>NC_084732.1:18987878-19065378 GCF_033978785.1 Entelurus aequoreus
ATGAAAATGAGTAAAATTAACTGTTAAAGGTTAGTACTATTAGTGGACCAGCAGCACGCACAATCATGTGTGCTTACGGACTGTATCCCTTGCAGACTGTATTGATATATATTGATATATAATGTAGGAACCAGAATATTAATAACAGAAAGAAACAACCCTTTTGTGCGAATGAGTGTGAATGAGTGTAAATGGGGGAGGGCGTTTTTTTGGGTTGGTGTACTAATTGTAAGTGTATCTTGTGTTTTTTATGTTGATTTAATAAAAAATAAATAACCCCCCCCAAAAAACGATACCGATAATAAAAAAAACGATACCAATAATTTCCGATATTACATTCTAAAGCATTTATCGGCAGGCCGATATTATCGGACATCTCTAACTACAATACTTACAGTATTAACACTTTCTGGGGCGCAACAAAAATACTAAACACCTTAAACGAAACACTACTGCCATCTAAGGTCTTGGACTTGCAACTGTATTTGCAACTTAATGGTATATCAGTAAAAGATAATGTGATGATAATAAAACACGATATAACAACTGGACAGCAGTTATCATAATCAGCTCATTTTAAATGTTGCAATAAAAATGATATTTTATTATGAAAAGCAGTTCATATTTATTAATAGACAAAAGTACCGAAGATTGGTACCGGTATCGATTCCCAGGTACCGGGAATTTGTACTGCATTTGAACGGTACCCATCCGTATCAGTAAGTCAATTACACATTAGCTAGTTAACGAGTGTGTTGCTACTTAGTTGGATTATTTCTTACCTTGCTAACTAGCCAGTAAGAGAAATGCGACGTAACTTTAAAGACCTCTCAAAATAGAACAGCCCACTTCAAAATAGTAAATAATGGGCAAAGTAAATAAGCAGATAGGGCAGGTATTTTTTGTGTTTTAGGATGTGCCGTCGAGTTAAATCAATCACAGGATCCCACTTCTGACACCAAATTGTGATGTAATGAAAATTAAGCCTTTGTATTTACTTTGTCAATACTTTTGTATCAGACTGTTACTTTATGGGTGGTTCAAAAATATTTTGGCCTGGAAATGTTTAATATTTTTTAAGTTTAGTACTAACACAAAAAAGTGTCAATGATGCTGACTTAAATAGGCGGAAATGAGCGTCTGTGTGTGTGCGTGTGTGTGTGTGCGTGTGTGCGTGTGTGTTCTTTGTTTCCAGCAGATTGGCTCGGCGGCTTTGAAGTGTTGAATTGGCTTAGCGGGGGGTTGAAATTGAGCAAAAGGCAAGATGCTAAAGTGTGAGGATGAAGAGACACAAGGCAAACAAGGAGAGAGAGAGAGAGAGAGATCGTATGATAATATACATCTGCTACCTCCATTTATGGCCTTTCTACACTTTTTTTCCTCGTGCAGCCCTTTTCTTATCTATCCCTGAACTTCAAAGCAGATGTAGCTTTGGATAATGCAAATGATCACAATGCGCTGCTTTCTGCGCACTTCATCATTTGCATCACACCAGTGTGTGTGTGTGTGTGTGTGTGCGTGTGCGGACGGTGGCAGAATTCATGCTAATTGGCACAAGCCGACTTTTATGTGCGCTAAAAGAGTCCACAAATATAAAACACTTCTATTGTTGGCAGGTCCCTTCAATTCGGGGGGAAAAAGTGTGACCACCAAAGGAAACGTTTATGTTAAATGTTGACCTTTCACCTATTATCACTTCTTATCTTTTAACAGGCAGATTTAATTAACCCTTCTGTCGTCAACATGGCCCATCACACGTTTCTTTAGGTACACCTGCACAATCTGAAATTCTGTTATATAATTATGGATATTAGGAAACATATTAATATGGATTATGTGCACTAATGCAGAAAATTAAAATACATATATATATATATATATATATATATATATATATATATATATATATATATATATATATATATATATATATATATATATATATATATATATATATATATATACAAACCCTGTTTCCATATGAGTTGGGAAATTGTGTTAGATGTAAATATAAACGGAATACAATGATTTGCAAATCCTTTTCAACCCATATTCAATTGAATGCACTACAAAGACAATATATTTGATGTTGAAACTAATAAACTTTATTTTTTTTTGCAAATAATTAACTTAGAATTTCATGGCTGCAACACGTGCCAAAGTAGTTGGGAAAGGGCATGTTCACCACTGTGTTACATCACCTTTTCTTTTAACAACACTCAATAAACGATTAGGAACTGAGGAAACAAATTGTTGAAGCTTTGAAAGTGGAATTCTTTCCCATTCTTGTTTTATGTAGAGCTTCGGTCGTTCAACAGTCCGGGGTCTCCGCTGTCGTATTTTACGCTTCATAATGCGCCACACATTTTCGATGGGAGACAGGTCTGGACTGCAGGCGGGCCAGGAGAGTACCCGCACTCTTTTTTTCCGAAGCCACGCTGTTGTAACACGTGGCTTGGCATTGTCTTGCTGAAATAAGCAGGGGCGTCCATGAAAAAGACGGCGCTTAGATGGCACCATATGTTGTTCCAAAACCTGTATGTACCTTTCAGCATTAATGGTGCCTTCACAGATGTGTAAGTTACCCATGCCTTGGGCACTAATGCATCCCCATACCATCACAGATGCTGGCTTTTGAACTTCGAGTCGATAACAGTCTGGATGGTTCGCTTCCCCTTTGGTCCGGATGACACGATGTCGAATATTTCCAAAAACAATTTGAAATGTGGACTCGTCAGACCACAGAACACTTTTCCACTTTGCATGAGTCCATCTTAGATGATCTCGGGCCCAGAGAAGCCGGCGGCGTTTCTGGATGTTGTTGATAAATGGCTTTCGCTTTGCATAGGAGAGCTTTAACTTGCACTTACAGATGTAGCGACGAACTGTATTTAGTGACAGTGGTTTTCTGAAGTGTTCCTGAGCCCATGTGGTGATATCCTTTAGAGATTGATGTCGGTTTTTGATACAGTGCCGTCTGAGGGATCGAAGGTCACGGTCATTCAATGTTGGTTTCCGGCCATGCCGCTTACGTGGAGTGATTTCTCCAGATTCTCTGAACCTTTTGATGATATTATGGACCGTAGATGTTGAAATCTCTAAATTTCTTGCAATTGCACTTTGAGAAATGTTTTTCTAATCTGTGACTATTTGCTCACGCAGTTGTGGACAAAGGGGTGTACCTCGCCCCATCCTTTCTTGTGAAAGACTGAGCATTTTTTGGGAAGCTGTTTTTATACACAATCATGGCACCCACCTGTTCCCAATTAGCCTGCACACCTGTGGGATGTTCCAAATAAATGTTTGATGAGCATTCCTCAACTTTATCAGTATCTATTGCCACCTTTCCCAACTTCTTTGTCACGTGTTGCTGGCATCAAATTCTAAAGTTAATGATTATTTGCAAAAAAAAAAAATGTTTATCAGTTTGAACATCAAATATGTTGTCTTTGTAGCATATTCAACTGAATATGTGTTGAAAATGATTTGCAAATCATTGTATTCCTTTTATATTTACATCTAACACAATTCCCCAACTCATATGGAAACGGGGTTTGTATATACACAAACACACTTTTTTACTACATACCAGCTAATTTAACAAACAACCACATTCAACCCCCATACCTATTTTAGATGTATTTGTTTTTGTTTTTTTTGAAATATTAGCTAATAATAATAATATAGAGCAGTGGGTCTCAAATGTTTTTCACAAAGTACCACCCTAGAAAACACTTGGCTCTCCAAGTACCCCGATGATGATCAACATTAAAATACAGTAGCGGAGTAGACCTAGGTATTCGTTAAAAACAAGGCAGAGGTTTTATTTAACAAGTATTTTGAATTTTTTGGGCCACTGTAACAGTTTGAAAAGCCACACTCTGTTAGGATATTTAATTAAGTGATTATTTGTCGTACTCGTACCACAGTTTGAGAATCACTGATATAGAGAATATATATATATATATAATATATAATTAAAGATAATTTTACGTTCATAAAGACAAACAATAAATTGAAACTAATGTATATTAATTTATGCACACTATTGTGTTGATATTAACTGTCAATATAAATGGAAAAATGTACACTTAATACAGGTGATCGGTATTGGGATCGGCCAATCTCACTCGCATCCTATCATATAGTATTTTAACTACTATGAAATGTATTGCTATTGTTAGAGATACACAATATTATATATTTTTGTGTGTTAAATATGTTTCTTCCGATTTTCCTCTTCTAATTATTGCCTGTGTAATCACGTATAATAGAATCTAATATAGCTTGGTGACACATCCATTGACTTTTAGAGCAACGTAATTATCCGCTCTGACTGACTGGGTGTGAATGAAAGAAAATGAGTGTCTGTAGTAGAAAGAAGTTCTTCTTCTCTCCTTGGGCAGACATCAAAGCGCCTGTGCGGCATGCTTTGAAGTGGCATCGTGATGTTGAAGGTACAAAGTGAACGTAGGATGTCAAGATGCAAGGTGTGTGTGTGTGTGTGTGTGTGTGTGCCCGTGTGTGTGTGTGCTTTAACGGATGATGATGCTGCTGCTGTACGGGGATGCACATTAAAGAGTCTGACTGCCCACATTCAAGGTAGGGGGAGGTCCAGGTCACCTTGAAGGTGGCCATTCAAAGTCTAATGATGGAATAAAAGACCGTAATGTGCATGCCAGGCCAGTAGCTGGAGACAGTCAAAGGTTTGGGCATTGACTGTGAAAGTCCGTCGAAATGTTTGACCCGAACTGTTATGTCGTGGAGTTTCTTTGGCTTTTGTTGGGGCGTGTATCATTACTTATAAATCAAATCTTTTAATAGATAGAGCACAAAAAAAACTGTTGACTACGATGCCACAAGGTTGGTACACCTATCTTTGGGCAGTTTCGCCCATTCCTCTTTGCAGCATCTCTCAAGGGCCATCAGGTTGGATGGGAAGTGTTGGTTTTCATCCAGGATGTCTCAGTACATTGCTGCATTCATCTTAGTCTAAACAGGGAGGTGACTAGGAACCCGATGGTCACTCTGTCAGAGCTACAGCATTCCTCTGTGAAGAGAGGAGAACCTTCCACAAGGACAACCATCTCTGCAGCAAACCACCAATCCGACCTGTCTGGTAGAGTGGCCAGACGGAAGCCGTTTCTTGGTAAAAAGTTTGCCAAAAATGCACCTGACAGACTCTCTGACCATGAGAAACAACATTCTCTGGTCTGATAAGACAAAGATTGAAGTCTTTGGCGTGAATGCCAGGCATCATGTTTGGAGGAAACCAGGCACCGCTCATCACCAGGCCAATACCATCCCTACAGTGAAGCATGGTGGTGGCAGCATCATGCTGTGGGGATGGTTTTCAGCAGCAGGAACTAGGAGACGAGTTAGGATAGAGGGAAAGATGAATGCAGCAATGTACAGAGACATCTCGGGTGAAAACCAACGCTTCCCATCCAATCTGATGGAGCTTGAGAGGTGCCCAAGGCTGTAATTGCTGCCAAAAGTGCATACAAAGTATTGAGCAAAGGTTGTGAATACTTCTGCACATGGGATTTTTTGATTGAACTTGGGCATTTAAAAAAAAACATTTCACAATGTCATTATGGGGTATTGTGTCTGGAATGTTGAGGACAAAAATGCATCTATTCCATTTTGGAGAAAGGCTGCAACATAACAAAATGTGGAAAAAGTGAAGGCTGTGACTACTTTCCGTACGCACTGTACATTTTTCAACATTATGAGAGCCCTCTAGACATGAAGTAACACCCTTTGGTCACCTTAGGGATGTGACGATATGAATATTCATGTCGCGGGTATTGTCACCAAAATGTTCACGGTTATAATCACTGTTGAATGTGCTAAAAAAATACTCACAAACACTTATAACCAAGTTGTATTTAAAAAAATAAATACAATAAATAAATAGCCACACAATACACTTTCTTGGCAGAAGAAATATGTTACAGAAATAATATTGTTCTGGCTACTTAAGTGACATATTATGTTGATCTTCTACCGTTTTAATCTATAAAAGTTATTGTGTTTTTTTTAATGATTAAGAAAAAAAAAGTATGTTGGAGTGTCATGTTCGGTTTATGTGACATCAGACAAATTCACTTCCTGTTTTCATTTTCCTTTGAGTACTGATCGATTTCTCTGTTGTAGAGGGCTAGGACTGTGAATGGTTGGGCACCTAACGATTTGATCCGATTTTGATTCGTGGGGTGACTATTCGATTTAGAATAAATTCTCGCAATGTAATATTTGGTATATAAATTATGATTTAACTTTTTCAAAACAGATATATAAGAAAACATATACACACATATATATATATATACACACATATATATATATATATATATATATATATATATATATATATATATATATATATATATATATATATATATATATATATATATATATATATATATATATATACATACTGTATATATATATATATATATATATATATACACAGTTCACACACACATATATATATATATGTGTGTGTGTATACATATGTATATATATATATATGTATATATGTGTGTGTGTGTATACATATGTATATGTGTGTATACATATGTAAATGTGTATATATGTGTGCGTGTATAAATATGTACACTACCGTTCAAAAGTTTGGGGTCACCCTAACAATTTTGTGGAATAGCCTTCATTTCTAAGAACAAGAATAGACTGTCGAGTTTCAGATGAAAGTTCTCTTTTTCTGGCCATTTTGAGCGTTTAATTGACCCCACAAATGTGATGTTCCAGAAACTCAATCTGCTCTAAGGAAGGTCAGTTTTGTAGCTTCTGTAACGAGCTAAACTGTTTTCAGATGTGTGAACATGATTGCACAAGGGTTTTCTAATCATCAATTAGCCTTCTGAGCCAATGAGCAAACACATTGTACCATTAGAACACTGGAGTGATAGTTGCTGGAAATGGGCCTCTATACACCTATGTAGATATTGCACCAAAAACCAGACATTTGCAGCTAGAATAGTCATTTACCAAATTAGCAATGTATAGAGTGTATTTCTTTAAAGTTAAGACTAGTTTAAAGTTATCTTCATTGAAAAGTACAGTGCGTTTCCTTAAAAAATAAGGACATTTCAATGTGACCCCAAACTTTTGAACGGTAGTGTATAGGTGTATATATGTGTGTGTGTATACATATGTATACGTGTATATGTATATGAGTGTATACGTATGTATACGTGTATATATATATATATGTGTGTATATATAAATGTGTGTATACATGTGTATATGTGTATATATATATATGTGTGTATACATATGTATATGTGTATAAATATATATATATATATGTGTGCATACATATGTATATATATGTGTGTATACATATATATATCTGTATATATATATATACACACACACACACAAACACACATACATATATCCATACATTTTTCCAATTGATTTTTGAATTATGAATTGATTAATAATCAGGATAAACAAGAATCGCAATTGTAAATCGATTTTTTGTGCAGCCCTAAAGAGAGCACAGTCTGTAGGTTTAATGAGCACAATTTTATATTTTAGTTATTCATACAGCTATGTGTTTATACACATTTGGGGAATGTTGTTTTTTAATTGAGAAAGAGGTTAATGTCTCTTGTTTTCATGTTAGCATTCAAGCTCGCTAGTGTCAACAGTCCGTGAGTTTATTTGCGTTATCAATCACGGTCTTACGACAATTTTAATTTATAATGGTAAAACTAACTGTGGGACGTTTTACCACGTTTATCATTATAATGTTTATCATTACATTCCACTTTTTTAATCCAATAAAGTAATGCTGCCTGAGGCTGAGCCAATCAGTGGTCACCGTACTGATTAGTTTGATCTCCTCTTGTGATCAATATTACTGTGGTTTTGATATTTTTAGTTTAAAAAATCTGCATTGTGGTGAATATTTAAAGTGCAATAGGGCGAGGGACGACTGTATAATTAGCCGTAATAATAAACAAGGGAGGACAACAGCTGCGTTTGTGAAGAGATTCGCCTTCAAGGCACACTAAGTAATACTTCATAATATGCTCAATTCTTCTTCACTTTTCAAGCATTAGTATTTAGTGTGAAATATATTCTTAACTTATTTATTAGCCATGCTACATATTATATCAACAAATGGTGAAATAGAACACCTCAAATAAAATAATACAATATAGAACTGGACATTCATCTGCTAAGCAAACTAAAAAAGCTATAAAAACATCAGTTTTTCAATTTCCTCTTAAAAACCACGAGTGATATATTGTACCCCTCTTTATTATTTTGTATCTTTGCACTATATTTATATGTGATGTTTGTTGTACCTGTCTGTTTATTTACAAAGCCCAAAACCAGTGAAGTTGGCACGTTGTGTAAATGGTAAATAAAAACAGAATACAATGATTTGCATATGCTTTTAAACCTATAATCAATTGACTAGACTGCAAAGACAAGATACTTAACATTCGTACTGGAAAACTTTGTTATTTATTTTGCAAATATTAGCTCATTAGGAATTTGATGTATGCAACATGTTTCAAAAAAGCTGGCACAAGTGACAAAAAAGAAAGTTGAGGAATGCTCATCAAACACTTATTTGGAACATCCCACAGGTGAACAGGCTAATTGGGAACAGGTGGGTGCCATGATTGGGTATAAAAGCAGCTTCCATGAAATGCTCAGTCATCCACTAACAAGGATGGGACGAGGGTCACCACTTTGTGAACAAATGCGTGAGCAAATTGTCGAACAGTTTAAGAGCAACATTTCTCAACGAGCTATTGCAAAGAATTTAGGGATTTCACCATCTACGGTCCGTAATATCATCAAAAGGTTCAGAGAGTCTGCAAAAATATCTGCATGTAAACGATGGTTTTACAGACCTTCGATCCCTCAGGCGGTACTGCATCAAAAAGCGACATCAGTGTGTAGGAGAATAGCGCTTAAGGAAGACATGAAACTGCTACAGGAAAATACCAACAAAACAGGAAAAGTCACCAAAATAGGAGCGCAAGACAAGAACTAAAACACTACACATAGGAAGACACCAATAAACTCAAAATAGGACAGGTCGTGACAGTACACCTACTTTGAGACAACAGCTATAGTGATGAATGCTTGGTTATGGTTTGAATTCATATCCAACACTTGTGAGAACGACTTTTTAATTGTCAATATCAGCTGCTGAATTTCTTTTTTTTTAAATGTTTTCTGCTGGTGGTGTGCCTCCGGATTTCTTCAATGAAAAAAAATGTGCCTTGGCTCAAAAAAGGTTGAAAAACACTGGATTAGGTTGGGGACCACTGCGCTAGATGAATGAAGAGTGCTTGAAACTCTGCATGTCAACATCTCCGGCCAGTGCCACACCAACAAAATGCCCAAGCAACTATTACCAGATCAACACCATTCGAAAAAATTAATCAACAACAGAAGGAGATAACGTCCGCAGGAACCTACCACATAGCGAAGGACATACACTGTTTGATTTCCTTTTATGCAGCTCATTTTTATTTGACAGTTATTGAAATATCTTGTGTGACATCATGCACAAAAGTGCACTTTATTTGTTTTAAACTATTGTAGTTGCGTTCTGTACAAAAAGTGCACTTTAAAGGCCTACTGAAATTAATTTTTTTTAATTTCAACGGGGATAGCAGATCCATTCTATGTGTCATACTTGATCATTTCGCGATATTGCCATATGTTTCCTGAAAGGATTTAGTATAGAACAACGACGATAAAGTTCGCAACTTTTGGTCTCTGATAAAAAAAAGCCTTGCCCCTACCGGAAGTAGCGTGACGTAGTCAGTTGTTCACCTCCTCATATTTTCCTATTATTTTCAACGCAGCTAGAGCGATTCGGACCGAGAAAGCGACGATTACCCCATTAATTTGAGCGAGGATGAAAGATTTGTGGATGAGGAACGTTAGAGTGACGGACTAGAATGCAGTGAAAGACATATCTTTTTTCGCTCTGACCGTAACTTAGGTACAAGCTGGCTCATTGGATTCCACACTCTCTCCTTTTTCTATTGTGGATCACGGATTTGTATTTTAAACCACCTCGGATACTATATCCTCTTGAAAATGAGAGTCGAGAACGCGAAATGGACATTCACAGTGACTTTTATCTCCACGACAATACATCAGCGAAGCTCTTTAGCTACTGAGCTAACGTGATAGCATCTGGCTCAAATGCAGATAGAAACAAAATACATAAATCCCTGACTGGAAGGATAGACAGAAGATCAACAATACTATTAAACCATGGACATGTAACTACACGGTTAATAATTCTCAGCCTGGCAAAGCTTAACAATGCTGTTGCTAACGACGATGAAGCTAACTTAGCAACTTAGCAACCGGACTTCACAGAGCTATGATAAAAACATTAGCGCTCCACCTACGCCAGCCAGCCCTCATCTGCTCATCAACACCCGTGCTCACCTGCGTTCCAGCGATCGACGGTGCGACGAAGGACTTCACCCGATCACAGATGCGGTTGGCGGCTAGCATCGGCTAGCGCGTCTGCTATCCAAGTAAGTCCTCCTTGTTGTGTTGCTACAGCCATCCGCTAATACACCGATCCCACCTACAACTTTCTTCTTTGCAATCTCCATTGTTCATTAAACAAATTGCAAAAGATTCACCAACACAGATGTCCAGAATACTGTGGAATTATGAAATGAAAACAGAGCTTTTTGTATTGGCCTCAATGGGGGAGCCATACCTCTGTTCTACTGGCTACGTCACGCGCATACGTCATATCCAAAGGAGTTTTCAACCGGAAGTTTAGCGGGAAATTTAAAATTGCACTTTATAAGTTGAAATGCCGTATTGGCGTGTGTTGCAATGTTAAGATTTCATCATTGATATATAAACTATCAGACTGCGTGGTCGGTAGTAGTGGGTTTCAGTAGGCCTTTAATTTAATGTTATTTTGATAAGTCATCTTAGTGACATGATGCACAAAAGTGCACTAATAGCTTGTTTTAAAATGTCTCTGACAATCTTGCCCTTTCTGTTTTGAAATGACATGAATGTTTGTGCCACTGCTTAATAACTGTTTAATAAATACAGTATTGGTAAATTGACTTAATTGTGGTTTCCCCCTCTGCATGAAAGTTTAAAATTAACATATATTAATGCAGTATGAACAAGAATGTTTTCATGTAAACACATAGAATCATCATACTGCTGTGATTATATGAATCAGGTGTTAATTCAAGGCTAAGGGAAAATACAGAGATATATATCGTGTATTGTGACATGGCTTAAAAATATTGAGATATTAATAATAGGCCATATCGCCCAGCCCTATAATGAATTCACCAATATCACCTAAGACACACACATCCTTTCCCTTAACCGCCATTGAGAACTACACAAAAATGACAACAAAACGGCCATTTTGTATTTGTGAATCATTTCAATTGAACTGGGTTCGTGACGTGCACTGATACATAAGTATGACAAACCATACGAACCCATATCTATTGTTGTCACTGCACCGTGACTAAAAAAATAATTATTATCTGATAAGAAATCCATGAAGAACCGACTGGACCCCAGACGTTGTTTACTCCTTTGTTCCTTCGAAACAATCATGGCGGCCTCGTTAGTACTTCTTTCACTCGCCTCGGTGTTGTTGCCTTTCTGCTACTCAAGTGCACAAGAAAGTCACTTTGTTCAAGTTTTGTTCTGGTACAGTCTTGTTATCCGGTCTTAATGTTTGTTTATCCCGAAGACACAGTGAAAGAACACAGTAAAAAGTAAAACAAAAAGAACTTACTTCACGCGCTTCTTACTTCAGCCATTATTTCTTTACTTGTGCAACACTGCCGCTAAGTGGCCGACTGACAGAATTGCACCCAAACCGACACTTAACCCCTGTATAAAATAAACATTTTATTTATACAATGTGTGAGAAAAATAGTATGTCTTCTGCGATGCAGACAAATATGAAAAATGAACATTGTTTTAAAATGAATGATATTTCCAATTGCCTTCACACAATATATAATATTCTGATTTTGTAAGTTTTAAGTGGTGCGTTCAAAGACCCTCGATTAAAGTTAGAAACAGAGGTGTCACTAGTTCTTAAAGAGACTTAACTAATTTGAGTGTACATAAATGAAGGTGTGTGTTGCTGAGCCCGACCTGGACCTAATCTGGACTGTACATAAATGCGCAAATGTTTTTTTTTTTTTACATAAAATTACACATATGATGTAAATAATTCAATGTTTATACTCTGATGATAAACTTGTGTGATGACTGTATTATGATGATAATATATATTTGTACCATGAATTGATAAACAAGTTGAAAAACTTATTCGGGTGTTACCATTTAGTGGTCAATTGTGCGGAATATGTACTGGACTGTGTAATCTCCTAATAAAAGTTTCAATCAATCAAAAAAATAAAATAACACATATGATGAATGCTAAGCAGTCACAGAGTGTTAGACCTGTTGCTATGAATGACCCTGGAACTAACCCCGTCACTGTCAATGTACTAACTCCTGCTCACTTCATCATCCTTTTGCTTTATTCAACCCTGCACTATTATCTTAATAGCCGTGCACATTCGTTGTTTAAATACTTGTTTATATGTTTAGCTAATTTTTATTGTATACAGAGCACATTCTACTAAGTCAAAATCCCTGTGTGTTAAACATACCAGACCATCCATCCATCCATCCATCCATCCATCTTCTTCCGCTTATTCGAGGTCGGGTCGCGGGGGCAGCAGCCTAAGCAGGGAAGCCCAGACTTCCCTCTCCCCAGCCACTTCTTCCAGCTCTTCCCGCGGGATCCCGAGGCGTTCCCAGGCCAGCCGGGAGACATAGTCTTCCCAACGTGTCCTGGGTCTTCTCCGTGGCCTCCTACCGGTCGGACGTGCCCTAAACCCCTCCCTAGGGAGGCGTTCGGGTGGCATCCTGACCAGATGCCCGAACCACCTCACCTGGCTCCTCTCGATGTGGAGGAGCAGCGGCTTTACTTTGAGTTCCTCCCGGATGGCAGAGCATCTCACCCTATCGCTAAGGGAGAGCCCCGCCACCTGGCGAAAGAAACTCATTTTGGCCGCTTGTACCCGTGATCTTGTCCTTTCAGTAATAACCCAAAGCTCATGACCATAGGTGAGGATGGGAACATAGATTGACCGGTAAATTGAGAGCTTTGCCTTCCGGCTCAGCTCCTTCTTCACCACAACGGATCGATACAGACCAATCTGATCGATACATACCAGACCAATAAACCTGATTCTGATCGGATGTTTTTATAGTATTTGTGTGTTTTTCCCAATCAAGGTAGTGTCATATATGGCAGGTTATGTCGTGTTTTTCTGTCGCTTTATGAACAAAGCATGCATTTCAGTAGGCATAGGACTGACAGTGGTTGTGGAACTTGGACGAGGGCACCGACTGTCCTCGTTTAACTTGAATAATATACAGAACAGGGAAGATCGTATTTATTTTCATTCAAAAATAGGAGTTTCTCAACTGTTTCTGCTTTTAAACCATTTTTTTTTTCCTGATACGACCTCTGCGGTTTGGGAAAATACCCTTTCACAAGAGTGCACAAAAAGGGAAGAGCCAGTTGGTACCAGTTATTAGGGTATATAATACTTTCTGCTGCTTCCATACTTCAGAGGCTTTTCCTGCCTGTTGATACCAGGCAGCGCCGGACTTCCACAGTGACATCTGCTGTAACGTTATGTGTTTTTGTGCCTCCACAGTTTGAAACCACAATTAGAAATGTAAGTACATGTCATAGCAATAATTGATCTAGAATTATACATTACTTCCAGTGACATGAGGTGGAAGCCTGCATGGGGGAATTCCTCCCTGCTCTGTTTTGACCTCCCTATAGTGCAGGGTTCGGCAACCCAAAATGTTGGAAGGGCCATATTGGACCAAAAAAACAATAAAAAAATTATGTTTGGAGCCGCAAAAAAGTCTTATAATGAAGGCAACATATGATGTAAGTGTCTATATTAGCTATATTAGCCTACTATCAAAATTACTTTAAAAGTCTTATATAAGTGTTATAATGAAGACAACACATGATGTAAGTGTCTATATTAGCTATATTAGCCTACTATCAAAGGCTGACGCGAATCTTCGTTGACAGAAATGTTGTATTTTAATCTTTATTCTACACATTTTTGCAACATTGGAAATCATTAGTAAAATGGAGGCTTCTCACAGGATGAGATAACTTCTGGGAATGACTGGCTCAAAATGAGACAAAAAAGGAGTGGCATAAAACACATCTTTCTGTTTGATTGATTGAGATTGATTGAGACTTGTATTAGTAGGTTGCACAGTGAAGTACACATTCCGTACAATTGACCACTAAATGGTAACACCCGAATAAGTTTTTCAACTTTTTTAAGTCGGGGTCCACTTAAATTGATTCAGATACAGATATATACTATCATCATAATACAGTCATCACACAAGATAATCACATTGAATTATTTACAATCAGGGGTGTGTGTGTGGGGGAGGGGGGGGGGGGTAGGATATGGACAGCAAGTAGTGGACATAGAGAGAGAGAGAGAGAGAGAGAGAGAGAGAGAGAGAGAGAGAGAGAGTGATCAGAAGGCATAAGAAAAAGTATGTGCATTTGATTGTTTACATTTAATTATTAGCAATCCGGGGAGGGTGTTAGTTTAGGGTTGTAGCTGCCTGGAGGTGAACTTTTATTGCGGTTTTGAAGGAGGATAGAGATGCCCTTTCTTTTATACCCGTTGGGAGCGCATTCCACATTGATGTGGCATAGAAAGAGAATGAGTTAAGACCTTTGTTAGTTCGGAATCTGGGTTTAACGTGGTTAGGAGCTCCCCCTGGTGTTGTGGTTATGGCGGTCATTTACGTTAAGGAAGTAGTTTGACATGTACTTCGGTAGCGTGAAAGCGTCGGAGAAAGTTTTACATGTAAACACACTGCGATGAGTTTAAGGATCGCTGAAATTAGTAGGACAAAACGGTGCTTGCCAAATACTCTCATCAGTGAAGCATTTATAACATGAACAGTGGGATTTTTAACAATTAGGAAGGTTTGTGTCATGTTTGTCCTCCTACGGAAAATATATTAAAACAAAAAATGTATTTTTTTCTCCATCTTTTTCCATTTTCATACATCTCTGAAAGAGGTCCAGGGAGCCACTAGGGCGGCGCTAGAGCCGCGGGTTGCTGACCCTCGTAGTGCCACACCCAGGTTGGTCTCGCTAGCTTTTGTTGGGCTGAAAAATCCCATTTCTTTAAAAACGGGGGTCTAAGAGTGGAGCGACTGACATCATGCTCAACGACTGCAAAGTGTGCACTGCAAAAAGTCAGTGTTCAAAAACAAGAAAAAAAAAAAAATACAAAAAAGAGGAGTATTTTATTTGAACTAAGCAAAATTATCTGCCAATAGCACAAGAAAATTCGGCTTGTCAAGACTTTCCACAAGTAAAATTAGCTAACCTCAATGAACCCAAAAATACCTTAAAATAAGTATATTCTCACTAATAACAAATGCACTTTTCTTGGTAGAAAAAAAAGAGACCTTTTTGCTCAATATGTTGAAAAATATTCTTAAATTAAGTAAATGCTAGTGCCATTATCTTGACATAATGATAAGCGCTCGGCATCATGATTTTTTTTTTTCATGCTTGAAGTAAGAAATTATTACTTTAAAAAAGTAGTTTTATACTTGTGAGTGTTGATGACACAGCTTTGCATCAGTTGATTTTCTAATTTCAAGCATGTTTTACTCAATATAGGTCATAAAATCTCAGCTACAAGCTGTAATATCTTACTGAGATAATTTAGGACCAAAACCCTTAAAACAAGTAAGACACTAACATAAAATCTGCTGAGTGAGAAGAATTATCTTATCAGACAGAAAATAAGCAAATATCACCCTTATTAGAGATATTTAATCTTACTTAGATATCGTTTTTTGCAGTGTGGAGCTTCTCCCGGAGTTGTCTGATGAGGTGGTCTCCCATTTCCCGTGCAACTGCCGGTGTTCTGAAAAAATGTGCTGCATATTCCGATTGTTAGCAACATAAGTAATGGATGGATTTTGATAATATTTTCAGAAAATGTCCGAAATACTGTGGGTCCTGGAACAAGTGCTGTTGTAGTTTATTGTTTTTCATGTATAAGCTTGTCCAAATACTCGTTGTTGACATTCAGTCGCCATACAGTATAGCAACCCGCTGCTTTAAAGCCGCATGCGGCTCTTTAGCGCCGCCCTAGTGGCTCCCTGGACCTCTTTCAGAGATGTGTGAAAATGGAAAAAGATGAAGAAAAAAATATATTTTTAGTTTTAATATATTTTCTGTAGGAGGACAAGCATGACACAAACCTTCCTAATTGTTAGAAATCCCACTGTTTATGTTATACATGCTGCACTGATGAGAGTATTTGGCAAGCACCATTTTGTCTAGTTTGTTTACATGTACAACTTTCTCTGATGCTGCCACTGAAAACGTGTTTTATGCCTCTCCTTCTTTGTCTCATTTTGTCCACCAAACGTTTCATGCTGTGCGTGAATACACAAAGGTGAGCTTTGTTGATTTTACTGATTTGCTGGAGTGCTTATCAGGCATATTTGGTCAACCCATGACTGCAAGCTAATCGGTGCTAAAATGCTAAATAGGCTAGCTGTATGTACATATTGCATCATTATGCCTCATTTGTAGGTATATTTGAGCTCATTTAATTTCCTTTACTTATGTCTTCTGTGTATTTAATTTATATGTGCATGTCTCACGACACGTTACCTGTATGTAATAATGGCTGCATTTCTGTGTTGTTTGTGTGCCATGTTGTTCCAGACCACAGCAAACGTTCCCTAGCTCGCAAAGATGGTAATAAATCCATTAGAAGAAGACAGCCTGCCGTTTCCTTTAACTTGGCCACACACATCTATACCTTTGGCCATTCTGAGCCAGTAATTTCCAGAAGTTATCTCACCCTGTGAGAAGCCTCTGTTTTACTAATGATTTCCAATGTTGCAGGAATGTGTAGAATAAAAATTAGAATACAACATTTCTGTCAACGAAGATTTGCGTCAGCCTTTGATAGTAGGCTAATATAGCTAATATAGACACTTACATCATGTGTTGCCTTCATTATAACCCTTATATAACACTTTTCAAGTAATTTTGATAGTAGGCTAATATAGCTAATATAGACACTTACATCATGTGTTGCCTTCATTATAGCACGTATATAAGACTTTTAACGTCATTTTGATAGTAGGCTAATATCGCTAATATAAACACTTACCTCATGTGTTGCCTTCATTATAACACTTATATAACACTTTTATTTTTTTGCGACTCCAGACAGATTTTTTTATTTTTTATTTTTGGTCCAATATGGCTCTTTCAACATTTTGGTGCTGGAGCCTATCTCAGCTGCATTCGGGCGGAAGGCGGGCTACACCCTGGACAAGTCGCCACTCATCGCAGGGCCAACACAGGTAGACAACTTTCACACTCACATTCACACACTAGGGCCAATTTTAGTGTTGCCAATCAACCTATCCCCAGGTGCATGTCTTTGGAGGTGGGAGGAAGCCGGAGTACCCGGACGGAACCCACGCAGTCACGGGGAGAACATACTCCCTCCTGTACACAATACTACCCCTCCTAAGCAAAGTTGCTTGGCCTTCAGTTTACCGAAACCAAAAGTTAACCTCAATGTGCGTGTTTTTGAAACATTTTAGTTTCACTTAATCTCTTACCTGGCACCACTTCCCATCATTGAAACTAGTATGCTATGTTTGTGTATGTGCAGAGATACAAAGACAGGGTGGACTCATTGTGCTTTGTTCCTCAAGCAGAACGGAGCACACAGAACTCCTCACACACTCTATTCTACTAACGTGGAACATATTCCTAACAGTGACTATATATCTAATAAAATGTATCTTAATAATAATGAATTATTAACATTTCAAATCATGTCGAGGGCCAATAGAAAACTAGCTCAAGTGGCCACCGGGTCGCACTTGGGACACCCCTGACATCAGGCCTGGCCCTAACCAATCTGGCGCCCTAGGCAAGATTTTAGGTGGCGCCCCCCCACATCGGCAGTGAAGTGTATATACTCACAAGAAACCGAATAGCTTTGTCTTTGACCTTTTTTTTTTACTTAAAGAAAGCAAATTAACATATTATATGAGAATTTTATGTTATGATTATCTTTAACCGAATCACAGCAGTGCTCAAATTAAAAAACAGCATTCCCTCTCATGTGATATTGCTTAATTAACATTAATGATGTGCACTTTAACAACTAGGCTTACAACTATACCTAATATATAAAGGGGTGGAAAAGTGACTATTACCTGCAGGGCAAACATTAGCTAACCAGAAGGCAATAACAATGTGAACAAAAAATACCTGCTTAAAAGATCTAATAAAATGTCCCTGAGGAATGTAAGGTGGGAGTACTGTAATTACCTAACGTTACATTATTATTTTCCATAACAATTTAGCCCCCTCCACAATATTAACCCGACGTTAAAACAGAACTAGCTATTTATTGATTAGCAATTGCCAAATCATGTAACATTAGCTTAATGCTAAAAAGCCAGGTTACTATCACATTCTGTAACAGACAAATAATTTCATGTAGGCTAACGTTACCTACCTGCTACCTCTGTTATGATCCGCTGCCCGGATCATAGTTTTACGTTCAAGTCACTTGTGTTTTCAGCACCTTGTTTGGTTTCTGTTGCCATGACGGCAGATTGTGATCACCTGCCTCAGGTTAGCGTTTGGGACGCGCACCTGTTGCCCAAGCGCTAATCAGAGGGCTATTTAGTCTTCGCCCGGGCAGCACTCTGCCTGGCTTCCTAGTTTGTTCTCATGCAACAGTTAACGACACTTCGATTCCTACTAGCTTTCACGCTAGGCTATTTTTGCTTGCTAGCTCCCACGCTAGCCCTTTTGTTTTTGCCTTTTGTGCTATGTGCACGTCTTTGTTTTTTTCCTGCTAGGTTTATGTCTTAAATAAATCATTTTTCCTACCTGCAAGCTGTGTCCGAGCCCGTCTGCATCCTTGGGAGAACACCTCGCACCACGATGCGACCAGGTCGTTACAGTAGGAAGCCAGCAAGAAGTTCTCTCGCAGCGAGCATGTCGGAGGAGATGGACGAAGGTGCGTGGATGGTGTTGCGAGCGATGGAGGCGGAGACTCTCCGCTATTCCCCTTCGGAGCGCCAGGACGAGGGTCCTAACGGAAGGTTGGTCCCAATCCACTCCGTTTGGCCCGAGGACATTGCCACACCTCCGCACCACCGGACGCGTCAGCGAAGACGGAAGCCGCCCAAGAGGTCTTCACTTCGCTGCCAAGACGCGCCACTCCCACAGACTCCTCCACCACTACACAGTAAGCAACATTCAGCCCAAGATTCCCCTCCTCAGATGTTTTGCAACCCAATTGACCATTTCGCCAAACATTTCACCGATTGGGCTGTCAGTCAGCTGGAGACCTACACGGATGACGTCATCCCGCCCACTGTGGATGACGTCAGAGACGAATATTTTTTTTAAATTCTTCTGCTCCTTTTTTATCAGCCACCTCCTAAGGACTTTAATTCTAAGATAAAACATTATCAGGACATTTTTTTAAGGACTAAATCTAGTCAGTCCCAGTCTCAAGTGGGGGGTGACAAGAGACATTTTGGACAATTTAGAGGAGAGGATTCAGCCCTCCCCCGGACCTCCCTCCACCCACCCTTGAAGACGGTTCCAATCCGCAAGGAGCGCGTCTGGGATCCGCTTTTTGAGGGGGGGGCTAGTACTGGGAGCTGTGCGAGTGGGGTGGCACAACGGCGTGCTAAGCCACAACCTCCTGCTCGGCCACCGCCACCAGTCCGACGGCCTGCTAAGCCGCAACCGCCAGCTAGGCCACCTGCACCTAAGCTAGCGCCAAGGCTAAGGCTAGCACCAGCTCCACCACAGGTACCAGTACCTGCACCTCGACTGGTTCTCACACCAGTACCTGCACCTCGGCTGGTTCCCACACCAGTACCTGCACCTCGGCTGGTTCCCACACCAGTACCTGCACCTCGGCTGGTTCCCACACCAGTACCGGCACCTCGGCTGGTTCCCGCACCAGTACCTGCTCCACGGCTGGTCCCCGCACCAGTACCTGCACCACGACTGGTTCTCGCACCAGTACCTGCACCACGACTGGTTCTCGCACCAGTACCTGCACCACGACTGGTTCTCGCACCAGTACCTGCACCACGACTGGTTCTCGCACCAGTACCTGCACCACGACTGGTTCTCGCACCAGTACCTGCACCACGACTGGTTCTCGCACCAGTACCTGCACCACGGCTGGTTCTCGCACCAGTACCTGCACCACGGCTGGTTCTCGCACCAGTACCTGCACCACGGCTGGTTCTCGCACCAGCACCTGTACCACGACTGGTTCTCGCACCAGCGACTCCGGCTGCCACGACAGCGACTCCGGCTGCCACGACAGCGACTCCGGCTGCCACGACAGCGACTCCGGCTGCCACGACAGCGACTCCGGCTGCCACGACAGCGACTCCTGCTGCCACGACAGCGACTCCTGCTGCCACGACAGCGACTCCTGCTGCCACGACAGCGACTCCTGCTGCCACGGCAGCGACTCCTGCTGCCACGACAGCGACTCCTGCTGCCACGACAGCGACTCCGGCTGCCACGACAGCGACTCCGGCTGCCACGACAGCGACTCCCACCGCTTCCACGGCGACATCTCAGCGACCTCGAGTGGTCCGGCGGCGCAAGCGGAAAGCAGGTCCCCGCATGCAGCCCTCGAGGACTCAGAGGCTGCTGAGATTCTGGCGCCACTCACGCCCACCTTCTCGGCGGCCACACCGTGGTCGCCCGCCTCGCCAGCGGCGGCGGCGTTCCATTCGCCGCCGCCACCTGACCCTTCCCCGGTGGATTCGGGGACACGTGGCCTGGCGACCCACCACCAAGTCACCCCCCCGCCCGCCCTTGACTCGTGAACTTTTTGCTTGTTTTTTTTTTTTTTCGGGTTCCAGTTGTTTTTTTTGTTTTCAAGGGACATCTGGAATCTGTCCTTTTAGGGGGGGGTACTGTTATGATCCGCTGCCCGGATCATAGTTTTACGTTCAAGTCACTTGTGTTTTCAGCACCTTGTTTGGTTTCTGTTGCCATGACGGCAGATTGTGATCACCTGCCTCTGGTTAGCGTTTGGGACGCGCACCTGTTGCCCAAGCGCTAATCAGAGGGCTATTTAGTCTTCGCCCGGGCAGCACTCTGCCTGGCTTCCGAGTTTGTTCTCATGCAACAGTTAACGACACTTCGATTCCTACTAGCTTTCACGCTAGGCTATTTTTGCTTGCTAGCTCCCACGCTAGCCCTTTTGTTTTTGCCTTTTGTGCTATGTGCACGTCTTTGTTTTTTTCCTGCTAGGTTTATGTCTTAAATAAATCATTTTTCCTACCTGCAAGCTGTGTCCGAGCCCGTCTGCATCCTTGGGAGAACACCTCGCACCACGATGCGACCAGGTCGTTACAACCTCTGTCTTTCTCTCGTTTCTCCTCCTCTTCTTTTCTATTTTTTCTTCCCTGGGCACCTGACAGTTTTGGCCGTTTTGACATCTTGTGTTGATTTTTTGATGTGGTGACGTCCAAAAAGAGTCATGATAAGGGAAGGGAGGGGGCGCACCGTGCGGGGGGGGGGGGGGGGGGGGGGGGGCGTAAGGTTGTAACAAATAATATTTCTATTAAATAGGCTTTACTTTGCATTTTAATTAACGGGGGATTATTTTTTGTATTTAGAAATAATAGTACCAACTTTTTTTTTTTTTCTCCAACATTTGTGGCACTGGCGTGGCGCCCCCTGATGGACGGCACCCTTAGCATTTGCCTATACGGCCTATGCCACGGGCCGGCCCTGCAGTGACTATATATCTAATAAAATGTATCTTAATAATAATGAATTATTAACATTTCAAATCATGTCGAGGGCCAATAGAAAACTAGCTCAAGTGGCCACCGGGTCGCACTTGGGACACCCCTGACATCAGGCCTGGCCCTAACCAATCTGGCGCCCTAGGCAAGATTTTAGGTGGCGCCCCCCCACATCGGCAGTGAAGTGTATATACTCACAAGAAACCGAATAGCTTTGTCTTTGACCTTTTTTTTTACTTAAAGAAAGCAAATTAACATATTATATGAGAATGTTATGTTATGATTATCTTTAACCGAATCACAGCAGTGCTCAAATTAAAAAACAGCATTCCCTCTCATGTGATATTGCTTAATTAACATTAATGATGTGCACTTTAACAACTAGGCTTACAACTATACCTAATATATAAAGGGGTGGAAAAGTGACTATTACCTGCAGGGCAAACATTAGCTAACCAGAAGGCAATAACAATGTGAACAAAAAATACCTGCTTAAAAGATCTAATAAAATGTCCCTGAGGAATGTAAGGTGGGAGTACTGTAATTACCTAACGTTACATTATTATTTTCCATAACAATTTAGCCCCCTCCACAATATTAACCCGACGTTAAAACAGAACTAGCTATTTATTGATTAGCAATTGCCGAATCATGTAACATTAGCTTAATGCTAAAAAGCCAGGTTACTATCACATTCTGTAACAGACAAATAATTTCATGTAGGCTAACGTTACCTACCTGCTACCTCTGTCTTTCTCTCGTTTCTCCTCCTCTTCTTTTCTCTTTTTTCTTCCCTGGGCACCTGACAGTTTTGGCCGTTTTGACATCTTGTGTTGATTTTTTGATGTGGTGACGTCCATAAAGAGTCATGATACGGGAAGGGAGGGGGCGCACCGTGCGGGGGGAGGGGGGGCGTAAGGTTGTAACAAATAATATTTCTATTAAATAGGCTTTACTTTGCATTTTAATTAACGTGGGATTATTTTTTGTATTTAGAAATAATAGTACCAACTTTTTTTTTTTTTTCTCCAACATTTGTGGCACTGGCGTGGCGCCCCCTGATGGACGGCACCATTAGCATTTTCCTATACGGCCTATGCCACGGGCCGGCCCTGCAGTGACTATATATCTAATAAAATGTATCTTAATAATAATAATGAATTATTAACATTTCAAATCATGTCGAGGGCCAATAGAAAACTAGCTCAAGTGGCCACCGGGTCGCACTTGGGACACCCCTGACATGACGTGTTCACAGGGTGGATGCTGGCAAGAGAACTACAGTAAAAACAAATACAACATTTCTGTCAACAAAGATTTGCGTCAACCTTTGATAGTAGGCTAATATAGCTAATATAGACACTTACATCATGTGTTGCCTTCATTATAACACTTATATAACACTTTTCAAGTAATTTTGATAGTAGGCTAATATAGCTAATATAGACACTTACATCATGTGTTGCCTTCATTATAACACTCATATAAGACTTTTATTTTTTTGCGTCTCCAGACAGATTTATTTTTTTGTATTTTTGGTCCAATATGGCTCTTTCAACATTTTGGGTTGCCGACCTCTGGTATAGACACACAACCAGCCATGCATTTTAGGTTAATCAAGGTTGATATCAAGTGTTTGTTTTCTGGTACAAAAAATGCTAAAAAAAAAATATAGCAAAATGTTGTTGTTTTTTACCTCAATTGCGATAGTTATTTTTTTCAAGGAAACCTTTAGTGTTGATGTACATGCGTGCAAGCTCGTGTTATCCCTCGATGGTTCCACTCTTCACATGGGTTTGTCACCCTACCTCTCCTAAGCAAAGTTGCCTGGCCTTCAGTTTACCGAAACCAAAAGTTAATGTGCGTGTTTTTGAAACATTTTATCGTCACTTAATCTCTTACCTGGCACCTCTTCTCATCATCGAAACTGGTATGCTATGTTTGTGCATGTGCAGAGGTACAAACACAGGGTGAAGTCATTGTGTTTGTTCCTCAAGCAGAGAACTCCTTGTCATGATCCGTGGGCCGGATCATGTTTTTGTGTTTTCTGTTAGTTTTGGACTCCTTTTGTTATTGCTTGTGCACCTGTGAGTTTGTTTTGTCACCATGGTTACTTATTATTTTCACCTGCCACTTGTGTTCCCGACGCGCACCTGTTTGCCATCACTGACACTATTTAAACCTGCCTTTTTGTTCACTCGTCCTGTTCTCCTTGTTTGCGGTAAGCATCAGTCACGTTTTTTGTATTTCATGTTCCCGATTCTTGTGCTAGTGTTAGCCTTAGCTTCCCGTGCGTTCGGCACGCTTTTCTTTTGCTTGTTTTTCTGTTTGGCTATGATTTATATTAATTAAACCATCTCTTACCTTCACGTTTTTGTCCGGAGTGTTCGTGTTGCACTGGAGGAACGATCCCGCACAAATATGCGACCCCCGCGTGACACTCCTTACCTTATTCTACTAAGGTGGAGCATATTCCTAACAGTGACTATATATCTAATAAAATGTATCTCATTAATAATGAATTATTAACAGAGGTGGGTAGTAACGCGCTACATTTACTCCGTTACATTTACTTGAGTAACTTTTGGGATAAATTGTACTTCTAAGAGTAGTTTTAATGCAACATACTTTTACTTGAGTATATTTATAGAGAAGAAACGCTACTTTTACTCCGCTCCATTTATCTACATTCAGCTCGCTACTTGCTACTGATTTTTATCGATCTGTTAACGCACGCTTTGTTTGTTTTGGTTTGTCAGACAGACCTTCAAAGTAGGATCTATCGCATGCCTGCGTTTCACCAATCAAATGCAGTCACTGGTGACGTTTGACTCCGTTTCACCAATCAAACAGAGCCAGGAGGTCACATGATTAACTACACATAAAGTTTCAGCGGCAACAAGCTTAAGCTTACATGAACTCCACGTCAAATTTGAGGAAGCACATCGCGGTAAGTAACGTTAGTAGATATTTTGGCTGTCATCGTAGGCTGATGTTAGCTTCCCTGCTATGAATCACTGTCAAATGTACATCGTGTGGGGACATTTATTAACGCACCGCAGCCTCATAGACAGACAGACAGAGACACACACACACGCACAGTCGCACACACACTCACGCATGCATAGAAACACCAATCAGAAGTGCACAGTGTGTTCCCAGGTGCAGCCCACACCTATCAGTTTATCGTTTGCGTAAAGGCTAACTTGTTATTTTCCTTTGTAATCTCTGCCTACTGAGCCTATGGTGCTGTTAAGTTATTGTGGCTCAATTTGCTTTAATTTTTTTTATGTTAATGTATCATTATTTAATATATATTATTGTTTTAGTTGCTTAAGAGATATTCCTGGCTCTGAATTTGCTCATTGCTGTTTTTATGTTTTTGTGCATTATTTGTTGCCGTCATCATTCAACAAACAGGTTACTCATCAGTTACTCAGTACTTGAGTAGTTTTTTCACAACATACTTTTTACTTTGATGTGATTGATGATAAATTGAACTGGAAATCTCACGTAAAAAATATACAACATAAAGTAGCAAGAAACACGTCAATAATGAATAAAGCAAAACATGTTCTAGACAAAAAATCACTTCATAGTCTATACTGCTCACTAGTGTTACCATATCTGAGTTACTGTGTAGAAATATGGGGAAATAATTACAAAAGTACACTTCATTCATTAACGGTGTTACAAAAAAGATCAGTTAGAATAATACATAATGTTGGATATAGAGAACATACAAATCCTTTATTTATTGAATCAAAGATACTGAAATTCCACGACATAGTGAATTTGCAAACAGCTAAAATTATGCACAAAGCAAACTATAACCTGCTACCCAAGAATATACAACAATTCTTCTCAACAAAAGAGGAGAAATATAATCTTAGAGAAAAATGTAATTTAAAACATTTGTACGCACGTACAACACTTAAGACCTTCAGTATATCAGTATGTGGAATTAAATTATGGAATGGATTAAGCAAAGCAATCAAACAATGTACTAATATGATCCACTTCAAGAAACTCTTCAAACTTAAAGAGTTTACAAAGTACAAAGAAGAAGAACCATGACAAACATTTTCAATTTATTTCATCCATTCATTCATTCATTCTTAAAGTAATCTTACTTATCTCATCATATGAAATATGACTTTCTTCACCAATTATTATTATTAAATTCTTACTATTATTTATTTATTTATTTTTATTGTGATTACATATGGAGTTTATTGTGAAAAAATTGAGAACAGGAAGTGAATAAAAAAAGTTTCAGCAACTGTTATGTAAAGAAAAGGGGTAGGATTAAATAAGCTCTGCTTCTTCCTACTCCTTTTCGAACATGTTGAAAAGAGAAACTGGAAATTGTGATGTATCATGTTGTATGCTTGCATGTTCGAAATAAACTCAAACTCAACTCAACTTTTACTCAAGTAAATATTTGGGTGACTACTCCTTTCTTTTACTTGAGTAATAAATCTCTAAAGTAACAGTACTCTTACTTGAGTACAATTTCTGGCTAGTCTACCCACCTCTGATTATTAACATTTCAAATCACGTCGAGGGCCGATAGAAAACTAGCTCAAGTGGCCACCGGGTCGCACTTTGGACACCCCTGCCTTGATGTGTTCACAGGGTGGATGCTGGAAAGAGAACTACAGTACAAACAAACTACTTCCTGAATGATAGGACCGTTGCCCAGAACGAAACCAAAAAAAAGGGAAGTGGTGTTTGAGCAACTTTAGCCTAGTTACACTCACATGTACACGTCACATTGCATTGTGTGTTTGTTTGACTTAGGACATCGTGTTTAAGCCTGCTGAGTCATATTTGCTGAATAATTTCAAGAGTCTGGAATGAGGAAGGAGCTAAGACATGATGACACTACATGAATAGGACTCACATGAAGAGAAAGGACTTGTGGTACTTCATTTATTGGACCATGCCACGTCTTCCTGGTGGACGTCTCCTATGATGGCACAGGAGTTTGTGCTGAAACAAAGGACTGAGATACTCGCCGCCGTGTGCAGCAGCGGCTCGTCTGAGCAACTGGAGAGGCTTCTGGACGTCCTCCTGGCCCACGGGGAGCTCTCGTGGGAGGAATACCAGAGCATCCAAGTCCAGGGAAGACCGCTTCACGCCAACGCTAGACACCTGCTGGACATTGTCTACACCAAGGGCTTGGCCATCTGCCAGCTTTTTGTCGCCGCTCTGCAACAGACCATCCCTGAAGGTCCAGGGGCGAGACTTTGCGTCTCTGAAGGCGTCTCACAGGTGGAAAAAAGCAGAGAAGCCCACCAGACATCCGGTGCAGCTCTTCTCAGTCAAAGACCGAGCCTGGTTGGCAAGTTGCAAGGCTGTGTTGACGGCGCGTTAGAAGTCCTGCATGAAACAGGACACTTCACCTCGGAGGACTGCAATGAAGTACGGCTGCCAATACACACCCCCTCTCAGCAGGTACTGCCTGATTTTCAATACATCACATTTTTATATACACTATGGCAGACCTGGGCATTCTGCGGCCCGCGGGCCGCATCCGGCCCTTTGTGCGTCCCTGTCCGGCCCGCGTGAGGCCAATTATAAATTACAAAATAAATTTTAAAAAGTATCTATGTCGAGTGTGCAATACAACGGTGCTGCTTTTGTTTTGAAAATCGTTATTTGTATTACTTCCGTGTGGACGTGTGCGTGATTGTGAGTGAATGTGAACAACTGCAATTACAAAATAAAGTTGAAAAAACATCTATGTCCTGCGCGCAATACAACTGTGCTGCTTTTATTTTGAAAAGTATTATTTATGGGCGTGTGTCCGTGTGTAACCTGCGAGTGAAGGTGCACATGCAGCGACAAGTGATGCACGGTTTACACCCGAGACGCCAAAAAGAGAAAAGTTGATGAGGAATGCCGTGTTTCCAACAACATATGAACTGCAAAGCAACGTCCCCTCACCTAAGGTGCGTGCCTGCGCAATTGCGCACTGCTCAAGCGTCCGCTGCGCGCAGCAAGTATATGCCGCGCACCAAATCAAATCCCATCTGAATTATAAACAAAATAAACATATTTATTCTATGGAATTTTGCAATGCAACTTTGAGTGACAGTGACAACAAGCGGCCCTAATGGTGTTCGTCAACACCGTTCAATTGAACACCGTTCAATTATTGTAACGTCTATCGAGATGCTTCGAGGACAGGAATTATATCCATCACTTTATTGAACAAAACTGTTTATTTTCGGACATAACCACACCAAAAACATGAGTAAAACAATTCTATCTCGAAAAACTAGTCATTTTCTGCCGTACAAACCAGGCCAAAACCAACTTGTCATCTGTCACCAACACGCATAGCACTAAACCACTGGTGCGTTTAAGGCCACACAAAAAGTCGGACAACTCAAACACCACACAAAGTTACACTATGACTCCTCAGTCATACGTGTGCTTATTTTACTGTCATTTATTATTAATGTTAATTTATATATATTAGTCATGGAATGCTGTTACACACACTATGTTGAAGTATTAGTATTATTATTATTATTATTATTATTTATCTTACGGTATATATCAAAAATAATATTGAGCAAAATTTAATTGAAATATTGTCGATGTGGCCCTCCAGCAGTGCTCGGGTAGCTCATGCGGCCCCCGGTAAAAATTAATTGCCCACCCCTGCACTATGGGCTACTAAGATGTAAATACCACACGCTATACAGCGTGTGCAAACTATAAAATTGAGTGTACTATGAGTGGGCGTGTTGCGTGTGATCTACTAAGCATACTTGCCAACCTTGAAACCTCCGAATTCGGGAGACGGGTGGGTGGGGGGGGGGGGTGTAGGGGCTAGCGGGGGGTGTATATTGTAGCGTCCCGGAAGAGTTAGTGCTGCAAGGGGTTATGGGTATTTGTTCTGTTGTGTTTATGTTGTGTTACGGTGCGGATGTTCTCCCGAAATGTGTTTGTCATTCTTGTTTGGTGTGGGTTCACAGTGTGGCGGCATATTTGTAACAGTGTTAAAGTTGTTTATACGACCACCCTCAGTGTGACCTGTATGGCTGTTGATCAAGTATGCCTTGCATTCACTTATGTGTGTGTAAAAGACGCATATATAATGTGACTGGGCCTGGCATGCTGTTTGTATGGAGGAAAAGCGGACGTGAAGACAGGTTGTAGAAAACGCCAAAGGCAGTGCCTTTAAGGCACGCCCCCAATATTGTTGTCTGGGTGGAAACCGGGACAAATTCAGGAGAATGGTTGCCCCGGAAGATTTTCGGGAGGAATACTGAAATTCGGGAGTCTCCCAGGAAAATCGGGAGGGTTGGCAAGTATGCTACTAAGACTAAATTGTTAACTACTGCGGACCGCCCCATTTAAATGAAGTTGTTGCGTGTACTACTATACTAGGGTTGTACGGTATACCCGTACTAGTATAGTACCACGATACTAATGAATCATATACTATACCGCCTCTAAAAAGTACCGGTCCCCGCCCTCCTTTTTTAAACAGGCATGACGGCGCGTCGTCGTCACCTCGTGACATTGCTGGTTTTACGAGCAGATGAGCATGTTCGGCAGCGCACAATCACGGAGTACTTAGAAACAGACAATGTGTGTAGACAGAAAAGGGAGAATGGACACATTTTGGCTTAAAAACTGACAAAGGTGGAGCTATAACACTGAGACACCCTCAGGAAGAGGTGCTTTAAGACATGGCTAGCTAGCTAGCGGCTACCGTCCAGCCACAGTCTGCAGTGTTTTAGCTACTTCTAAATCACTAATTCTGGCCTCCATGGCGACAAATAAAGTAAGTGTCTTACAAGTATCATCCCTGGAGGACGAGGAATAGCTAAACATGATTCACTACACACCGTAGTTCACCTACGCCACAAAGTAAACAAACGCCATTGGTGGATATACACCTGACATCCACTGTATTGATTGATTGATTGAGACTTTTATTTGTAGATTGCACAGTACAGTACATATTCCGTACAATTGACCACTAAATGGTAAGTCGGGGTCCACGTTAATCAATTCATGGTATAAATATATACTATCAGTATATTTGGTATCATATTTGGTATCATGTAATGATACCAAATACAGGAGCTATCTAGTCGATCCTACCATCATTACATCAATATTTTTTTAGCATCAGAAAATCTTTTATCCTTTAAAAAAATTTTATGTTATGTTTATAAACTCAGGAAATATGTCCCTGTACACATGAGGACTTTGAATATGCCCAATGTATGATCCTGGAACTACTTGGTATCAGATCGATACCCAAATTTGTGGTCTCATCCAAAACTAATGTAGACTCTATGGTCTGGAAAATACGGCACATAAGTCAAATCAGAAAGACAAATAATTTGTTTTGAATTGGAATAAAGACAAGTAAAGCAAATACATTGGGTGAATGTTTTGACTGAATCACACAATGTATTAGTAACTGAAGAATGGAATTAGGCCATATAACTTAGGTACTTGCCGTATTTTCTTATCCATGGAGTGACATGTGTAAAGTTCAACTAATGTACTTGACACACAATGCATAGATGTTTTCCTTGTTCCTTGTGCTAAAGTGTGTTACTGTACTAATCGACTGTTATGACATCTGACTCAGGCGAGACGTTTACTCGATCTCGTCAGCTCCAAAGGTGAGTTGGCGGCCAACGTGGTGCTTCAGTTCATTGACCAAAAGCAGCAATCTGGCCGCTCTAGCCTCACCCCACCCAAAGGTACAGTATTGTATTCTTATACAGTATTATTGCTCATCAATGAATCAGTACAGTGACTTCATGTTATTATTGAAGAATACTAATGCACATCGAGGCGAGGCTCAATGGAGGCCTTTCAAATAAACACCTTACTTCAGAATTATACTTTATATTTGTTGAGGAAATGTAAATTATTAGGGCATCCAAAATTTTAGACCTTTAATAATAAACATATTGCCAAATCACTAATTCTGATGTCGATCAAAAGGCATGTTCTATGAAACCGATAACTGTCGGGAATTGATTGTTTTTGGTCCGTCGCAGAGTTCTTCAAATACCAGAAGAAGCTCTGCAGTTCCGTGTTGGCCCAGTCCAGCTTCCTCAGCACCTATGGCGGCACCAGCCACATGCCGCTGGATGACATCTACACCGAAGGCCAGCTGGAGCTAGCTGCGGACCTCGAGGTTCAAGGAAATTTGGGCCTGGGGGACATTGTTAGTACGGCGGGCATCATAAATGAGGAAGCGGACACGGTTCTAGTATCAGGGGATGCGGGCAGCGGGAAGAGCACTTTACTCCAGAGACTGCACCTGCTCTGGGCTCGGGGCACAGCCCTGTCCGAGTTCCTCCTGTTGTTCCCTTTCAGCTGCCGGAAGCTGAATTCCGAACTCAAGGAGCTATCCGTTCAAGACCTGCTCTTTCGGCACTGCTGCTGGCCTGACTGGGAGCAAGAGGACATCTTCCGCTTCATCTTGGACCACCCCCATGTGGTCATCTTCACGTTCGACGGTCTGGATGAGCTAAAGCAGAGCTTTTCGGACGAGCACAGGCTGTGCTGCCCCACCCAGCCTGCGCCCGTTCACGTCCTGTTGTTCAACCTGCTTCAGGGTTCCCTCATGAAAGGGGTACGGAAGGTGGTAACAAGTCGCTCAGAAGCTGTAGGTCCAATACTGAAGAAATATCTTCGCAAGGAAGTTTTCCTCAAAGGCTTCTCCCCAAACGGTATTGACTGTTTTGTCAAGAAACAACACCACGACCCAGCAGTGGCTGCTAAGGTTCTGGCTTCTATTCAAGCAAACACGTTTTTGCTCGGACTTTGCCACAGTCCGGTCCTCTGCTGGATTGTCTCACAGTGCCACAAGGAGCTGCTGGGCTGCGGCGATGGAACGCCGCAAACAATAACAGACGTCTACTTGATGATCTTGCAGCGCTTCCTCCAGCATCAAAGCTCCCTTAAGACCTCCAAGGGGTCGGGTTGGTTTCAGGAGCATCTCCCCACCGTGTTGCATCTCGGCCAGCTTGCCCTCCAGGGTGTTAAAGCATCTTGTTACGTTTTCTCCAACACAGATCTGGACTCCTGCTGTGTCACGGAAAAAGATATCTGCACCGGCTTCCTCATCCAAAGCAAAGATATGTCCAACGATTACAGTCATCAATACGAGTTCCTTCACTTGACGGTGCAGTGTTTTTTTGCCGCGTTGTACATTGTCTTATTCAACAATGCTGACCGCTCCACCATCACTAAACTCTTTGCGCTTCACGACCTAAGAGAGACGGGCTTCAGCAGCACCTGCTTCACGTCCTGCTTGGCCGCGGACCAACGACAGACTCCGGGTGAGACGCCAAATCTTCAAATCACGGCCACCTTTGTGTCCGGTCTCCTCTCCCAGAGACACCGACACCTGTGGTCCTTCTGCACCCAGGCTCCGCTGATGGACAAAAAAGTGCGACACTTGGAGAGATGTCTCTCCAAAGGCATGCAGAGGCACTTCAAGTCCATCCCACCGCCAGTGGAAGGTGAGAAGAAGAGCATGCATGCCATGCCGGGTTTCGTCTGGCTCATTAAATGCATCTATGAGATGCAGGACAGCAAGATGGCCAAAGAGGTTTTGGGCAAGCTGGATGTGGACCACCTGAAGTTGACCTACTGCAACATCGGACCCGTGGAGTGTACAGCTTTGGCCTACGTGCTCCAACATCTAAGGAATTCTGTGGGCATCCAGTTGGACAACAACTCTGTAGGCGACGTGGGTGTAGAGCAGCTCCTTCCCTGTCTGCACATTTGTAATTCTCTTTAGTAAGTATCCAGCGCCTCCATTGTCCACTATCTTATCGAATGGCGACTTACAGATCATTTATATTGTTTCTACCCTTTAAAAGCCTCCGAAATAATAACATCACAGATGAGGGGATCCGCAAACTGATTGCAAAGGGACTCCAGTGTGACAGCTTTCAGAAGATTGCGTAAGCCTTGACAATATACACTGCAGTGGAACCTTAATGGTCGAAAACACATTTTTACAACAGGAAATATCTCCTTTAAATATTATAGTATTTTTATAAAAGGTTATGTATTAGCGAGAATCGTCTGTCTGTTAGTTAGTTAGTTAGTTAGTTAGTTAGCAACATCACCTTAAAAGTTGTGGGCGGAGTTTAATGAAACTTTTTGGAAATGTCAGAAATTAGATAATCAACAAGTGAATGCATTTTGGAGGCGATTCTAATTTTTTTTACTACGTTACCTAACTTTTACGTGATAAGGTGTGTGTTCATGCTAGCGGCCCCGCCTACACCCACAGAGAGTGGATGACTAATCGATGCTAACATGCTATTTAGGCTAGCTGTATGTACATATTGCAACATTATGCTTCGATTGTAGGTACATTTGAGCTCATTTAATTTCCTTTACTTATGCCCTCTGTGTATTTAATTTATATCATTATGTAAAATAGGCTGCATTTGTCATAGTTGTTTGTGTGCCATGTTGTTCCAGACCACAGCAAATGTTACCCAGCTTACAAGGATTGCAATAAATCCATTAGAAGAAGACAGCCTGCCGTTTCCTTAAACTTGGCCACACACATTTATACTTTTGGCCGTTCTGAGCCAGTCATTTCCAGAAATTTCATTTTACTACTGATTTCCAATGTTGCAAAAATGTGTAGAGTAAAAATTTAAATACAACATTTCTGTCAACGAAGATTTGCGTCAGCCTTTGATAGTAGGCTAATATAGCTAACTTAGACACTTACATCATGTGTTGCCTTCATTATATTATATATTTTGTATTTTTGGTCCAATATGGCTCTTTCAACAATTTGGGTTGCCGACCCCTGCCCTAGCTCATCTAGCTAGGGACGGGTTTCCTTCACGCATAATGAAAAGACGCAACTTCAAAATCGACTGTTTTAGTGCCTCCTCTCTCAAAAAATTAGTAAACAGGCAAAGGAAATTAAGTATTTTTCTCATTTGCACAATAAGGAACTCTTTACCTATGATATATTGCCCCTAGCGAGACTAGCTCGCGCTATAGCAACCATAGATCAACTCTTGCCTCTTGCACATCGCTGTAAATGAGACTGAAACATGCAAGTCCTTTTGTTGCACAAAAGCCAAAGAAAAAGGCAAACGATGCAAAGATATAATCCTATAAATAAGCCACTTACCCGAAAACTGTGGTCTTCTTTCAAATTGGATTTTTGAGGTTCCACTGTAATGTGATTTACCCAATGACATTTGTTATTTGTTACATTATTCCAGTCTTCGCTCTGTTTCTCTTCAGGCTCTTCAACAACAAGCTCACCGACGCTTGTACGGAACACTTTTCTCACCTTTTGAGGACCAAGCAGAATTTCCTCTCTTTGAGGTCAGAGTCATTGTTTCCAGTTTGTGTCAGTAACGGCAACCATGTCCTTGTTCAACCTACCTCTGTGTGTCAGGCTTGGCAACAACAACATCACATCGGAGGGAGCGAAACAGCTGGCGAAGGGGCTGGAATTCAACCATTCGCTGAGATTTTTAGGGTAAGAAAGAGGTCTTACAAAACCCAAAACCAGTGAAGTTGGCACGTTGTGTAATTTGTAAATAAAAACAGAATACAATGATTTGCAAATTTAATTTTTTTTTTGCAAATAATCATTAACTTAGAATTTAATGGCAGCAACACAGTGCAAAAAAGTTGGCACAGGGGCGTTTTTACCACTGTGTTACATGGCCTTTCCTTTTAACAACACTCAGTAAACGTTTGGGAACTGAGGAGACCAATTTTTGAAGCTTTTCAGGTGGAATTCTTTCCCATTCTTGCTTGATGTACAGCTTAAGTTGTTCAACAGTCCGGGGTCTCTGTTGTGGTATTTTGAGAGACAGGTCTGGACTACAGGCAGGCCAGTCTAGTACCCGCACTCTTTTACTATGAAGCCACGCTGTTGTATTGTCTTGCTGAAATAAGCAGGGGCGTCCATGATAACTTTGCTTGGATGGCAACATATGTTGCTCCAAACCATGTACCTTTCAGCATTAATGGTGCCTTCACAGATGTGTAAGTTACCCATGCCTTGGGCACTAATACACCCCCATGCCATCACAGATGCTGGCTTTTGAACTTTGCGCCTATAACAATCCGGATGGTTCTTTTCCTTTGTTCCGGACGACACAACGTCCACAGTTTCCAAAAACAATTTGAAATATGGACTCGTGCCCAGCGAAGCCGACGGCGTTTCTGGGTGTTGTTGATAAATGGCTTTTGCTTTGCATAGTATAGTTATAACATGTTGCAGGCATCAAATTCCAAATTAGCTAATATTTGCAAAAAACAACAACATTTTCCAGCTCGAACGTTAAGTATTTTGTCTTTGCAGTCTATTCAATTGAATATAGGTTGAAAAGGATTTGCAAATCATTGTATTCTGTTTTTATTTACGATTTACACAACGTGCCAACTTCACTGGTTTTGGGGTTTGTATTTCTACAATACAGACATTTTTTACATGTTTATTTTTGTCCAGTCTTTGGGGCAATAAAGTTGGCGATGCAGGTGCAGAAGCCATTGCCGGCGCCCTGGAAGGCAGCAAAACTCTAACATGGCTGAGGTAATATTTCCTGCACTTGATACAAACTTTGGTCAATGAGTTTGAACATATTGCACAGCTCAGAAGCAACAGAACAAGTGCTGTGCAAGATGGAAAATAAACAAGAACCATTTTCCTAAACCCATAGCTGGCATTATGTTAATGCTAATTAGAGACCCCGTCCCCAACATTCTTTTGCTTTGCTAGACCATACATCTGCCGTCTTCAGAAGAATATGTGGTTAATTAATTAAAGGTATTCATTGATCCTCCCCAAAACAGAGGAGGATCAAACGATTTAGGTCTCTGCAAAAATTGCTTATGTACCCTGTGAGTCTTTTTATTCCAAATGAAGTCTAAAACCTGACTATCTAACCTACGGATGAAGGACTGAGAAAAAGCGGTATACACTGAAACAAATTGGAAAATTGCGGAAGTACATTAATTTTATCGGAGTTGACATGTACCAGTTCTTGAAATGTCAACGTGGGACAAAAATGATATCCCAATCTTAAATTTTGATATAGTTATGATTTTTTTTCCACATCGATTGTGTGTTAATGTGCAAAATATAGAATTTCTGATGTATTTTTTGCTCACCAAAAAGGCAACAGTTCCAACCGGATCGCCTTTAAATTTTGCGCGTTTGTACCAGTACTTGAAATTTCAACGCTGGCCAAAAATAGTATCTCAATCTTAAATTTTGATAAAGTTATGATATTTTTTTCCACATCGATTGTGCGTTTATGTGCAAAATATTGAATTTCTGATGTATTTTTTGCTCACAAAAAAGGCGACAGTTCCAACCGGATCGCCTTTAAATTTTGCATGTTTGTACCAGTACTAGAAATTTCAACACGGGCCAAAAATTGTGTCCCAATTTTTTATTTTGATATTTATTTTTATAAAGTTATAAAAAAAATGTCCACATCGATTGTGCGTTAATGTGCAAAATATTGAATTTCTGATGTATTTTTTGCTCACCAAAAAGGCAACAGTTCCAACCAGACCCCCTTTAAATTTTGCATCGATTGTGCTTTAATGTGCAAAATATTGAATTTATGATGTATTTTTTGCTCACAAAAAAGGTGACAGTTCCAACCGGATTTTTATTATTACTATTATTATTATTATTATTATTGTTTTTGTTATTCATTCTTGAATGGCTTTTTTGTTGTTTTTTGCAAACTTTGTTTGTTTTTGTTTTGTCTCCATATTCGAAATAAACATGCAAGGAAGAAAGGATCCCCTTTAAATTTTGCGTGTTTGTACCAGTTCTTGAAATTTCAACGTGGGCCAAAAATGGTATCTCAATCTTAAATTTTGATAAAGTTATGATATTTTTTTCCACATCGATTGTGCGTTTATGTGCAAAATATTGAATTTCTGATGTATTTTTTGCTCACAAAAAAGGCGACAGTTCCAACCGGACCGCCTTTAAATTTTGTGTGTTTGTACCAGTACTAGGAATTTCAACACGGGCCAAAAATTGTGTCCCAATTTTTTATTTTGATATTTATTTTTATAAAGTAAAAAAAAAAAGTCCATATCGATTGTGCGTTAATGTGCAAAATATTGAATTTCTGATGTATTTTTTGCTCACCAAAAAGGCAACAGTTCCAACCGGATCCCCTTTAAATTTTGCGTGTTTGTACCAGTTCTTGAAATTTCAACACGGGCCAAAAATGGTATCCCAATCTTAAATTTTGATAAAGTTATGATATTTTTTTCCACATCGATTGTGCGTTAATGTGCAAAATCTGGAATTTCTGATGTATTTTATGTGCACAAAACAGGCGACAGTTCCAACCGGATCGCCTTTAAATTTTGCGTGTTTGTACCAGTATTAGAAATTTCAACGCGGGCCAAAAAGGGTATCCGAATCTTAAATTTTGATAAAGTTATGATATTTTTTTCCACATCGATTGTGTGTTTATGTGCAAAATATTGAATTTCTGATGTATTTTTTGCTCACAAAAAAGGCGACAGTTCCAACCGAACCCCCTTTAAATTTTGCGTGTTTGTACCAGTTCTTGAAATTTCAATGCGGGCCAAAAATGGTATCTCAATCATCAATTTTGATAAAGTTATCGTGTCCGTGTCGTGTCCAAAATTTGTTATGCGCTTATTTTTTAATTTGATTTTGTGCGTGGCAGATTTGCTGTGCGCAGAGGATGCTTGAGCAGTCTGCAATTGCAATTACATTTTTTTCCACATCGATTGTGCCTTTATGTGCAAAATACTGTTTGTACCAGTTCTTGAAATGTCAATGTGGGCCAAAAATGGTACCCCAATTTTCAATTTTGATATTATGACATTTTTTTCCACATCGATTGTGCGTTAATGTGCAAAATAGTGAATTTCTGATGTATTTTATGCGCACAAAACAGGCAACAGTTCCAACCGGATCGCCTTTAAATTTTGCGTGTTTGTACCAGTACTAGAAATTTCAACACGGGCCAAAAATTGTGTCCCAATTTTTTATTTTGATATTTATTTTTATAAAGTAAAAAAAAAAAGTCCACATCGATTGTGCGTTAATGTGCAAAATATTGAATTTCTGATGTATTTTTTGCTCACCAAAAAGGCAACAGTTCCAACCGGATCCCCTTTAAATTTTGCGTGTTTGTACCAGTTCTTGAAATTTCAACACGGGCCAAAAATGGTATCCCAATCTTAAATTTTGATAAAGTTATGATATTTTTTTACACATCGATTGTGCGTTTATGTGCAAAATATTGAATTTCTGATGTATTTTATGCGCACAAAACAGGCAACAGTTTCAACCGGATCGCCTTTAAATTTTGCATTGATTGTGCGTTAATGTGCAAAATATTGAATTTCTGATGTATTTTATGCACACACAACAGGCGACAGTTCCAACCGGATCGCCTTTAAACTTTGCGTGTTTGTACCAGTACTTGAAATTTCAACGCGGGCCAAAAAGGGTATCCGAATCTTAAATTTTGATAAAGTTATGATATTTTTTTCCACATCGATTGTGTGTTTATGTGCAAAATATTGAATTTCTGATGTATTTTTTGCTCACAAAAAAGGCGACAGTTCCAACCGGACCCCCTTTAAATTTTGCGTGTTTGTACCAGTTCTTGAAATTTCAATGCGGGCCAAAAATTGTATCTCAATCTTCAATTTTGATAAAGTTATCGTGTCCGTGTCGTGTCCAAAATTTGTTATGCGCTTATTTTTTAATTTGATTTTGTGCGTGGCAGATTTGCCATGCGCAGAGGATGCTTGAGCAGTGCGCAATTGCAATTACATTTTTTTCCACATCGATTGTGCCTTTATGTGCAAAATACTGTTTGTACCAGTTCTTGAAATGTCAATGTGGGCCAAAAATGGTATCCCAATTTTCAATTTTGATAAAGTTATGACATTTTTTTCCACATCGATTGTGCGTTAATGTGCAAAATAGTGAATTTCTGATGTATTTTATGCGCACAAAACAGGCAACAGTTCCAACCGGATCGCCTTTAAATTTTGCGTGTTTGTACCAGTACTAGAAATTTCAACGCAGGCCAAAAATGGTATCTCAATCTTTAATTTTGATAAAGTTATGATATTTTTTTCCACATCGATTGTGCGTTTATGTCCAAAATATTGAATTTCTGATGTATATTTTGCTCACCAAAAAGGCAACAGTTCCAACCGGATCCCCTTTAAATTTTGCGTGTTTGTACCAGTTCTTGAAATTTCAACGCGGGCCAAAAATGGTATCTCAATCTTAAATTTTGATAAAGTTATGATATTTTTTTCCACATCGATTGTGCGTTTATGTCCAAAATATTGAATTTCTGATGTATTTTATGCGCACAAAACAGGCAACAGTTCCAAACGGATCGCCTTTAAATTTTGCGTGTTTGTACCAGTACTTGACATTTCAACGCAGGCCAAAAATGGTATCTCAATCTTTAATTTTGATAAAGTTATAATATTTTTTTCCACATCGATTGTGCGTTTATGTGCAAAATATTGAATTTCTGATAAATATTATGCGCACAAAACAGGCAACAGTTCCAACCGGATCACCTTTAAATTTTGCGTGTTTGTACCAGTTCTTGAAATTTCAACGCTGGCCAAAAATGGTATCTCAATCTTAAATTTTGATAAAGTTATATTTTTTTCCACATCGATTGTGCGTTTATGTGCAAAATATTGAATTTCTGATGTATTTTATGCGCACAAAACAGGCGACAGTTTCAACGGGATGGCCTTTAAATTTTGCATCGATTGTGCGTTAATGTGCAAAATATTGAATTTCTGATGTATATTTCTCTCACCAAAAAGGCAACAGTTCCAACCGGATCCCCTTTAAATTTTGCGTGTTTGTACCAGTTCTTGAAATTTCAACGTGGGCCAAAAATGGTATCTCAATCTTAAATTTTGATAAAGTTATATTTTTTTCCACATCGATTGTGCGTTTATGTGCAAAATATTGAATTTCTGATAAATATTATGCGCACAAAACAGGCGACAGTTCCAACCGGATCGCCTTTAAATTTTGCGTGTTTGTACCAGTTCTTGAAATGTCAATGTGGGCCAAAAATGGTATCTCAATCTTCAATTTTGATAAAGTTATGATATTGTTTTCCACATCGAATGTGTGTTTGTGCAAAATATAGAATTTCTGATGTATTTTATGCGCACAAAACAGGCAACAATTCCAACCGGATCACCTTTAAATTTTGCGTGTTTGTACCAGTACTTGAAATTTCAACGCGGGCCAAAAATGGTATCCCAATTTTCAATTATGATAAAGTAATGATATTTCTTTCCACATTGATTGTGCGTGAATGTGCCCAATATTGAATTTCTGATGTATTTTAGGCTCACAAAAAAGACGACATGTTCAACCGGATCGCCTTTAAATTTTGCGTGTTTGTACCAGTACTTGAAATTTCAATGCGGGCCAAAAATGGTATCCCAATTTTCAATTATGATAACGTTATGATATTTCTTTCTACATTGATTGTGAGTTAATGTGCACAATATTGAATTTCTGATGTATTTTAGGCTCACAAAAAAGACGACATGTTCAACCAGATCGCCTTCAATTTTTGCATCGATTGTGCGTTAATGTGCAAAATATGGAATTTCTGATGTATTTTATGTGCACAAAACAGACAACAATTCCAACCGGATCGCCTTTAAATTTTGCGTGTTTGTACCAGTACTAGAAATTTCAACACGGGCCAAAAATTGTGTCCCAATTTTTTATTTTGATATTTATTTTGATAAAGTTATAAAAAAAAATGTCCACATCGATTGTGCGTTGATGTGCAAAATATTGAATTTCTGATGTATTTTTTGCTCACAAAAAAGGCGACAGTTCCAACCGGATCCCCTTTAAATTTTGCGTGTTTGTACCAGTTCTTAAAATGTCAATGTGGGCCAAAAATGGTATCCCAATTTTGAATTTTGATAAAGTTAGGTTATTTTTTTCCACATCAATTGTGCATTTATGTGCAAAATATTGAATTTCTGATGTATTTTATGTGCACAAAACAGGCGACAGTTCCAACCAGATTGCCTTTAAATTTTTCGGGTTAGAAATTTCAAAGTGGGCCAAAAATGGTGTGTCCCAATCTTCAATTGTGATAAAGTTATGACATTTTTTTCCACATGTCAATCAAAAGACTGCTCTTGGTGAATATGACTGTTGTATGTACTGTAGCTTGGTGGGCAATGGCGTGGGGAGTGCTGGAGCGCGTGCCCTGGCTAAAATGATCAAGAGTGACACGTCGCTGGAGGAGCTCTGGTAAGTGAGCCTCGCTCACTTCCTTGCACAAGCGCTCGCAATGTTGCTTCACCCCGTCTTCCTCTTATTGTATTCCCTGCACAAGGTTGACAGAAAACTGCATCACCAGACACGGAGTAGAGTTTTTGCTTGAAGCCCTGGAACACAACACGCATGTCAAGTCAGTGTGGTGAGTGTAATTACACGTCTTTTATGTGTGCTGGCGCTAATACATGTGTGATGTTCCATTGCAGGTTGAGAAACAACAATCTGAGTGTGGAGGAAGTGGAAGAGATGACACAACGTGAATCAAGACTGATCTTCTGACTTTTAAACATTTTCTATTTATTGGAAATTGGCCATTGGTTCTATTGGGACCCTCCCTTTTGCAGGAAAGATTCCTCTCATATTCTTCTTTTTACAAGGCTGTCTAAATAAAGAGAGGTGACTAGAATTGAAGACTAATAACTTATTCTACACAAAAAAGTGCAAGCAAAAGCAATACCAGCGCTGGAAAAAGCGCTGAGCTGTCTAAAGTCCATATAGCCTTCTCTGAAAATAGTCGCTCTCCACATATGCTTTTGTTTGTCTTGCTGCCGAGATCAAAACCGAAAGTTAACTGGGCCTGTGTGCACACATTCTTGTCCACTCACTCTCCACACCTGGTACATCCTAACACCAATAAAACCAGAGGGGTTAATAAGTGTGTGAGCGTATAGAGAAAAAAACAGGGTGATACCATTGTGTTTATCATCTTCGAACAAAACGAAAGCCAAAGATAGTAACTTCTAAGACAGATCTGGGCAAAGTACAGGGGGAGGGGTACTAGGATGACAGGGGATGCAAAACAATAACAGTGCAATATTTTTTCATAACATAGTCACTACTGCCTAGTTTCTCTTGTTATATTCTTATTTTACTGTTATATTTTTATTCTCATTGTTGCTTTTTATTTTTATTCTATTGTAATATTCCATTTATATTATATTTATATATTTTATATATATTTATATTATATATATTTATATTTATATATATATTTATATATTTCCATTTATACCCCCATTATTTACTTTTTAAATTCGATCTCAATTCTGTACACTGCTGCTGGAATTTTAATTTTCCTGAGGGAACTCTCCTGAAGGAATCAATAAAGTACTATCTATCTATCTATCTATCTATCTATCTATCTATCTATCTATCTATCTATCTATCTATCTATCTATCTATCTATCTATCTATCTATCTATCTATCTATCTATCTATCTATCTATCTATCTATCTATCTATCTGTCTGCGGTCCTCTCCAAGGTTTCTCATTGTCATCCCACTGGGTTGAGTTTTTCCTTGCCCTGATGCGGGATCTGAACCGAGGATGTCGTTGTGGCTTGTGCAGCCCTTTGAGACACTTGGGATTTAGGGCTATATAAATAAACATTGATTGATTGACAGTTTTTAAGCACTTCTGATTTAGGGCTATTAAAATAAACATTGATTGGTTGATAGCATACAAGTATCATGCAGATTAAAACATATTTGCATGTAAAACACCTCCTCTGAAGATAAATCTGGATAAATGACGCAATTCTATTGAAGCAGAAATATATACATTATTATCATTATTATTAATCCCTACTATGGTATACTTCTAATCTAATTTTCTTATTATACTTTTAATTGTACAGTCTTGTTTCCCTTTCCAACACCGCCTTACCGGGAAGCTACGCTGCAACCTAACTACACGTTTGACCCTTTCTTGGGAAAACCCCCACTGACGAGTAGGAACAATGTCAGCCAATCAGCGTCCGAGAAGAAAATAAACAACCAATGGCTGCTCGCGGTTTTTCCTGACGCACTCATATTGTGGTACGCGAGGTTGCCGCTTGTAAATAATATAGCTTCCTCAGAGCTGCAACGTAACTGTATGAATTGGGAATAATATATAATTTCCTCTAAATGTCGCTGTCGTTTGGTAGAGAGTGGCGGTCCGTCGCAGTGACTGCCGGGCTATTATTAGTTTGTCTAACTTTTGCCTGATACGCACCCAGCCGGTTGGCTAGCTTAGCCAGCAGCTAGCGTTAGCTCAGCGTTTAAGCTAATCAGAGGTGACCAGGGCAGCTTCTTTTTTTTGCACAGAGTGGATTATTTAACATGACGAGCCACCTCTGACCTCACAATTAACACCAAATAAAAAGGTAAGATATTTACTTTTCAAAAATACTCCCCCCACCCCCCAATTGGGCTGAGAAGAGCAACGTTGCTAGCACAAGCTAACTCGCCCGTGACGCGCTCCTGTCATCGCGTCTAATTGACGGACTGACAGCTTTGTTTTGATGACGTCATGCAGTTTTTGAAATTAAACAATTAAGGGTGGGAGCACCGCTGTAAAATAAGACGCGACATTGCTGTCACGTCAGCTCATCGTTAGTTAGCCAGCTAGCCCGGCTAGTCAAGTGGAAATGAAGCTCACTGATCTTCTTGTAATTGTGCAGAAAATGACTCCGTGAAGCTGCTGTTCACTTCACAGTTACGTACTGTTTTGTTGTATAAATGAAGTGCTGTCCTCCCCCCTACCCCAATAGGATTAAGCCTGAACCAAAGGCGGATATGGCTTGTTTCACATGCGAGGTGTCATAAGGGGAAATCCATGTGTCGCACCCTGCTCATTGTCTATTTTTAGATGATTCTAATTAGCAGAGGAGAAACGAGCAGTTTACTCATGCAAATCAAGGCCCCCAACTGCACAACGTACCAGGCTATACTGTAGCAGTAATATCACATTTGTTTTATGCATAGTTTATGGTCTTATGATTATTATTATGATTTTTTCCTACGTTCAAAACACTTCCTTGTGGTTTACATAACATGTAATGGAGGTTATTTGGTCAAAATGTTGCATAGATTATGTTTTGCAGACCGTTTTCAAGTCTCCTAAGGATGCGATGTGTCTTATTTATAGTCGTGGTCAAAAGTTTACATACACTTGTAAAGAACATAATGTCATGGCTGTCTTGAGTTTCCAATCATTTCTACAACTCTTATTTTTTTGTGAAGGTGTACCCCGCCTTCCGTCCGAATGCAGCTGAGATAGGCTCCAGCGCCCCCCGCGACTCCGAACGGGACAAGCAATAAACAATGATAATAATAATAAATAGTATAATATATATAATATATAACATATGAATAATATAAATATATTCAACATTTAAGTGCAGTCAAGGAACATATGCATTATACAGCAGTGTTTCCCACACATTCATTTATTTGTGGCGGCCCGACACAAAAGAATTATGTCCGCCACAAATAGATTTTTTTTTTTTTTTTTTTTGTCCTGTTCAGCTTCTCAGGCAAATCATATAGTTGATGTAGATGCCCATATAGGCTGTTCAGATTTACTTTACAAAAGAGAAGTGTAGGATACTTCTCTTGTTGCCTTATTTGTATTTGACCACTACTGTTTTCTGTTTATTTGTTACTGACTGTGGCAGGCCACTTCTGCCTCTGTTTCACTTTATGTTGCTGGTAAATAATATGGTTGTAGTAGTAGTAGGCTAAAGTTAAATTATTTAGAATGCACTAATTAAAGGGGCAGAGCTTTAAGAGACATTTTAGCTTTTATATTTTATAGGATATATTTTTTGTAGAACCACAATTAATAAATATATTTCAGTGAATAACTTATTGTTCAAATCTGTATATAAATATGTACATAAAGTGTTGTAATTATATTGTAAAATTGATGGATGGATGGACGTTTAAAACAAAACTGTTATTATTAATTAGTAAGAATACATTTTTTGAGCCTTTTTAGAGAAAATCATATCATTGTAGTAAATTATGCAAATTACTCGATGATGTCATGGTGACCACGCCCATAGCAACGCCCATAGCCATGCCTCCACCGCCACAGTTATCTTGGCGGTTTATGGGAAACACTGTACAGTCTGATGGCTGCCGGTATGAAGGACCTCCTGTGTCGTTCCGTGTTGCATTTTGGGAGTCTGAGCCTTCCACTGAACGTGCTCATTCTCTCCGCAAGGTCCGAGTGTAGTGGGTGGGAGGTGTTGTCCATAATGGCTAGGAGTTTTGCTTGTTGTCATACTTGTTGGTCACAAAAAATATTCATGAAGTTTGGTTCTTTTATGAATTTATTATGGGTCTACTGGAAATGTGACCAAATCTGCTGGGTCAAAAGTATACATACAGCAATGTTAATATTTGGTTACATGTCCCTTGTTAAGTTCCACTGCAATAAGGCGCTTTTGGTAGCCATACACAAGCATCTGGCAAGCTTCTGGTTGAATTTTTGACCACTCCTCCTGACAAAATTGGTGCAGTTCAGCTAGATTTTTTGGTTTTCTGACATGGACTTTGGGAAGGCCATTCTAAAACCTTAATTCACACTGACTCAGACGATAACACAATTAACAAAAATTTTCATCAACAAATAACAAATGAGACAGAAAAAAAATCCAATCATGTTTAATTTTGTCTTGTCGATGGGTGAGACAAGTTGGGAATATATCCAATCAGAGCTCTTTAACAGTGCAGTGACAGTTACAATTGTGAGCCAATCAGATGCTTTTACTTGTGAGAGAGGAATTTCGATTTAACTCTGCGAAATTGTGGGGATTTATCATGTTCCACATCGTGATATGTGTACACCTGAGGCAAAGTGAGGAAGACACATTTGATTTTTGACGCTTTATGATGCCATCAGCAGGCGAGTCATCGTGACAGCTACACAACTCTACGTTAAAGCTATACGTATTTGCTGCTTTTGGTTGTTCTGCGTTCATAAGCAAATTATAATGAAGGCATGCATCGTAACTTTATTTCACAACACACATTCATACCTGCTTTGCCAGAGACATAGCATAAAAATAGAAAAAGTGCATGAAAGCTATTCATTGGCATGGACCATTGTATGCATCATAAATCATTCATCACCATAAGATGCTAAGGTCGTCTAAAAAAGGTGCATTCAAATAAACTTTAAAAAGTCCTTATCTTTTATACTTTGTATTTTTATTACTACTACATTTAATGTAATTTTAGCTGACTGAAATGTGTCATTTCATTGACTAAAACTAAATCAATTTAGGTGACTAAAATTAGACTAATGCTAAAAGAAATTTTCGGCAAAAGACTGACTAAAACTAAATCAAAAACAGCTGTCAAAATTAACACACTTCGACAATGTTTTCTCTCCGTCAATCATGTTTTAGTTTTTAGCGCTTCCATATCGAGTCTACTGACAGATATAAGTTTGAACTATACGCTACCTTGTATTAAAAATGGCAACAGCGGAAGATGCATGTGCATGTACGAGCCAGTCTGCCTCACAACAAGACGATAGCAAAAAAACAAGGAGTTTATTGACTACAGCACGCACTACAATGGCGGACTTGCTCAAAAAGTCCGCTGACGTCACGAGTGTGAAAAACGTCACCAATTGGGCAAATTCCAAACGGCTCTCTCGTAGGAAGTATGAAGGAAGATTGTTTTATAAATATCTCGCCAATGCCTCCACTGTTTTGTTTTCAATTTTCCGGGACTTATGCAAATCCCAAAGACACAACAGCAGGTACCAATAAGTAAGAAAAGCTGGTTTTGCTTAATAGGGCCCCTTTAGCTATCACTATCACTCTAAGAGTGAACATTTGTCACGACACACTGCTATCAGTGGTATGTCACAGGGTGGCGCTTAAAGTTTGGCCAACTAAGTAATTGTGTTTCTATCACCCCTAGTGATGCGCAAAACCTAAATATGGCAATAAGAATCTGGTATTGGAAAACAAAACGTCTCATATCGCTAAAACTATTTTACGCTCTCAGGTGGTTTTTGAGACGTTTCGATATTGAAGTGTGTCGCAAAAGCATGATGACGGAAACACTAAACACCGAACTGGCGGGGCACCTATGCAGGACAACTAGGGAAGACGGGTCGTCTTGGTTCCGCTTCCGAACGGTCGGTGGGCTGTATCACAGGTCCCTTCGTGGCAATAGAGACCGATCCGCATGCTCGTAGCCACAATGTTGAGTGGGCCCTTCAATCCACAATTCGTCTGAATTCCTCGTTCATAATTGTCTCCTAAAAATCCCTGTTTCGTGGCCGATGCCATACGTAAGGACATTCGTTCCCTTTGAGAGATCACCCGCTCCCTTTGTCTTCTATTGACGATCACGGCAACAGCAATGGCTGTGGATATAATCACATCTACAAAACCATGGAATCGCAACGCGTCCATCTTCCTCAAAGTGGTGTCTGGCGGGACGATATTTCATGAGAAAAACGGCTCATGATGCAAAACAGCCTTTATGGACACACCTACAAGTCGCAAATGTACTTGGTCTAAATTTTAGAAACATCGCTTTTATTTTGCGAAAAAACTGCAATGGAAACGCAGCTCATCACCATTGACTTGACATTTCTCACACAGCACTGTAACTTACGGTACAGATGTTTTCCCAAGTCACCAACAAATTTGGCACACACCTTTAGGGGACGGACAAGCACATTTGTGTAAAGATTGATAAACATGATTGCAGCCATCAAGCAAAATGCCTTTTCGGGCAGGAATTGGTAAACAATTTTCCATAAGTCATTGGCCATTTGTTTCATGATTATGAATTGTTAAATATATCATCAAACATTTATGTTTGCATAAATGGCATCTGTTTTAATTCAACTAATCAGCTTTACTGATGTGTGTTGTCGTAAAAATATTTACGCAAACATTCTCTTTGAACGCCGTGACCGTCAGCTTTACAGATGCCATGTCTGCTTCTAAGCTAAATCATCTGTTCGAATGAACCAGATTGAACGCACTCTTTTCTGTATTGCAGACTCCAGTCAGTCTAGCTTGCTGTGATGTTGCCCCTCCTGCCTGGCATGCAGGCATGAGCTCTGTCCTGTGGAGCCAGGAGAAGCCCAGCGGGGGCTTCAGGGAGGATTGGAGGACTGGAGGACACCACTACATGGTGGTGAAGGACTACACGGCAGAGAAGCCTCACCAGAAGATCGTGCGGATCCCGCGCGGCAGCCTGGGCCAGGTGTGCCAGGAGCGCAACAACATGGGCCGCACGCTACCGCCCTGCAAGGGGAAGAAGAGCCTGCGCATCCTGGACCAGACCAACGTGGTGCAGAGCCTGGACGAGCGGGACATCCGGGAAATAGACGAGAAGCTGGCCGAGCTGCTGTTCCCCATCACCAACTGTGAGGAGCGCTACACCCTGCTGTGCAACAAGTCCCGGCTGGAGCGCGTGCGCGACATCGACTGCGGCTCCAAGGTGCGGGTCCAGCTGCGCACCGGAGATGATCCGCTGCCCGGTGTGGTCCGCTTCAAGGGCTCGCTGCTCGCTGACAGACCCCTCTCCGGAATTCTGTTTGGAGTGGAATTACTGGTGAGAACTCTTTTGTGTCGCATGTTGCCATGTGTTGCTCAACGGCAACAACAATTTGCTGTCAGCACGTGACCGCAAACGTGACATCTCATTAGCTGGTTCCGAGACAGGATTAATTGCTTCAGTCTCAATTTACTGAAAGGGACTCTAGGATTTTTTAATAAAAAATTTTGCTGAAAAAATGTATAATAAAATTGTCAGCATAATTTGATGTAACAAAATTAGTTCAAAGGCAAACAATTCATACATTTATTGTCAAAAAAAGCTTTGTAAGAAAGACACAAATTAACCTCCATAAACTCAGGGAACAAGTCCCTGGACACAGGGACAAATGGACAAAGAATTTAAATTAGGTAATGTGCCCACCGATCGGTATTGGACGATTTTGATAAAAAAAGTTTGTGGTTGGCCATTGTTGATTGATTCCTTTTAATGCCAATCGCAAACAGCAAATTTTACAGTTAATGCATGTGATCGGTATTTCTATCGTCCAATTTCATCCCTAGCTTTTAGTACCATTACAAATGTTTTGTGTTTTGGAAACATTTGCATGACGCGACTGCAACTGTATCTCCATACACAGTGTGCAGCCGCTCCCCTAAACTAATCGTAATCACCTCCATTACAACAAGAAAAAGCCTTTTTTAGTATCTTAAGTTTCAAGCATCGGGTATTTTCATCTCTGGAAGACGAGGCTAAACTTGTCACACACTGGAAGCAAGCCTGGCTGGAGCAGGCATGATAATAGCTATGTTAACTGCTAAGATAGCTTGAAAAGGATTAACCAAGAAATACGTTCTTAGTAAACTAAACCTTAAAAAAGTGTAGAATTAACCATGTTTTAGCAGAAAGTAAGCAGCTTTTAACAGGAAATTATAAGTAGATTAATCACGTAAGAGGATAGAAACAATCCATTAATTGGCAGTGTCGATACAAAGGGTAGTATCAGTATATGATCTATACTAGAGTGATTAGGTCAGTATTTTTATTTTATGAAAATATTTTTTGTTTACAAACTTGTGTAATAAGTCCCTGGACATGGAAAAACACTGAGGGCAAAAACCAAACAATTTTTAAATGAGTAGTTTTGTCTTTTGTTTAGTTATTGTGTAATATTGGCTTTGTTTTGCTCCAACAATTGTATGTAATAAAAGAGAATAGGGACCTAGTTTAAAAATATTGGGTTGATATTAGTAAACTGTAAATTTGGCCCATTATTATTATCACTCTCATAGTCAATAATTCTCCCCAAATATGTTATGATATCTGAGGGCATTTTTTTTTTTTTTACTTCTTGCGGGGACTCTTACCCGGTCTGCTCAGCTGTGTTCACGCAGCCACGCCCCCTCCTTCACTACCTCTAATGCAATGCAGATCATCTCCAGTATGATTCCTCTGCTTACACAAAACGTCCATTTTTTTCTGCCCGAAATTCAATTCTTTTTTCCTATTTGTTTTTGCTACGGCAGCGATGGCGTTGCACGACTAGTCTCCGTCCGCAACACTCGGAGCGTAGGCTCATTAAAGGAGCGCGGCAAGTTTCATTTTCTGTGATTCAAATAACACGACTGAGCAGTAAAAGATGGATGGATGGACAGAGATGGATGGATATAAGGAAGACAGAAAAGATATCTCTGCCAAAAAACTGTAAATTGACAAATAGGAGACCTAATATATAAGAGAAGAAGAGCAGGCAACAGCTTACAGCAACTTTCTGTAACATCCAGGAATACATTTTGTCAGCCATCTTGAAAAACGTCTTAACTATATTCTACGTGAGGGAGCCCAGAAATGTTTTTATTTAAATGTTCACAAAATTTCAGGGTTCCTCACAATGAAACCTTACAATGTATTAAATCCATAAACTTCTATAAAGTTGTATAAAATTCAGTAGACGCCGAGTTATTGTGATGTAGAGTAATCCCAACGTTTTACCAGTTTTCCCAGGATATTTTCCATTATTTTGAAATGCGCATGTCAGTACTCCTCTTAGACACATCCCCTGATGTTTTTTGCTGCTTAATTAACCAAAAAATTGGCACCACATGAAACATGTTGCTACAGGTCCGACGTTTCTAAAAACAAAATGTGGAAAAAAACAACCTATAGCCCCTGTCCAGCTGTTAACTATTTTAACTTTTACTAATCAAGTTTAGATAACTTTTACTGCAAATTAAGATTGGCTCCAAATATCAGTTATTGACCTCCTTGACTACTAATAATAGGTCGATCTCTACTGTCACTAGCACTCAACATTGATACATAGAAAAATGTACAGTTAATACATGTGATCGGTGTTGCTTTTGTCCGATCTCGTCCTTAATTTTTAGTAAAATGTGCAGTGTTTTGACTGACAGGAGTGAAAACATTTGCATGACACGACTGCAGCAAACTGTCAAACATGCCATTTGCACTGCGCCATGTCCACAGAGGCGACACACAAAGCTTTGCTTATTTCAGCACAATGTTGTTTTTATTCTACTGCGCTCAGCTGTAGCCCTCCTGAGTGGGCTGAGCTTCCAGGCTGCAGCTCGAATAATAACATCTCGGTCGTCCACGTTCTTGGGCTACAACTTAATGCTGCTTGCCAAATACTGACCGATGTGTCCTGTAGTAGGACTCTTAAGAATCTAAAAATGCCATGTCCTCGTTTTTCAGTTCTTTATCTTGTTAAGACAGTTTGGACATTTGTATGCGTCCAAATTTGTGGAAACAGTTTGGGAAAGGCCCTTTTGTGTTTCAATATGCTTGAAACTGAAAACTGATACCAAAAATCCCCTATTGTGCTAAAGTTACTTTTTAAAAATGATGTTCTAACAGGAATACCGGTACTTGTTTTTGAGCACCAAACATGAGAAAAAAATCCATAATCTCCTTTATTTGCTTCAATTTGAAGGGAGGAGGTGCTTATACGTTCATTTGGGCAGCGCCGTCTCTACAGAGAGTATTGACAACTCGGTTTCAGAGTTGGTCCCAAACATGGCGCTCAGTAGTCACGTGAGAGGCTTTTTTAACCAATCATTTAAGATTTTCTGGCCATATTTTCTCCGATTGGTCAAAAGCCCCTCACGTGACTACAGGGTGCCATGTTTGGGACCAACTCTGAAACCGAGTGGTCCAAATGTTTTTTTCAAAGACATGGTACCGCCTCTGACCCGTCCCTAGCTAGATGAGGGCGCTCTGTGTATAAGCCACAGATGCATAAAATGCTTACGAAAAGCACCTTAAACGGTCAACATTTTAGCATCAAGGCTAGATTTTGGAAACACTACCAAAACACACACTATTGTTGGACCTCTGACATTTATTTCAAGTTGTTTAAAAATACAAAGGATACACACATTTTTTCCATGCTGATCTCAACACCGATAATTTGCTGCTTCTCAAGGCCGATACCAATAACTGAATTATATCTATTGTTTTGTTAAATATAGTTTTAACTGTAGTTTGTGCACACCTGGAGGTAAGAAAGCCCTCAAATAAAGGTGGATTTTTTTGGGGTGGATTTGACAAAATGTTATACTTAGATTGGTCAGATCTAATCCTCTAGTTTCTGTAGATTAGTCCTAATTCATTATAACATCACTAATTTGCTAGCATCACACGTCCATTAATTTGTCCTTATTTCCATCTATCAGAGTGTGTACGAGTCTGGTGATTGTGACATATTGTTTCTTGTGGAAAATAGCAGAGGCTGGGAAGTACAAACTGTGGCTCCGGTCACGTCCGGCGGTCCAGCAATGGCGGCGTGTTGGTTGTCCAACGCCATCTCTTCCATGATGAAATCAAACATCGCTTTGGACTTAGACTTAGGGTCATCTCTGGCAGGCTTTATACACCCTCTGGACGCTGCGGCGGTGGAAACGGCACTGGAACTTTCCTTGCGGCTGGCCTTGAGGCAGCTTTGGCGGCGTAGGCGTCTTTGTGGGTTTTCCAGTTATTCCCCTACGGAGTGTTTGCAGGGCATTGGGTGCAGGTGGCACGTGGTACTTACTCCTTTAGGAGGAGTAAAGAAATCCCGTACGACCCCATGTTTTTTTCAGAGTTCTGGGGAGGTTTACGACCTACGAGAAAGGAGCGCTTGATTTGTTAGCCCTCGCCTTATGCGTAATCTGCCCACATTTTAATTGTGTGAAGGCCAACCACACACTTCACTTATCCTGGACATTCAAATCAACAATTTTCACGTTTCCAAAAATGATTGGTTTTCCTGGAATTCCTACTTTTTAATACCATTATTTTTAGTCTTTTTTTCCTCCCACTATTTTCATCCATTCCACCATAAAATGATGTTTATTTAAAACAATCAGGCTATTTAGTTATTTTGGAAAAATTCTCGGTTTTCCCCAATTTTACGCAACACATATTCTATATTAGAAAAGGTTCCCAACACACATTTTCATTAAATTCTCATTTAATTGAAAAGGACTTTTTCTATCGATTTGAACTGCTCCAAAGTCAAATGCTCTTTGCTAATGTTAGTCAACTCTTAGCATGTTAAAGTTACCATGCTAGCATAACGTGTGTAAACTTTTTTTCGGAAATTTTGCAGCCGTATGCCTCAGTCATATACGGTAGCTTGGTACTTAATACATGCTAACTTTTTTAGCACGTTTTATAAATTTGTAACTAATTTTCTAGGCATGCAAAAATTCCCGTTTCTGAGAATTCCTGGTTTTCCCGGGATTTCCACTTTTAAATACTACTGATTTTATCCTACTGTTCCCACATTTTTCAACAATTCCTTAACAATTGCCACATTTTTTAATGTATTTGAACTGTTCCAAAGTCAAAATGCTCTTTGCTAATGTTAGTCAATTGTTAGCACGTTACGCTAACATGCTAATGTTAACTTGCTAACTTTTTTGGACAATTTTGCAGCCCTATGCCTCAGTCATATAATTTGGTACTTGATACATTCTAACTTTTTTAGCAAGTTTTAAACTTTTTTAGCTAATTTCCCAGGCGTACACCTTAGTCATAGAACTTTGTACGTGACACGTGCTAATTGTTATCATGATAACTTTTAGCATGCTAGCTTTTTTTTTCAAATTTTGCATGCATGCGCTTCAAAGTCCTATCACTTAATAGATGCGTTCTAACTGTTGGCATGTTAACGTTAGCATTTCAGTTCAGCCTGCACTTTTCAGCAGGTTGCGCATTTCAGTGGCTTGCACAGTTAATTCACATGCAATTCATCTCATCCATCATTCCATTTTCTACCGCTTGTCCCTTTCGAGGTCGCGGGGGGTTGCATATTCTTGTTGATAATGGAGCTATTTTTTTATGTTAGCAGATTTATCGGTGTGACGTCAAAAATCTTAATATCGGACCGCTAATTTTCATGCACCCATTGAAAATACTATACTATGAGACATTTTGCCCCACATTTAGTTGAGCTTAGCTCTTGAATGACCACTTGTCTTAACATTTCCCTCCGCCATCTTCTCGTCAGGAGGAGGGTCGAGGCCAGGGCTTCACGGAGGGCTCCTTCCAGGGCCGCCAGCTTTTCCGCTGCGAGGACGAGTGCGGCGTGTTTGTGGCACTGGACAAGCTAGAACTGTGGGAGGATGATGATGATGACGATGATCTGAGCGAGCTGGAGGTGGACCATGTCAATCTGGTGGAAGAGGACCAGGACTACCCTCCGCTGGAGATCAACTCCCGGGTCCTGGTGCAGACCAGAGAGGGACCCGAGAGGGGCACCATCATTTTTTGTGACTTACTGCCGGGTAACGAGAGCCTGGGCTACTATGTGGGCGTTGACATGGTAAGAACTTCTCCTTCTTAAGCGTTCTAGATGCTGTATGACTGACGTTTTTCTTCAAACAGTAGCCTTATAAAATATGGTTTGCAGCACAATATTTTGTCAGAAAAAGTCATGTTATCAATTTCGGAAATTATTACATTTGTCTTTATTTTCAATACATTTTATGTTATGTTATGTTATGTTATTTTGATTTATTATGCGCCCCCAACCAACTGTTACATGACACGGTATGAGTGAAAATGCAGTCACTATGTAATCTATTATTATTACCACTCAGATATTTCTAATAAATAAACAACTGTACAAAAAGAACATTTATTGTGCAAATAATGTAATGAAATAATTTTTAATTTTTGCCAGTTGCCCACAGCAGCTTTAAATATTTCTCATGGTGACTATTTGTGTGAATATCTATTTTGCATAACTTGACAACATAAACTCATACAAACGTAATACATTATTTGGACAACAGCTTGGCAATCCGAAAATAACAAGTTGCAATCGAGGCCAAAGTAATGCAGGAAAAATATAAAATGTGTTAGTTGTTTAACATTTTTAGTTTGAAAATATTTCTGAATATATTTTCTTTTTTTATGACAAACTCCCTTGTGCTATTATTATAAAATATAATAATATATGTTAAAATTTACCTTCAAAAAAGGCCTTACCTCTATCAAACTAAATGAATGCCCCTAGATCAGGCGTGTCAAACCTGTTTTCATTGTAAGCCACATCGCAGTTATGTTAGCCCTCAGAGGGCCAATTGTAACAGTGAAAAATATATTTGTGTGTGTGTGTGTGTGTGTGTGTGTGTGTGTGTGTGTGTGTGTGTGTGTGTGTGTGTGTGTGTGTGTGTGTGTGTGTGTGTGTGTGTGTGTGTGTGTGTGTGTGTGTGTGTGTGTGTGTGTGTGTGTGTGTGTGTGTGTGTGTGTGTGTGTGAAACCACATGTATATCCACATGTATATAATTGACTATGCATTTGATTATGTAATTTTTACGTAAGCTGTAAAAAAAATCTTTAGATTTAACTGTAAAAAAAATGTCAGCTCACTCTCCAGAATTTCACTGTAGAATTTGTGGTGGATTTTTACAGCATATAACTGTAAATGGAAAGGAAAAACAGTACCACTGTTTGTTTACGGTAAAATTCATGCAACGGAGCTGCTAGTTTTTTATAACCGTAAAATCAACAGTGGTTTTTGAAGTGTTTTACTGGAAAAATGCTACCCAAAATATCACCGGAATTCTATCTTTAACTCTATTGTCATTTTCACAGTGTACAATTTGATGGATAACTTGCTTGGATATCAAAGGTCAAGCAGGTATTTAAGTACCTATTTTTATTTTAACAAACATTTTTATTGGTAAATATGATAAGATAATATTTTGTTGCATTATTAGATGATAATAAAGTTCAAAAGAGATGCAATTGTATGCAATACATGTATTTTTTTTAATGTCAAAATTTGGAAAGAAGAAATACATTTAGGAAGAAAAGATAAAATACTTTATTAATGCATATTATTTCCAGGCTTTCGCGGGCCACATAAAATGATGTAGTGGGCCAGATCTGGCTCCCGGGCCTTGAGTTTGATACGTGTCCTAGATTTTAATAATAACAATTAAATAAAAACAATATAAAAAAATTATAACTGTTACACAATATTTTTTAAAATTATATCAAGAAACATTAATTTTAAAGCATATTCGACCTAAGATATTCTAGGAAAATCCAGGATTTTCTTCTTTGAATTATCATTATTTTTTACCTTGGTTATAAATATCAGCTACTCTGTCATTGCCTTTTTTATGGCCGTTCTTTTAAGTGTTAAGTGAATATCTTCTTGTTGCCAAGGATAAGCGTATCAGCTGGTATCTATGACTACTGTTGTCAGGTCGGGAGTGGTGTTGTGGTCGTAGGGAGATTGGAGCATGCATCGGAGGCATTTGACTGCTGACTGTTGGCGGCGGCAGCAGCAGCGAGCTGACGGCCCACGCTGCGCATCGCATCCGCCCACACAAAGACGAAGAGGCGGTCACATAGGGAGTGAGGTGAAGTCTCCGAGTGGTATGACCCAGCGGCGTGGCGAGGGGCCAGCAGGCAGCTAATTGGAGCCCGCTGCCCTGCCTCCCCCTGCACCCCAGCCTCGCATTGGTGGCCTCACGCCGCCGGAGCGCCATCCTGGATTGCAACTCGCGGGGAAGAATAGCCTATTTGTACTTGCGGCGGGATTAGCGCGCGCTAAGGAGGATCTGAATCAGAGGGGCTGTTCATGTTGGGGGCGATGAGCAACTGGGTTATCACTGTGCAGAGACTCGAGCTCAAGCGCGTTAGATAAGGTCACCTGGGGAGGGTTATGTACTTCTAATGGCTCCGACTCTTACAGGACAATCCTATCGGCGAGTGGGACGGAATGTTTGATGGGAAGCTGCTGTGTAACTTTGCCAGTTTGGAGCACACTAAACTTGTCCCCATCTGTGACGTAATGCCAGGTGAGCCAACCCCCTTTTTGTCGCCTATCTTGAACATTTTCCGTGACCTTCCTTGCAAGGGTTCTTCTGAGTTTGCGTTAAACAGAGAGCCTTTTGTGTTGACGCCTCTCTTGTTTTTCCAGGCAAAAATACTCAGGCTCTTTGTTCGCCATGTTGGCATATTGATGTGTTTATGCTGTTTGCAAGGAAATGTAGAATGCTGCCATAACTGTTGATGGCTTATATCTCTCGCCTTCAGTTGATAAGTAGACAGGCTGCAGACTTGCTGCCATGTAAAGCTACTTTTTAAATCCCTCTGTCAATTATTTCTCTACTCCGCACAAGAACATTATACAAAATGTACATAACCTGCACTTAAAAAGAAGACACAGAACCCCCTGTAAGTAAAATGCTTTAGTTCAGTTGGTTTGGCTGTGAGGAAACCAGAAGCCTGACTGATAAAACGTAAAGTATCATACGGGCTGTGTATCTTACACATTATACACCTGTACAACTTGTTGTGCACATTAGCTTAACGTCAGTGGCACCTCTAACATTTCTGGTGTTTGTCTTTGGCTGCACAGAATATTCCATGCAGGACCAAAGGCTGCAAAAACACAGTTTTGCTCCCAGAAGCAACAGCAACGACAGGTCATCGTCTGGCCAAAGCAAACCAAAGAGCAAAGGTACGGCAAAACAGACACACAGAGTGTTTTTTGTCCTTTAAGGTGCTTTGTCTCCTGGTTGTAACCTTGCAAATGTACACAAATCTTAAACTCCACATTGTGGGTCACTTCCTGAACAGAAGATGATATAACAAAGTACATGATATTAAAATATAGTGCATTACCATATTGATGGAAAGTCTTTTTAAATTAGCCTCATGGTAACAAAGCACCCTTGGCTACTAAATCAAAATACAGTGGAACCTCTAAGACAGGGCTATTCAACTAAATTGTTCCAGGGGCCACATTTCCAAAGAACTATGATTTGGGGGATAGGGGGTCCAGACTTCTTTCTTCACTGATATTGTTATTTTGAGCTTTCTCTATACTGGACATTTGTTTTTCGTCCATTTAATTTGTCTGAATTACAAATTGCAGAAAAAATAGCCCTATTTTTCAAAGCACAAGTGTCAATTGCAGTACATTCTGGCTATTATGAGGTTAAAATATACATTTTTAGTGTTTTTATGATATTAAAGGCCTACTGAAATGAATTTTTTTTATTTAAACGGGAATAGCAGATCCATTCTATGTGTCATACTTGATCATTTTGCGATATTGCCATATTTTTGCTGAAAGGATTTAGTATAGAACAACGTCGATAAAGTTCGCAACTTTGGGTCTCTGATAAAAAAAAACCTTGCCCCTACCGGAAGTAGCGTGACGTTGTCAGTTGTTCACTCCCTCATATTTTCCTATTGTTTTCAACGCAGCTAGAGCGATTCGGACCATTACCCCATTAATTTTAGCGAGGATGAAAGATTTGTGGACGAGGAACGTTAGAGTGACGGACTAGAATGCAGTGAAATACATATTTTTTTCGCTCTGACCGTAACTTAGGTACAAGCTGACGCATTGGATTCCACACTTTCTCCTTTTTCTATTGTGGATCACGGATTTGTATTTTAAACCACCTCGGATACTATATCCTCTTGAAAATGAGAGTCGAGAACGTGAAATGGACATTCAGTGCCTTTTATCTCCACGACAATACATCGGCGAAATGCTTTAGCTACGAGCTAACGTGATGGCATCGTGCTTTAACTGCATATAGAAACAAAAAAAATAAACCACTGACTGGAAGGATAGATAGAAAATCAAAAATACTATTAAACCGTGGACATGTAAATACACGGTTAATGCTTTCCAGGCTGGCGAAGGTTAACAATGCTGTGCTAACGACGCCATTGAAGCTAACTTAGCAACTTAGCAACCGGACCGCACAGAGCTATGCTAAAAACATTAGCTCTCCACCTACGCCAGCCAGCCCTCATCTGCTCATCAACACCCGTGCTCACCTGCGTTCCAGCGATCGGCGGAAGGACGAAGGACTTCACCCGATGCGTTTGGCGGCCCGGAGACGTAGGAAGTCAAGGTGAGGTCGGCGGCTAGCGCGTCTGCTCTCCAACAAAGTCCTCCTGATTGTGTTGCTGTAGTCCGCTGCTAATACACCGATCCTACCTACAACTGTCTTCTTTGCAGCCTTCATTGTTCATTAAACAAATTGCAAAAGATGTCCAGAATACTGTGGAATTATGAAATGAAAACAGAGCTTTTTGTATAGGATTCTACGGGGTACCATAACTTCCGTTAAACTGACTTCGTCACGCGCATACGTCATCATACCGCGACGTTTCAGCCGGATATTTCCCGGGAAATTTTAAATGTCACTTTATAAGTTAACCCGGCCGTATTGGCATGTGTTGCAATGTTAAGATTTCATCATTGATATATAAACTATCAGACTGCGTGGTCGGTAGTAGTGGGTTTCAGTAGGCCTTTAAGTTTGCTGCAAAAATGTTAGTCTGTCTTTGAACTGAACTCGGGGGGGGGGGGGCTGGTCTGGTGTCATTACCTGGCCGGATTTTGGCCCCAGTCCTCCAGTTGAATAACCCTGCTCTAACAGTCATACTAGAGTAAAAATCCCCATCAACTCTAAAACACATGCGTGATATAAAAAATATTTATCCCTCTTTTAGAATAAGTGTTACACAAAAGCCACGAAATACCAAACAACAAGCAAAACGTGCCGTTTTGTGCTTAATGCTTGCTAAACAAAACCCTTGTGCTCTCATGGCTGACCATCTATGATTGAAGTTCCATCGTTTGGAAAGAATATTGGGGAAAAAAGCAAGAAAAAAAGCCAAAGAAAAAGCAAAACACGCTGATGTAATCTTCTTATGCTTGCCAAATTGAACGTTTGCCGTGGGTGTCATGTGGGACGTCATACCAAAACTCGGTTCCTTAATTGCAGTGGTGCTAACATAAGCGGGAGTAAACAGACCGGAAAAAAGAAGTACCGTATTTTCCAGACTATAGAGCGCACCGGTATATAAGACGCACCCACTGAATTTTAGGGAAAATAAAAAATGTTCCACATATTGGCCACAGATATAAACATTGCGAAATGAATATTCACACAGAAAGATTCTGTAAATGTTTTATTACATATCTTAATTGTTTCCAAACTACCTGTCACATGGCAGTAAAACTGCTGATCAAACAAAACACAAGTCATTGTCATGGGTCCACAAGCTGTGGAAGCTAGCTCTCCAATCAGAAACGGACTCAATAAATCCATGGTGATATTTTGGTAAATTTACTGAGGATTTTGTGAAAGTCAAACAATCCAAAAATAATGCTTTTGAAATTAATAATACTGACACAGACACTTGTAAACATGTTAGCATATTCGCTATTGCTAACGTTGCTAGGGTCATTACATTACGATAGCACGTAATGGGTTGTTCGGTATACCGGTACTAATAAAGTACCGCGATACTAATTGATTGAAATCGGTACTATACTGCCTTTGAAAAGTACCGGTACCGTTCCTTTATCTGAATGCCCGCTGTGTGGCGGTGACTACAGAGCCGAGGCGCATGATGTTGAGTGTGTCAAAACGCACACACAAAGTGCATATAAGCTATAACACCTTGGGGAGGAGGAATGGCAAAAATCTACAATTCTACTGGTTAATAAAGAGGGTGCGGGAAGCGCAATATGGATATATTTGGGCTTCAAAACTAACGGCAAAGGTGACGCTTTAAACAAGGAAGCGCCGCGCTTCAAGTGTTGCTCTAAAACACGCCTCGCCAAACGTGGCGATTAGTATTTTTGCTTCCAACCAAGTAAGCATTTTTAATAATAAGCATTCAGAACTGCACAAGGAGTTTAAAGAGTGACCCGGTAATAATGTAGTTGTTACACCTGTCCTGCTGTTCGCCTCCGGTGCAGACCGCAGTAGAGGAGCACAGGGGAGACTTTCCCTTCAGGGTCGATGTTTTCGTCGGGTTAACACACTTCACTTTACCCGTTAATGGGTCTGCTATGCTTCGCTCTCAGGGCAGAATGACGAGGCCGCCGATTTGTGACAATCTGGTTGCTTTATTGTTAGTTTTGCAGGTCACAACCAGACCCGCTCATCACTCGCAGCGCTACCTCTCTCTCTCTTTCTTTACTCGCCCACTCACTCACTGACTTCACTCAGTCAACACGTTGGCATTCTCTTAAACACACATACGCTACGCTCATAAGTTAACTAGCTCCTCTGCTGTGCACATGTAGATACATAACATGAAGATACGTAGACGCGTACACAGCTGCTTGGATTGATGCCAAAAATTAGCGGAGTTAAAACTGCCCAATTAGCAGTCAACTAATGCAAGTGAAATGACTATTTTGTAACAAACTGCTACAATTTTATTTGTGTACATACATCCATAGTTTTTTGGTTTTTTTAGTACTTACTAATAGTTGTATTTTCCTTAAAGCACAGACCATGAGTGGCAACCATAAATCATGAAAAATGTAATATAATGTAAATAAAGCTTTTTATTATGTTCTAACCTAATCCTTGATTATGGCAGACTCTACGTAAAAAGGAACATTGTAAATTTTTCTTTTAGTGCAACAAGAAAATTGGACACATTTTTCATTTATATTGTAACCTTCTAAAATTTTTCTTTGAGTGCAATCTGAAACATGTTTATTGTATTGTAAGATTTTCTGTTAAAATAAAGCCAATAGTGACATTTTTAGTAGTTCCCTTTATTTTGAAAAGTATCAAAGTATCGATATACATTTTGGTACCAGTATCCGGTACCAAATTATTGGTATCGGGACAACCCTAGCACGTACAAATGTGCATGAAAATACTCTTATGGACATCACACATGGTACGGTTTAGTAAGTAAAAATTGTTTTAGTTATACTTTAAAACTTACAAACGTTGCTTGGAGTTGTGAATAAGGAATCTATATGAGTAGAAACGCTATGGATGGCTAGAAGACTAAATGGCACTGGAAAGCAGTAAATGGAGGGACACTGCAGCACCTGCAGTGAGCACATTTGTCCAAAAGATGGCACCATAGCAAAAACAAAAAAACACTGTCAGTGTATTTGTTTTATTTTTTTAATACATTTTTTGTATTATGGCAGACGGCGAAGAATCCAAAATTATCCACAGTTTTATAAACCACAGTGTAGGAAAAAAGTAGCGGCTTATAGTCGGGAATTTATGGTAGCTATAGATGTGATAAAACACTGAAGTACACAGATCCAGACAGAGACAAAGAAAGTTTGATGCCCCGTTTAGATTGTATTGCCGTTCTTAACACGCCAACGCTAGTGTTCGTAACAGCTGTGGTATTTACATATATTACTAACCCAGTAACTTTTACTAGTAACGAGTAGTCTAATTAATTACGTTACAATGCCGTTGCAGATACGTTTGATGTAATGTGGCACGCAACTTTTGATGGGGTTGTATGTCAACATGACAGTGTCAGAAGCACAGCAAATTCAATGCAGGAAGTAACTTTTTTACTAATGAAAGCAACAAACGTAATACACACACACATACATACTACTGCCACTACGAGGGAATACTGAACAAGAAATCAATGATCAAAGTGACAAGCTTGCCATCACACAATACCCCTTACATGGAGAAGAAGATTTGACAGCACATTCAATCTTTTCATTAACCAGAGGTAACATACTCCAATGAAAAGACTCAACAGATATGCCGTCACTGAGCTCAAAGCCTGCTTCAGACATCAACAGCACTGCCTTTTAAAGACACACACACATTTTGCTCTCATTAAACGTAAACAAAAAAGTAAGTAAATGATACCCATCCTTTTCAATGACTTATTATCCATCATTTTGTATAAGTACATTGGATTTATAAAGGTGCAGCAAAGTAATGCAGTGGTTAGCGCTCGCGCCTTACAGCGAGAAGGTCCTAGGTTTGATTTTGTGTAGTTTGCATGTTCTCCCTGTGACTGCGTGGGTTCCGGCCAGGTACTTCAGCTTCCTCCCGCCCCCAAATACATGCACCTGGGAATACTGTGGGCTGATTGGCAACACTAAATTGGCCCTAGTGTGTGAATGTGGGTGTGAATGCTTGTCTTTCTTGTGTCTTGTGTTGGGCCCTGCGATGAGGTGGCGACCTGCCTTCCGCCCGAGTGCAGCTGGGATTGGCTTAGTTTTAGGCCTACAGACTTAGTCCTTTGATGCTGTGAGCTATGCTGCGATGTCATGCGTGACGTCATCAATAACCTTAGTTCCTTCTTCTGGAGTAAGTTTTAGGAAGGAAACACAAATCTAAAGAATGATCAGTTAATCTTTAGATAGTCGTGGAACTAAACTTGTGTATCTGGTTTCGGGATGTCTCGTGTAAGGTCAACCATGACCTTGCATCCATCTTTTTTGGAAGTGTCGCACGAGAGCCACAATAAGTAACAACAAAGAAAACACAAAACACCCTCTAAGAATGAATACAGTAATCTTTCCTTTATCACTGTTAATCATTTTCTGACATGACCGCAATAAATACATTTACCCTAAGTAGGAATCATTATTTTCATACCTAGAGCATAGAAAAACTGTACTGCCCTTTAAATATTTTTGAACATTAATTCAATAGAGTGATTCTGCCTGAATTAGTGGCCACTATACGGACATCATAGCTCCCTCTTATTAGTTTGGTCCCATCTTGTTGCCAATACTATTCTAGTATTGATATTTTTGTTATATAGCCATTTTTATGCTTTAAAATGCCAAATTTGGGGTAAAAATGTTGTAGATTATGTTTAAAAAAAAAAGAAGAAAAAAAAAAGGGGGGACATGGCGAGCAACGACTGATTTGGACTGACGTCTCATATGATGTGACAAATTTAGAGATATTTTCCTACAGGTTCCCATATGTGTTCACATTTTGAATTGTGCAACTTTCAATTTCAGAGGTTCCACTGTATGATAATTTTCTGCTGCATCTCCAATGGTTTAATATACACATGACATGCATGCGTCATACTGTACTTGTTTTGTGTGTTCCTGACGATTAACAATCATGTGATTTTTATTCTTCTAATCATCTGCTGTCACAACAACACAGACACAATCATGTACACCAGTGCAACACATGCACACTAAGACACGCGCACTTCTTTATGCATTATGCGTGTGCTCTTGTGTGTTATTTCCAGGGTTAGCTCATCAGTGCGGCAGTAGGAGCAAGTCTGAGTTTTACTATACTTTAAATGGCAGCTCTATTGACCCCCCAGTCCAGTCCAAATCCAAAAGCACATGGTACATTGACGAAGGTAACATGCGGCCACTCGTGGCACGCCGTCCCACTATCTCGCTGGCGGGCTCCTGTTTCCAACGAGCACCTGTTTTTTAATATGTAAAAAACAATTGAGAATTGTTTATCTGAAGGTCTAAGGGCCATGAACTTTAATGCTCGATTTGTCACAGTAGCTTGCCAGCAGTCTCGTCCCCTCATCACCATTCGTTGCGTCACATCCCACTTGTGCTGTGTAACCGGTGTTGACTAAAGGCTTTTATTAATGCTGGAAATTAACACAGTTGGGAGATTTCAAAGGATTCTGTGTGAAAATATTTGCTCGTCAAAAGCCTTAATAAAGTCTGAGGTCTTTTCTGTTTTTGTATTTCACATTGGTGCTGGAATGTAAATGTGGTTTCTCTTATATTACCGTATTTTCACGAGTATTCCACTTCCCATGTCATGTCATTATATCATGTGCCACTTGTGAAGAATTGTATTTTTATTTCTGTCACCAACTGTGTAGCCTCAGTGTGGAAACTGTTTTATTTTGAAGAGTTCACATATAGTTCAGGGAAGCTTTTGCATCAATTCTTGTTGACGTTAGAGTACACACCAGTCAGGAATGACTCACAAACCAAGTGGTGACTTTCCTCAGGCACTGACTTGGATTATGCATCCAAAAATCTGGCTTGTATTAAAGCATCTGTGCTACATGTTGAGAAAAGCGATGTTGTGATTCAAATTTTGATGTAAAAAGGCGTAAATTTGGAGTTTAACTGTACATAGTCTACTCAAAAAATAATTTAAATGTCTACATACTGTAAGTGTTCCCAATTAACGCCTCTATTCGATTGAACCTAAGTATCCTACAGTTGTACGCTTAGTCTGCGGAAGTCTCCTGGCATTAACAGCTGTGGCTGTAGGAAACCTCCTGAAGTATCATAATTAGTTAGTATCCGGCAGCTTTACAATGTCTGTGTTACACTTGCCATATTGTTATTTTATAATGAACACATCAGTGGTATTAATGTTGGCTAAGCAGCTTCTTCAACATTGGCTCTGATTCTGCAGTGTTATTCTTTCATAAACATCCAAAAGTTCCAAGTTCTAATATTCTTTGGATCATTATTAAAGTTCAAGTTAGTTTGTAATTATGGCTGAAAGACTGTCTGATTATATAAGTGTTTTGTATCCGTCGATATCGATAATTATTGATATTTTTATGACCTATTAAAAAATAGGGACTAGGAGAAAAATAAATTAAAGGTAAACATTTTTATTTCAAATTTAACCCTCCTCTGATTATAATCCCCTCAGCTATCAAGGTATAAAGGAAATAAAATGTCAACACAAGCATGGAACACACTCAATGTCAACAATATTCTAAAATTACATTGAATACTTAACAATAACCTCCTAAATTTAAGGTGCAAAAATAAGGAACATGTAAGAAATGCTAAATAAAGTGTAACAAAATGGTGCAAAGTGTGAAAATGTAAACATAGAGAAACCTGAGAAGAACGACCAGTATTGAAAAAAAATCAAAACTAGATTTTGATTATTTTTTTTTTTGTGACAATCTGAACTCAAGATGCAGCACTACGTTACGAAGTTACAGCTTTGCTCAAAGGTGGTGTGGTATTACCAGTAATAACGAGCGCCTTGCATAATTTACAGACCACATTGGTCTGACTACGGTCCGTTTTAAAGAAATCCAAAAAAAATGCCATACTGTCTGGGTGACTTTATGTATGTATATATACAGTCGTAGTCAAAAGTTCACATACACTTGTAAAGAACATGATGTCATGGCTGTCTTGAGTTTCCAATAATTTCTACAACTCTTATTTTTTTGTGATAGAGTGATTGGAGCACATACTTGTTTGTCACAAAAAACTTTCATGAAGTTTGGTTCTTTTATGAATTTATTATGGGTCTACTGAAAATGTGACCAAATCTGCTGGGTCAAAAGTATACATACAGCAATGTTAATATTTGGTGACATGTCCCTTGGCAAGTTTCACTGCAATAAGGCGCTTTTGGTGGCCATCCACAAGCTTCTGGCAAGCTTCTGGTTGAATTTTTGACTACTTCTCTTGACAAAATTTGTACAGTTCAGCTAAATTTGTTGGTTTTCTGACATGGACTTGTTTCTTCAGCATTGTCCACACGTTTAAGTCAGGACTTTGGGAAGGCCATTCTAAAACCTTAATTCTAGCCTGATTTAGCCATTCCTTTACCACTTTTGGCATGTGTTTGGGGTCATTGTCCTGTTAGAACTCCCAACTGTGCCCAAGACCCAACCTCCGGGCTGATGATTTTAGGTTGTCCTGAAGAATTTGGAGGTAATCCTCCTTTTCCATTGTCCCATTTACTCTCTGTAAAGCACCAGTTCCATTGGCAGCAAAACAGGCCCAGAGCATAATACTACCACCGCCATGCCTGATGGTAGGAATGGTGTTCCTGGGATTAAAGGCCTCACCTATTGTCCTCCAAACATATTGCTGGGTATTGTGGCCAAACAGCTACATTTTTGTTTCATCTGACCACAGAACTTTCCTCCAGAAGGTCTTATGTTTGTCCATGTGATCAGCAGCAAACTTTAGACAAGCCTTAAGGTGTCTTTTCTGGAGTAAGGGCTTCCTTCTTGCATGGTAGCCTCTCAGTCCATGGCGATGCAAAACACGCTTGACTGTGGACACTGACACCTGTGTTCCAGCAGCTTCCAATTCATTGCAGACCTGCTTTTTGGTGGTTCTCGGTTGAATCTTGATCATCCTGACCGATTCTCTCTCAGCAGCAGGTTATAGCTTGCGTTTTCTTCCTGATCGTGGCAGTGACAAAACTCTGCCATGCACTTTATACTTACGAACAATTGTCTGCACAGTTGCTCTTGGGACCTTAAGCTGCTTTGAAATGGCTCCAAGTGACTTTCCTGACTTGTTCAAGTCAATGATTAGTTTTTCAGATCTGTGCTGAGTTCGTTTGACTTTCCCATTGTCGCGTTTGTAACCGAGTCTAATGACTGCTTCACATGAGCCCTATTTAAATGGGCTGAGAGAAGTCAACCGGTGTCGTCAATCATAATCACTCACATTAAGTTAAGAGGCCATGCCGTGAAGCTAATTTTATTTGATTGTAACTTTTCTACATCACCAAAATTGATAATGTATGTTGCTGTATGTATACTTTTGACCCAGCAGATTTGGTCACATTTTTAGTAGACCCATAATAAATTCATAAAAGAACCAAACTTCATGAATGTTTTTTGTGACAAACAAGTATGTGCTCCAATCACTCTATCAAAAAAACTATCTATCTATCTATCTATCTATCTATCTATCTATCTATCTATCTATCTATCTATCTATCTATCTATCTATCTATCTATCTATCTATCTATCTATCTATCTATCTATCTATCTATCTATCTATCTATCTATCTATCTATATAATCTATGTATATAATCTTTCTCTCTCTCTATATATATATATCTCTTAATACACAGACATAGTTTCCGCTCAGACGCTGCAATAGAATACAATAGTTGGCGTGTACTGGGCTGGACTATCTTTAATAATGCACACATATTGAAAGTGCAATTTCAATGTGCATTTATTAGAAAAAATAAACTAAGGCATATGGCAAGCAAACATATATTTTGTTTATTTCAACTATGTTTCGTAAAATATGCATTAAGGCCACATAAAGTTTGTTTTATCTGATTTACATGATTAATCAAACAAACTAATGAATAGTTTACTTGATTACTAAAATAATCAATGGCAAGTGTGTAGTTTTGCAGTCTTCCTGCAGATGGTGTTGAAAATAATGCAGACAGGCTTCTTTCTTATAGTTGTGTTACATCTATTTGTTGTCTATTTAATTGCAATCTTTTTGCACATTAATACATTTTACTTCTTGTTTCTGTCCGTCAGTTGGGGAGGACCCAGCAAAGTCACTCACTGAAACCCCCCCTGACTTCAACCAGTCGTCCCCGCCCTCCAGGGTCCCGCCGCCCGCCTCGCTGGCCAGCGACAACAAGTTCCACTCTCTGCCCTTCAGCCTGAACCGCAAGAGTGGGCCACTTGACAACATGAGTCAGGGGCCGCTCTCCCTGTCCGTTCAGTCGGTGATGGGAGAGCAGGCCGAGGCCCCGTCGCCCGCCGCCCCTCCCTCACCGCGGCCTTCGACGCCGCCCCGAGGGCAGCCGGGTCTGGAGGTGGGCTCCCTGGTGGAAGTGAAGGAGAATCCCCCCTTGTGTGGCGTCATCCGCTGGGTGGGTTTGCCTCCTGGTCTGATGGAGCCTCTGGCTGGGCTGGAGCTGGTGAGAGCACACAGCGACAATAACGCGGGATGTATGGTGGATGCTTTACTAAGTGCTCGTACTACTTTGTTTTCCAGGATGAAGAGTGCCAAGGTTGCACTGACGGCACCTTTAAAGGTACGCGCTACTTCAACTGCCCGCCTAAAAAAGCCCTGTTTGTGAAGCTCAAGTGCTGCCGGCCCGACTCCCGCTTCCCATCGTCGCACCATTCCTCCAACCCCATTGAACGCTGCAACTCCATCGGTAAGTGTGCGACAGACCTGCGACACAATGTCCATCTTTTGATCTGCTGAGGGTTTTGAACTTACAACTACTCTGGTTTAAATATAACTATTTTCTGAATGTTTTTGACAGTAAAATGAAATTGTATCAGTGGCTACTGTAGTCTTTCCAGAAAAAGAAGCTGATTATTTTCAACTATACTCTCTAAAATTAACAAGTACAGACTCTAAATATAAGGATGCAAGATTTTACAAAGAACACGTCACTTAGAGGATTGTATAATTTTCCATATAAACTCGGAACGACATAATGAAACTTGAAAAATGCTCTGGTTTATATACTTCAAGATCGCTGATTCGCTCATTTGGCTGTCGATCAGAAAGGGATTCCGTTTCAGACAGATAATCCAATCATCCATGCGACCAAGCCTGTTGTATGGAACAGTGCCGCCATTCGCCGTATGGCAATCCCCGTCACCATTTTGTCGCGGCTCCGCCGTGTAACAAAGTAGCGTGGACTTTTTACCACAATTCACGCATAAGTACGTGATAAGGGGAGCTGTAGTAAAGAACTCCCTTGGCGCTCTGGGTGCATCTGTTAAAAGCAGCCTCAGAAAACTTGGGGTTGTGTTTGATCAGTCCATGTCTTTGGAGGGTCAGTGCCGTCAACTGACCAAAAACTGTTTTTATCATCTCAGAAATATTTCTAAAGTGAGAAATTTGCTGTCAAAATTGGATCTGGAATTGATCATTCACGCGTTCATTTCGTCTCGTATTGACTATTGCAATTCTCTTTTCACTCTTTTCAACAAGTCAACGCTAAAGAGACTTCAGACTGGCGAAGTTGGTAGAGTGGCCGTGCCAGCAATCGGAGGGTTGCTGGTTACTGGGGTTCAATCCCCACCTTCTACCATCCTAGTCACGTCTGTTGTGTCCTTGGGCAAGACACTTCACCCTTGCTCCTGATGGGTGCTGGTAGCGCCTTGCATGGCAGCTCCCTCCATCAGTGTGTGAATGTGTGTGTGAATGGGTGAATGTGGAAATACTGTCAAAGCGCTTTGAGTACCTTGAAGGTAGAAAAGCGCTATACAAGTATAACCCATTTATCATATATTTACAAAATGCAGCTGCCAGACTTTTGACCGGTCTTCATTGGCTTCCAGTTAAATTCCGCATTGAGTTTAAGATTTTAGTCCTGACATTCCGTGCATTGCATGGTGGGGCCGCTCAGTACATCACTGACTTGATATGCCCCTACCCGGTCTTCAGGCCAGGGTCTTCTAAAGATCCCAAAAACTCGTTTTAAAACCTGTTTGGCTCCCAGACTCTGGAACAATTTGCTCTAGTCCCTCCATGATCTTGACTGTGTTCAAACCTTTAAGAAACATTTGAAAACTTCTCTTTTTAGTAACGCTTTTAGTTAATGCACCTTTTAACTATCAATTTTAATCCACTCTGTATCCTTTTTATGATGTTGCCGCTGATGTTTTAATTAATTGTTGTTTTACTTTACCTATTTTTTGTACAGCGCTTTGTGATTTTATCTGTGAAAAGTGCTTTATAAATACAATTTACATACTTACTTACTTACTAAAGCGAACCACAAACAGTTATACTGTCCTTCCAGAGGAGCAGAAGCAAATAAACTCTGTCCTGCCATTTGAGATATGTAATGGCCGCTGAACGGCGACATCGCGGAACGTCTCGAGCTTTGCCGTCCATCAGTACTCTCAGGCAGACCTCTGTGACGACACTGACTTGACTTCAATTGTGGAAAAGACGACAGCTTTACCTTGCAGAGCGATAACTTTATTTATTTTGTAGCAAGTACAGTAACACCATCCCTGGCGGGCGTTGCACACACACGCACACACACACACATTTCTTATTCAACCCTCGCTAACCACGCCCCTGCTACCATATCAACCTATATGGCTCATATAGCGGACCGGGAAATGCCTGCGATATGATTCTTTCACTCTGGACCTCCAGAATCGGCATGTCCTTATTCATTTGTGTCCACAAGGTGGCATTACATCTGAAAACCTTTGACAAGTTGACTTCATGTCCGTCGCCGCCCATTAGGACGTTTCAAAGTGTAAAATTCAATCTGCCTTGAAAACTGAATATTTTATTTTGAAAGTGAACTGGATAATTGATTTTGAGTGTGCATGCCTTCCTATCAAAGCAGATTTTAGCTAAATTGAACCGCTGCGTCTGCATATATTTAGCGCAGGGATTTTGAACGCCCCGCAGGCGGTGGAAACTGACAAATTGACTTGAATAAAAACGGAAAGAGTCCGCCACCGGTGGAAATCCAGGGTGAGCATCCGATGAAGGGTGGGACAAAGTGGAGTGGAGTAACACACTCTATGCTCCTCCATTGAAGTCAATGGTTGTCAGCTTCAACACTGTTTATTGCACTGTGACGCTACCGCAATGAATGAGAAGGAAGTCGCAATTCTGAACAAAAGCTGAAGGCTCTAGCGCAGGGGTGTCAAACTCATTTTAGCTCAGGGGCTGCATGGAGGAAAATCTGTGCACACGTGGGCCGGTACTATTAAAATCATGGCATTAAAACTAAAAAATAAAGACAACTTCAGATTGTTTTCTTTGTCTTACTTTGGCCAAACATAGAAAAAACACATTCTGAAAATATTACAATAAAAATATAGAAAAGAATACTGGCAGCGGTCAAGTTTAGATCCATGAAGGAAAGAAGAAAGTGAATTAATGTTTATAACTGAATAAGTTTACATATGCATAAAAATGTGTTTTCTTTTGTATTATTTTTTTTTAATGAATCAAGTAACGTTTATGACAACCTTTTTCCAAAACACAATATAGAATGTGAGCTATAACAGGATAATGCATACATTTATCTTTTTTTTTTTCAAAACGCTTACAAAAAAGTGAGACCCCACAAATGTACTGTGGGACCCCATTTTAGTGACTTGATCGGGTCCCTGGTACCCCATTTTGAAAATTCCTAGCGCCAACAACGATGGAATATTGGTGCGTGCAAAACAGCAGCAGGCGGCTGTGGCCTGCAGGCCGGTTCCAACATTAAAATACAGTAGTGTAGTAGACCTAAGTATTCATTAAGTACCACCATAATGACAACATTAAAATACAGTAGTGTATCATTCAAATATCATCCCAGGGGCCATAGATAATTCATTCTTTGATACTTAGGCTCTAGCACATATTCAGTCAATGAAATGTAAAAACAAAAGTACATATCTGACCATTTGACATTTGAAATTAATGCTGTTGTCTCTCCATGCAGCTTTTGGGGGCTACTTAAGCGAGATAGTACACGAGAACACGCCACCTCGAAGCGAGAGCGACGGTTTGGACGTCATGGTGGGGAAAAAGAAAGGCATCCAGGGCCACTACAACTCCTGCTACCTGGATTCAACTCTCTTCTGGTATTTCACAGCAACTCTCCATTGTATTATTTGGATTGCAGCTATATTGATTGGGGATGTAGCATTTCCTCATTCGACTGTGCTGCCCTGAGGCGCAGCCTTGTTAGTCAACTGGCTTGACTTTGACCGCTGACTGTTACATGGCGGAACGAGAAACACCGCCAACGGGCCTTTAAAGAAAGAGCACTACAGAACCACAGGCAACCTCTTGTTCTAAGTTCCCAAAAAATACAGAAGTACAACAATGTAGTACTAATCTCATGCCTACGTTAGATTCTTTGGGGACGACTGTGTACTTTCTTTCCAATCAGACCGTTTTGTTAAAAGGCCCATATTATACTATTTTTCAACAGTTTTAAACTTAAGTTGCTATGGTAATATCATTGATGCTTAAATTTACAATTTATAAAAGTGCTTTTTATAAGCCCTAGAGATGGATACCAAATTTGGTACTTGTATAGGTACCGTACGAATGCCATCAAGGCTACGGCGTATCAATTCTTATACAAACGCCGTTTCCATATGAGTTGGGAAATTGTGTTAGATGTAAATATAAACGGAATACAATGATTTGCAAATCCTTTTCAACCCATATTCAATTGAATGCACTACAAAGACAAGATATTTGATGTTCAAACTCATAAACTTCTTTTTTTTTTTGCAAATAATAATTAACTTAGAATTTCATGGCTGCAACACGTGCCAAAGTAGTTGGGAAAGGGCATGTTCACCACTGTTACAAGGCCTTTCCTTTTAACAACACTCAGTAAACGTTTGGGAACTGAGGAGACACATTTTTTAAGCTTCTCATGTGGAATTCTTTCCCATTCTTGCTTGATGTACAGCTTAAGTTGTTCAACAGTCCGGGGGTCTCCGTTGTGGTATTTTAGGCTTCATAATGCGCCACACATTTTCAATGGGAGACAGGTCTGGACTACAGGCAGGCCAGTCTAGTACCCGCACTCTTTTACTATGAAGCCACGTTGATGTAACTCGTGGCTTGGCATTGTCTTGCTGAAATAAGCAGGGGCGTCCATGGTAACATTGCTTGGATGGCAACATATGTTGCTCCAAAACCTGTATGTACCTTTCAGCATTAATGGTGCCTTCACAAATTTGTAAGTTACCCATGTCTTGGGCACTAATACACCCCCATACCATCACAGATGCTGGCTTTTCAACTTTGCGCCTATAACAATCTGGATGGTTCTTTTCCTCTTTGGTCCGGAGGACACAACGTCCACAGTTTCCAAAAACAATTTGAAATGTGGACTCGTCAGACCACAGAACACTTTTCCACTTTGTATCAGTCCATCTTAGATGAGCTCAGGCCCAGCGAAGCCGACGGCGTTTCTGGGTGTTGTTGATAAACGGTTTTCGCCTTGCATAGGAGAGTTTTAACTTGCACTTACAGATGTAGCGACCAACTGTAGTTACTGACAGTGGGTTTCTGAAGTGTTCCTGAGCCATGTGGTGATATCCTTTACACACTGATGTCGCTTGTTGATGCAGTACAGCCTGAGGGATAGAAGGTCACGGGCTTAGCTGCTTACGTGCAGTGATTTCTTCAGATTCTCTGAACCCTTTGATGATATTACGGACCGTAGATGGGGAAGTCCCTAAATTCCTTGCAATAGCTGGTTGAGAAAGGTTTTTCTTAAACTGTTCAACAACTTGCTCACGCATTTGTTGACAAAGTGGTGACCCTCGCCCCCTCCTTGTTTGTGAATGACTGAGCATTTCATGGAATCTACTTTTATACCCAATCATGGCACCCACTTGTTCCCAATTTGCCTGTTCACCTGTGGGATGTTCCAAATAAGTGTTTGATGAGCATTCCTCAACTTTATCAGTATTTATTGCCACCTTTCCCAACTTCTTTGTCACGTGTTGCTGGCATCAAATTCTAAAGTTAATGATTAATTGAAAAAAAAAAAAAGTTTATCAGTTTGAACATCAAATATGTTGTCTTGGTAGCATATTCAACTGAATATTGGTTGAAAATGATTTGCAAATCATTGTATTCCGTTTGTATTTACATCTAACACAATTTCCCAACTCATATGGAAACAGGGTTTGTAAAATTAAACGGTAGCTTTTGTTGCATATGACGTCACTTTAGGTTGCAGACTCTGCATCGGTCTAAACATGTGTTGTGCAAATAGGTGTATTCGTAAGCACATTGAAAACCCTTGAACATAAGACTCCAGTTTTCAAGCTAGCTCAATGTAATGTACCTTATATACAAGCGACTTATTCGCATTGGTGCTGATTTACATGGCAATATCAACACCCCTAAATTTGGTAATCAAAACTACAGCTAAGATGCACGTTACAATGGAGCATTTTTTGTGTAATAAGTACAATACTTACAGTACAAACTCTTCAAACACTTGTAGGGCGCAACAAAAGACAAGATTGGCACATTCAACTTAAAAGCAACGACTACTTCCTGGCTTTGGCAACACACTGAGGACGAACTGAAATGAATGCATGCTTTCAAATGAAACTCAGAAGTGTAAGAAAACAAGTTCTTAAAGCTGGGCAGCACAGTTATTGTTATTAACGCAGTCTTAATCCTAATTTAAAAATATATATTGTATTATTAAACTAATGACCATTTATTAGCACATAAACACACGCAAAAGTACTGAAAATTGGTGCTGTTAAGTACCCTTATTGATTCCCAGGGAATTGGTATAGAATATTAATTGAAATGTGAAAACAAAAAATGATGTGTATTTAAGGCTAATGAGCTGTTTGTGTAAGTCTGTCTCAGTTTGTATTTTCAAGAAGTGCTATTGTACACTTTACATATATGCTGTAACGCTGCACATATTCAACGTAATAGATGCCATATATCACATACAACAACAAAATATTAAGAAGGGAGACAGCGACAAACGGAAGTGCAAAACCAGCATTGCTATGTAAGCTAAAGTGCTAACATTACAGTAACATTTTAGCAGCAACATCATGCTAGGTTAGCAAACACAGTTTAGTTTAGTTTATTAAGGATCCCCATTAGTCTACACCGCAGTGGAGACTATTCTTCCTGGGGTCCAGACAAAAAACATCACACAATCACAAAACAAAAGATTAAAATGCAGTACAACATGATCAAATAATAAAATGTTGTAATACAAAAATAGCAACAACAAAGAACCAAAAAAAGTAATAATAACTTAGAGTTTACATAATAATGTTCATACCAAAGATAAAAAAAGCAATATAAAAATACATATATATATTTTTGCAAAAATAAAACAAAGAACCAATGGCCTAAAATATACACAATGGTGTACCAAAGATAAAAAGAGCAATATAAAAAAATATATATATATTTTTGCAAAAATAAAACAAAGAACCAATGGCCTAAAATATACACATTAGTGTACCAAAGACAAACAATAAGGGGCGAAAAAGTACCATCCATCCATTTTCTACTGCTTGTCCCACAATCAATAAGATAGTCAATAGTCAATAAAAACAGTCAGTAGCTGAAAGATAGTTGCCTGAACTCCAGGGTAAATCTGATGTGAAGTGAATCATGTTTTTTTAGGGATTTATATACTATATATATCCATTTTATTTTATTTTACAAAGCTGTCCTCTGCAAAAAGTTTGATGATACAATGATGCAACCTTTTTTGTTGTCCTGCAGTCTCTTCTCCTTCAGCTCCGTACTGGACACGGTTCTGTTGAGACCACGCTCAAAAACAGACGTAGAGTACTACAGAGAGACCCAAGAACTGTTACGCACCGAGATCGTCAATCCTTTGCGCATGTGAGTCTCGCTGGATATTTTGTGCATTTTTTTTGGTTAAATTCCACAATGCATAACATCATGCTTGTGACTTCCTTTCCATGCAGACATGGGTATGTGTGTGCCACCAAAGTGATGAAACTAAGGAGGATCCTGGAGAAAGTAGAAGCTGCCTCTGGGTTCACCTCTGAAGAGAAAGGTAGTGTTTTGTCATACAATATACCGTAATTTCCGGACTATAAGCCGCTATTTCTTCCCCTCGTTCTGGTCCCTGCGGCTTATACAAGGGTGCGGCTTATTTACGGCCTGTTCTTCTCCAACACCGACGAAGAGGATTCCGGTGGTTTTAGTACGCAGGAGGAAGACGATGACACAATGATTAAAGACTGACTTTTCATATACCGGTAGGCTGGTTATTTTGATAACGTACAGGCGAGCACTTTGTATTACTTTGCACCGTTGTATTATTTGTACTCTGCACGAATGCTGTTCGCCATGTCAAAGATGTGAAAGTTTGATTGAATGATTGAAAGATTTATTGTTAATAAATGGGACGCTTTGCGTTCCCAAACAGTCATCTCTGTCCCGACAATCCCCTCCGTGGTAGCAGGAACCCCTATATACTACGGTAATTACACATCAAAACCCTGCGGCTTATAGTCGGGTGCGGCTTATATATGGAGCAATCTGTATTTTCCCCTAAATTTAGCTGGTGCGGCTTATAGTCAGGTGCGACTTATAGTCCGGAAATTACGGTACACATTTGAGTCTGTCCCCTTCCTCACCGAATTTCATCATGTCCTGCAGATCCAGAAGAGTTCCTCAACATACTTTTCCACCATATACTCAGGGTGGACCCTTTACTCAAACTACGGTAAGGACTGCAGCTTTTACGTGTTATCTAGTGGTCATAGCTCCAAACACAGCATTAGTGAAATACAAACACACTAACAAAGAGGTCTTGACTGTGCAGGTCAGCAGGGCAGAAGGTCCAAGATTGTTATTTTTACCAGATCTTCATGGACAAGAAAGACAAAGTCGGCGTTCCCACCATCCAGCAGCTTCTGGAGTGGTCTTTCATCAACAGCGACCTGAAGTTTGCTGAGGTGAATCTTCTTGTTTTTTTGGTGGAGTCAGTTGAACCTTATGCAACTTTTCCGACTTGTGTAACCATGGTGAGTGGGAAGGGTTCACCAGACTACTGCACTGCCAAGATTTTTATGATTACATCACTTACCACCAACAGCCATAGATGGAGTAACATTAGTGCAGATAGTGTATACATGCACTAGTATGCACCTTAGTGCAGATACTGTATACGTGCACTAGTATGAACCTTAGTGCAGCTAGTGTACACATGCACTAGTATGCACCTTAGTGCAGATAGCATACACGTGCACTAGTATGCTCCTTAGTGTAGACAGTGTACACGTGCACTAGTATGCACCTTAGTGCAGACAGTGTACATGCGCACTAGTATGCACCTCAGTGCAGACAGTGTACACG
>NC_084732.1:19080378-19110378 GCF_033978785.1 Entelurus aequoreus
ACTTTTTCAAAGCCTTAATAAATGAAGCTTATGTGGCTAGTTCCCTTATATTTACATGTATTGTTTTCTATGTCCTTTGCCTTTTCCTGCACGATTCTGGACAAAATGTTTATTTTTTAATATTGGAGATGCTGTTTTTTTTTCTTTTTGAATTGTGTTGCTCAAGAATTTATTTTGGTTTGTTGTGTCCAAAATACAGGTAAATAAATAAATATAATACTTAATTTCAAAAAATCTGAATGAATGAATAAATTAAATAAATAATTCTAAAATAATGTTTTTAACATTTTATTAGTAATAAAAATAGCGTAAATACTATATAAATTATAAGGCATTATTATTTGACAAAAACATTTATAAAACAGTTCCTTTTTATTTTTTTCATTTCATTTCTAAATGCGTGCTATGTAAGTTTTTTGTGGTTAATCTGTTTTTGTTTTGAAACTATTAAATAATAGAAAGTATCAAAAACAATTATATAATATTCAATAAATGTTTACTAATATTTATTTTCATGTTGTGTCCAAAATACAAGTAAATAAATAAATACTAAATTACAAAAAATCTTAATGAACAAGTTATTAGATAAATAAGCAATTCTAAAATAATGTTTTTAACATTTTATTAGCAATAAAAATAGCAGAAATACTATATACATTATAAGGGATTTTTTATTTCACAAAAACATTAATAAAACAACAGTTTCTTTTTTCTTTTTTTTATTTCATTTCAAATGCGTACTATGTAAGTTTTTTTGTAGTTAATCTGTTTTTATTTTGAAACTATTAAATAACATGATTATCAAAAAAAAGTATATCATATTCAATAAATGTTTACAAATATTTATTTTATGTTGTGTTCAAAATACAGGTACATAAATAAATAAGAGACGCTCCAGCCCCCGAAAGAGACAAGCGGTAGAAAATGGATGGATGGAAATAAATATAATACTAAATTACAAAAAATTATAATGAACAAATTAATTAAATAAATACACAGTTTTAAATATTTTTAACATTTTATTAGCAATAAAAGCGGAAATACTATTTTAATTATAAGGCGTTTTTATTTGACAAAAACATTTATAAAACAACAGTTCTTTTATTTTTTTTATTTCATTTCTAAATGCGTACTGTGTACGTTTTTGTGGTTTATATTGAAATTATTAAATAACAAAATATCAATTTTTTTTAATAATCAATAAATGTGTAAAAATATTTATTTTAAAATTATGTTTTTGATAATGCATTTTATTTCACAATTTAATTATCACATCACACCAAATTAAAACACCCCTGTGAATGAATACCTACAATGGTAAATGATACAAGGTATCGCTAAACTCTTCACACTATATTTCTAAATACAATGAAAATATAAAAAACAAGAGGTTTTGTCACTGAAAAAGAAGTAAAAATAAGAATATAATGCTAATGTCAGTTTTAATTTAGTTCCACGGTGCAGTAGATTTGTAGACTTGTGTTGTTGCTTTTTAATAGCTTAGCTTATGTCAAAAAAACACTTTTTTCGGGTGTTAACTGATATGCGTTCTTTTTACATCGGTGGCTTTTCAGGAGGCCAGAACGGCTTCAACATTCCGCAGGTGTCTCCGTGTCCCGAGGTGGAGGCCTACTTGAAGATGACGCCCGAGGAGCTGCACACGCTCGATCCCAAGAGCATCCAAGGCCAGGCCCGACGGCTGCTGTGCGACGCCTACATGTGCATGTACCAGAGCCCCACCATGAGCCTGTACAAGTAGCCCCCTCCCCTCGCCCACACACCCCACACACGCCACCGCCTCCCCCCTCGTCGTCATCCTCCTCCTCACGACGGCCGCGAGGCAACCCCCTTCTTCGGAGGGGCAGGAGACTTCCCGGCAAATTTGGAAGGAGGGGAAAAAAAAAAAAAGTCTCGCTGCCAGAGAGTTAACCCTCTCCGGTCAAGATGTCGGAGGGGCGGCGGGCTTATTTTGCACTGTGCTTTTTCGTTCAAGTGTCGTGTTCTGGTCCCATGTAGCTTCTCTGTGTCTCAGCTGAGCGGGTGGAAGAGGCTGAGGACGGTTTAAAGGAGGCCTGCTGGGATGGGGGGCTCTTCATAACACCTCATTATAGGAAGAGACTCCGTAGCGCTTCATGTCACACTCGTGTTTTTTCTCCTCCGCGTGCCCGGTTTGTACCACCGGTAACCAATGTAGCCGCACACCACTAAATTATCAATCCGGAGATGCTCTTTTTTGTGTTACAGAATACACACTTTGATCCTCCGCGCGAGGGACGAGGGGTGGGTCTTGTGCAATGGCCGCTGCTCGGCCGCCAGCGCGGAGGTGAGCTCCCTGAGACGATTTAGCTTCATAACATACAGTATCCGTCTGTGTCTCCATCAATTAAAAAAAGAAGAAGAAGAAGTGAGATTTTATGTTTACGAAGCCCCGGGAGTCGGCGCCGACTCGCCAGCCTTTCTTGAAGATGTGACATGCAGCAGATTAACAAAAGAAAAAAAAAATCCAGATGTGATCAAATATTATTTATTTTAATCTAATGTTACAAAGAAAAACTTGTGTGTCCCTTTTTAAGGAAATAAAAACAGGGTTGTTGATACTGTTTCTTAAGTCTGTTGATGCAAAAATGGTGGAAGCGTACTACTGACTGTTGATGATGGGACACGGCCGGGCAACTTGAAGCTCAGTTTGACAACGGGTGCAAAAGTGCACTGGGGAATGCTTGGGAGCGTGCGTCCTAATGTGTGTCCAAAGTCCCTTTTTAGATGAGCCCACCTCTGGAGGGTTGCACTGTTCCTGCAGGAGGAGACTACTAGGGTATGTCCCGCCTTCAGGAGACCTCCAGAACCAGACAAGGTTGTTTTTTTTTTTAAAGTGTTTCTCAGTTGAAATCTGTCCATTGTGCACAAATGTAACAGGTTGGAATTTGATGTCAGTCATGTTTGCTGTACATGTTTCATGAAATAAAATGCAGTTTTGGAAGTGCACAGCAGGGCAGCAAGACTTTTGTTAAGCAGCATGAGGTGAGTTTTTGCTTTCACTGTCAGGGAATTGTTTGAACAATATCTGGATGCTACACGCCGTGGTGGATTGTGCAGTAATGTTGGCATTTTCCAGGTTGCCACTTTTGGTCAAAAGGTGACACCCTGAAGACACGAACAAGTGAGTTTTTGTTGTGCTGTATTAAAAATGTCCACAAATTTCCTGTATTTTTCACAATAATGGAACATGCAATTTTCTTTGCACCCAAAAAACCTGTCTGGTGAGAACTTTTATAATTATATAATTTAGTAACCATTTTTATCAAATGCTTTTGAGGCTTTCACTTGGCGCTTCCTGGCTTGGCAGTGTTTGACCATTTCTTACAAGAGTCTTCCAAATGTGCCAAAATGTGGAAGCATATTTGGTCCCACAGCCCTTTTTCAGGTGGCCACTTTTAGTCATAAAGTCCAGAAGGTGACACTAAAAGGTGAGTTTTTATTGTGCCGTATTAGAAATGTCCACTAACTTCCTGTATTTTTCACAATAAAGAAAAATACAATATTCTGTGCTTCCAAAAACCTGTAGTGATTTTTTTAAACATTTTTTTAGAATTATTTAATTTAGCAACTATTTTTATCAAATGCTTTTGAGGCTTTCCCTTGGCACTTTGGCAATGTTTGATCATTCTTTTGACCATTCTCCCTTACAGGAGTGTTCTACAAGTGCAAACTTTGTGCACAGCCTTTCTTCAGGTGGCTACTTTAGGTCAAAAGGTGCAGAAGTTGACAACACCCTGATGATGCGAAAACGTGAGTTTTTGTTGTGCTGTATTAAAAATGTCCACACATTTTTCAACAATTATAGAAAACCACATTTTTAGTGCTCCCAAAAAAACCTGTGTGGTGAGAATTTATATATATATTTTTTTTAAATAATTGTATTTAGAATGATGTATTTAATTTAGCAACCATTTTTTAAATGCTTTCACTTGGCACTTCCAGATTTGGCAACATTTTACCATTCCTTACAGCAGTGGTTCTCAACCTTTTTTCAGTGATGTACCCCCTGTGAACATTTTTTTAATTCAAGTACCCCTTACTCAGAGCAAAGCATTTTTGGTTGAAAAAAAAAAGAATGAAGTAAAATACAGCACTATGTCATCAGTTTCTGATTTATTAAATTGTATAAATATTGCTCATTTGTTGTGGTCTTTCTTGAACTATTTGGAAAAAAAGATAAAAATAGCTAAAAACTTGTTGAAAAATAAACAAGTGATTGAATTATAAATAAAGATTTCTACACATAGAAGTAATCATAAACTTAAAAGTGCCCTCTTTGGGGATTGTAATAGAGATCCATCTGGATTCATGAACTTAATTCTAAACATTTCTTCACAAAAAAAGAAATCTTTAACATCAATATTTATGGAACATGTCCAAACAAAATCTAGCTGTCAACACTGAATATTCCATTGTTGCATTTCTTTTCACAGTTCTTTTTGACAGACATTTAAAAAAAACCTCACGTACCCCTTGGCATACCTTCAAGTACCCCCAGAGGTATGCGTACCCCCATTTGAGAACCACTGCCTTACAGGAAGGAGTGTTCTAAATGTGCCAAATTGTGATAGCATATTTTGTGCCTTACCTTTAGGTGGCCATTTGTAGTCAAAAGGTGCAGAAGGTGACAAACACCCTGAAGGAACAAAAAGGTAATTTTTGTTGTGCTGTGTAAGAAATGTCCACTGGTTATCTGTTGTTTTTGTGTTTTTTTCACAATTATGGAAAACGAAATTTTCTGTGCCCCTAAAAACCTGTCTGGTGAGAATTTATTACCTTTTTTAAATTTAATTTAGAATTATTATTCATTTGATTTAGCAACCATTTAAAAAAAAAAAAAAAAAAAAATTCTAAAAGTGCAAATTTTGTGCACAGCCTTTCTTCAAGTGGCTACTTTAGGTAAAACAAATTTGCAGAAGGTGACAAACACCCTGAAGACACGAAATAGTGAGTTTTTGTTGTGCTTTATTGTATGTATGTCCACTAATTCATATTTTCTATGCTCTCAAAAACACTTCTGTTGAGCATTTATTCCCTTTTTAAGAATTTAATTTATAATGATCTATTTTATTTCCCAGCCGTTTTTGACAAAATGCCTTTGAGGCTTTCACTTGGCACTTCCAGACTTGTTCCTTACAGGAGTGTTCTAAAAGTTCACATTTTGTGCACAGCATTTCTTCAGCCGGATAATTTTTACCACGTTACCTTACGTTTAACGTTACTAGCAGGGCCGGCCCCTGGCATAAACACATGATTATGGCGACCGGTCACTTTAGTAGCTGATGGCCAATGTGGTTGTTGTGCTCTGCAGGTGTTTGCTTGTTCCACTTTGATGGACTGAATTGCCTCATGGATGAAAATATACTTTGATTCTGTTAAACTTTTAGTCAGCGGTGAGTCATCATGTCCTTCATAATAGTTTTCATTCGGTTTATGCCGTGTGCATTCCAAAGCCCGTAGAGATAATAGCTACTTTAGCATCATGCTGAACATTGTCGTCGTAACAACTCCACAGCCGTATTTCTAAAACGACCACACTATTTAATTGTATATTGTAGCCAAACTTTTTCCACTAAACATAGTGTCTAAAAAACATTAGTTTTAATTATTTTTTTGGCCTATTTATTGTGTTTTGTTTACTTTTTCAATTAATGCCCAAGCGACGTAGCAATTCTGAATTGGCTGCACTGCCGAAGTCGACATCCAACACTTTTTGGACCTAACATTTTTTTTTTACATTTCCATACGAACTTTGGACATTATCTGGAATATACCGTATTTTTCGGAGTATAAGTCGCTCCGGAGTATAAGTCGCACCGGCCGAAAATGCATAATAAAGAAGGAAAAAAACATATATAAGTCGCACTGGAGTATAAGTTGCATTTTTGGGGGAAATTTATTTGATAAAACCCAACACCGAGAATAGACATTTGAAAGGCAATTTAAAATCAATAAAGAATAGTGAACAACAGGCTGAATAAGTGTACGTTATATGAGGCATAAATAACCAACTGAGAACGTGCCTGGTATGTTAACGTAACATATTATGGTAAGAGTCATTCATATAACTATAGCATATAAAACAGGGGTCCCCAAACTTTTTGACTCGGGGGCCGCATTGGGTTAAAACAATTTGGCCGGGGGCCGGGCTGTATATATATATATATATATATATATATATATATATATATATATATACACAGCCCGGCCCCCGGCCAAATTGTGTATATATATATATATATATATATATATATATATATATATATATATATATATATATATATATATGATGTCACGTTATCGATGAGAAAATGCATTTTTAGACCATATGATTTGCCTAAACGGCTAGGAGACACCGTGAGTAGCAAGCGGTACAAAGTGGATAAGAAAAGACAGATTTTTAATTTTTTTTAATTTATTTTATTTTTTTTAATACTTGGGACTTTCCGCGGGCCTGATTTTGGACGGCCCGCAGGCCGTAGTTTGGGGATCCCTGATGTAGAACATGCTATACGTTTACCAAACAATCTGTCACTCCTAATCGCTAAATCCCATGAAATCTTATACGTCTAGTCTCTTACGTGAATGAGCTAAAATAATATTTGATATTTTACGGTAATGTGTTAATAATTTCACACATAAGTCGCTCCTGAGTATAAGTCGCACCCCCGGCCAAACTGAAAAAAACTGCGACTTATAGTCCGAAAAATACGGTATACAAATGAATATTGAACATTTTGGATTGAACTCATTGTTGTCAATTAAGCCTTTGTAGTGTTCATACATGGTTACAGTAAACACAACTCTTTACATACCTTGTAAAATATGAATATTTCTTAATATCTAATTATAAATATACTTGAACTGCATGTTTGTTGGTTGTGTCTTTTTATGCGCACACTCAGGCATATAGTCGCCTTTACAAGCTGCATATTTCGAAGTGCGATGTGGCGAGGGACAACTAATACAATACTCACGAGGCCGCAGTCAACTTAATAAGCTGTAGCGTGGTACTACACAAGTACTTTTTTGGACCAAAATGGGGCCACAAACACAATCTCGTTTAAGGCCACAAAAGCCTCGGGACCACTCTATCTGTATATGCTAGCGCCCCACCTACACCCACAGAAACAAGATAGTGGATTATTGACCAAGAGTGTTCACTTCGTTTTGTTTTATTCCGCTATATAACAACATTGCCCAGGTGGCGAGACAGTTGCAGAGAGTGAACCTTCTTGCAGCCGGTTTAGAAGTGGCGGATGAAGGAAACAAACGCACAAATTGTGAATTAGATTTATCCCTCGATTAATTACCTCCGCCAGGTTTTCAGGAAATGTCAGACATGGAATAGGAAAGAAGTGATTACATTTTGGGGGTGATTCAGGTCACTGTCTGGGTTCCGTTTTTTTTTTCTCCCAAGGATTCTCTTACTATTGTGAGCTCAGCCCTCTTCGGGCGCCTTTCTAGTTTGAAATAGTTTTTAGGTCTGGTTTCTAGCAGAGCCATTTCCAAAAGTTTTTTTTATTTTTTTTCACGTGAAATGTTTTTGATCTTGAGCTCGTTTTCATTTAGGGCCACACCAGAGTTATGGTTGCCTTATAATTGAATATATACATTGTGAATATTAATGTACCATGATACTTTTACACAATGATGGGTAACTAGCATGGACATTGTAAGTCAAGGTGACAAGCAAATATATGAGATTACAGGGATTTTCAAACTGGTAAGTGTACCCCTAATGGTATGCCAAATAATGTTTTATTTTCCTTTATTCAAACAGTGTTACTGTTCAAACTGTATCTATGAATGTTCTCATTCATAGATACACAAATTGTCATATCAGGGCGTTCAATTGATCGGACTGTTTGGTTTGTATGTTATAGTGGCCAAAAATAATGAATATACTTGTTAAATAGGCCATAGACGCACCTGACAGAAGACAAGGCACGGGAGAAGCAGGGTACAGCCAGCGAGAGACCACAACCCACGCGGGCAAAATGACGGTACGCCCCGCCCCGAGGGGCCCAGAGACTCCTCGCAGCCGGACGGGAAGACCGCTCCCGTCCATGCTACTGTTTTTTTAATATTGGTCATTGTGGTGGTACTTGGAGAGCCACGTTTTTTCTGAGGTGGTGAGAACCACTGCTATAGAAAGTAAACTTGATTATCCTTTAGAGTAGTCAGTGTACATCCTTCCACAGCAGTATAGTTTCAGTATCCACCGAAAATGATTGTCTAAACTTTTATGGTTTTAAAGTTTTTGTGGCTTGTGCAGCCCTTTGAGACACTCGTGATTTAGGGCTATATTAGTAAACATTGATTGATTGATGATTGATTATGACTAGGGATGTCCGATTATGGCTTTTTGCCGATATCCGATATTGTCCAACTCTTTAATTACCGATACCGATATCAACCGATACCGATATATGCAGTCGTGGAATTAACACATTATTATGCCTAATTTGGACAACCAGGTATGGTGAAGATAAGGTCTTTTTTTAAAACATTAATAAAATAAAATAAGATACGGTAACTAAATTAAAAACATTTTCTTGAATAAAAAAGAAAGTAAAACAATACAAAAACAGTTACATAGAAACTAGTAATTAATGAAAATGAGTAAAATTAACTGTTAAAGGTTAGTACTATTAGTGGACCAGCAGCACGCACAATCATGCGTGCTTACGGACTGTATCCCTTGCAGATTGTATTGATAAATATTGTAGGAACCAGAATATTGATAACAGAAAGAAACAACCTTTTTGTGTGAATGAGGGGAGGGAGGTTTTTTTGGGTTGGTGCACTAATTGTAAGTGTATCTTGTGTTTTTTATGTTGATTTAATAAAAAATCAATCAATCAATCAATGTTTATTTATATAGCCCTAAATCACAAGTGTCTCAAAGGGCTGTACAAGCCACAACGACATCCTCGGTACAGAGCCCACATACGGGCAAGGAAAACTCACCCCAGTGGGACGTCAATGTGAATGACTATGAGAAACCTTGGAGAGGACCGCATATGTGGGTAACTCCCCCCCCCCCTCTAAAAATAAAATAGGCCGATATTATCGGACATCTGTAATTATGACCTTTGGGCCCAACTTTTCCAGTACACAAGGGCCCACTTGGATATTAACACTAAATTAGTCAACTTACTTTTAATGAACGATTTGAAACCATGTGTTAATCACAAAGTTTATTAGCAAGGCTTAGGCTGATTACAAAAATAAATACTAATTAAATATACTGCAAAAGACACTCAAAAACTGATGAAAAATACATTGACACACAAATAAAATCTAACTAAATTAATAATAAATCATAATATAGATGCTTTTTAAATTTACTAATAAAATATAAGTGCAAATGAAAATACAGTTTCACCACTTTAGTCATACTTTTTGCGCTTAAGATTAGAGATGGCCGATATTATCGGCCGATAAATGTTTTAAAAAGTAATATCGGAAATTATCGGTATCTTTTTTAAAAAAATGATCGGTATCGTTTTTTGTTGTTTTTTTTAGTTTTTTATTAAATCAACATAAAAGCACAAAATACACTTACAATTAGTGCACCAACCCAAAAAACCTCCCTCCCCCATTTACACTCATTCACACAAAAGGGTTGTTTCTTTCTGTTATTAATATTCTGGTTCCTACATTATATATCAATACAGTCTGCAAGGGATACAGTCCGTAAGCACACATGATTGTGCGTGCTGCTGGTCCACTAATAGTACTAACCTTTAACAGTTCATTTGACTCATTTTCATTAATTACTAGTTTCTATGTAACTGTTTTTATATTGTTTTACTTTCTTTTTTATTCAAGAGAATGTTTTTAATTTTACTCATTTTCATTAATTACTAGTTTCTATGTAACTGTTTTTATATTGTTTTACTTTCTTTTTTATTCAAGAAAATGTTTTTAATTTAGTTATCTTATTTTATTGTTATTATTTTTTTTTAAAATGACCTTATCTTCACCATACCTGGTTGTCCAAATTAGGCATAATAATGTGTTAATTCCACGACTGTATATATCGGTATCGGTAATTAAGAGTTGGACAATATCGGCATATCGGGTATATGCAAAAAAGCCATTATCGGACATCCGTACTTAAGATACTTCTCTATGCAGACCACAAGTGGTGGCAAAGTTAAAGTACCAATGATAGTCACACACACACACTAGGTGTGGTGAAATTTGTCCTCTGCATTTGACCCATCCCCTTGTTCAGCCCCTGGGAGGTGAGGGGAGCAGTGAGCAGCAGCTGTGGCCGCGCCCGGGAATCATTTTGGTGATTTAACCCCCAATTCCAAACCTTGATGCTGAGCGCTAAGCAGGGAGGCAATGGGTCCCATTGTTATAGTCTTTGGTATGACCCGGCCGGGGTTTGAACTCACAACCTACCGATCTCAGGGCGGACACTCTTAACCACTAGGCCACTGAGTAGGATAGTGTAACAACTGACCACAGCTGAGAAACAGATGTTTTTGGCGGCCATCTAGGGGGCGCTGGTAGGTTAAGAAACACCGTTGTTTTGCCCTGATAAGATAGGATTTCAAAAAGATTGTTGACGGATGTGAGCATGAGCGATGACAAGAAACATGTAGATAAACAAGATCATGGCTAATAGGATCACCAGGGTCACCCGCCTGTTTAGCGGGGATCATCCTCTGACTTGTAAACACACAAGAACAATATATCTGTTATTCTTACAGAAGGATAAGAAAGATTAGGCACAAGCCTTGTTTTGATTTGCAGTTCTCACATTCATCCTGTGGAAGAGGGACAAAATGGCAGCCTTACACGGTTAAACATCCCACACTCTGTTGGAGTTCTTGTCATTCCCATGGGAAACTAAGTGGTGATTTCCGGCAACAAAAGACGAGGAGTTTGAAGCCAATCAGCCATAATTCAATATACCACTTTGCCGCGTTTTCTAAAGCGTCCTCAAAGGTCGGTTCCTGCGTGCGTAATGGAGCTAATCAACAATAGGAGCACAATTGATGGCTCTTACACAAGTCTGTTGTGATCACTTCTTGCTTGGCTTCAGTGGCATTAATTCCACATCCAGTGACCCAAATCCCCACAGACAATCTCTCCCAAAGTGATACCCTCTGTTCAATTAGCATGTATTATGCATTCACCCCCTCGCAGGAAGCCTGCTCCGTCCACACCTCGGCCCGTTTTCAAGTCTGGCGAGCAGCTTAGCGAGCCGACTTCAGAAGTATTTGTCAACACAGCAGCTGGCGCACAATGCCCTCTTGTAGCTTTATGCCACAGCATATGCCCGCCGCTCGTAGCGGGCCGTAATTTAGCCGGGGCTGCTTCTGCCCGAACAGATGGGGCTGAGTATTGTTATTCTCTCCCCGGCACCGGGCCCCTGGAGGGGAACTGCTAAATAAAATCAAAGCAGATGGACCTCTCTGGGCTAAGGCTGTATTTATGATAAATAGTCTGTCAAACACCTTAACTCCGCCTCACCTAAAGAATCCGCTACTGCCAGGTTGAGAGTCAAATCGGACTTCCGCGAATCGAATCGAATCGTCAAATAGTCTACTATTCCAAGACACCACTAATACAGTTACCAACTTTTATCAAAATGTGTTCCAAAAACAATTTAAAAAATATATTTTTTAATAGTAAATATTTATGTATTTTTATATACACTTATTCTGGCTATAGATTCAAGGTTTTATTCATCACATGCAAAGTACGCCACAGTGAAATGCTTTTTTCCATGCTCTTCAGATATTGCACACAGTGGGATCCAAACACTAGTTGCAGGATCTAATACACTAAATACAAAAAATACAAACATTTGAATAGCTCTGGTGTACATTAATTACAAGACAATAAGTTGCACAATATGTCACAGTAGTTATGGTAGAAGTATCAGTACAAGTAGAAGTACAGTAGTCAAATACAGTACCAGTGCAATATCAAATAGTATAACAGTATATACAGTATAGGAAGCAACAAATATTAAGGTGTCTACAGTTCTTTGGCAGTTGAGTAGTGACAAAAGGTAATGGAACGGTATGACTTCTTTATACACTTGTTTTTACATTATTTACAGTCATTGAATGAAGAGTATTGTAGTCCGGTAATTACAGAATTATAGAATTGTACAAACTGAATTTTTACAGTATTTTAAAGCGCCACCAGAGTGGCTCCCTGGAGCTTTTTCAAAAATGTATGAAAATGGAAAAAGATTGATTGATTGAAACTTTTATTAGTAGGTTGCACAGTGAAGTACATATTCCGTACAATTGACCACTAAATGGTAACACCCGAATAAGTTTTTCAACTTGTTTAAGTCGGGGTCTACGTAAATCAATTCATGTTACATATGGGGGGAAAAAAAACATATTTTTGTTTTTATAATATGGTTTCTGTAGAGCAAACATGACATTTTGATTGATTGATTGAAACTTGTATTAGTAGATTGCACAGTTCAGTACATATTGTGTACAATTGACCACTAAATGGTAACACCCGAATAAGTTTTTCAACTTGTTTAAGTCGGGGTCCAGTTAAATTGATGCATAATACAGTCATCGCACAAGATAATCATCAGAGTATATACATTGAATTATTTACATTACTTACAACCCGGGGCTTGGGGTGTGGAGGGGGGGGGGTTAGGTTTGGTTGATATCAACACTTCAGTCATCAACAATTGCATCATCAGAGAAATGGACATTAGAACAGTGTAGGACTGACTTGGTAGGATATGTACAGCAAGTAGTGGACATATAGAGAGAGAGATCAAAAAGCATAAGAATAAGTATCTACATTTGATTATTTACAATCCGGGGAGGTGGGATGTGGAGGGGGGAGGGTGTTAGTTTAGGGTTAAAGTTGCCTGGAGGTGTTCTTTTAGTGCGGTTTTGAAGGAGGATAGAGATGCCCTTTCTTTTACACCTGTTGGGAGTGCATTCCATATTGATGTGGCATAGAAGGAGAATGAGTTCAGACCTTTGTTAGTTCGGAATCTGGGTTTAACGTGGTTAGTGGAGCTCCCCCTGGTGTTGTGGTTAGGGCGGTTAAGGAAGTAGTTTGACATGTACTTCGGTATCAAAGAGGTGTAGCGGATTTTTTAGACTAGGCTCAGTGCAAGTTGTTTTACCCTACATAAACTTACATAAACCTTCCTGATTGTTAGAAAGCCCACTGTTTACTATGCTTGTGTTAATGCTTCACTAATGAGAGGATTTGGCGAGCGTCATTTTGTCCTACTAATATCGGCGGTCCATGAACGCACCTGTGACGCAACAGTTTGTTGACGCCCATTAGATCGAAAGAAGCAGACCTATAAATGACTGATCATCAATTTTCACTACGACGTCACTTTCGTTACTTGGTTGACAGTCACGGCACTCGAGGATCCTGCGCGATGACGTTGGCTTGTATGAAGAAAAAAAAACGACTGTCAAAAACACGAAAAAAATCACTTTTTATGCAACAGACTCTCTCCGTACCGGCTGTCAAAAGTGTAAAGACCGACCGCACAGTTCCTGTTTTCACAATAAAAGTGCTGCTCCATCCGGCCTGCGCTAACAAAATAAAAGTCTGAAACTGTCGCACACAAACTAGCAGCTGAGGAGTTCAGTCCAATGTGTCTTATAAACGGTGTATAAATGATAAATGATAAATGGGTTATACTTGTATAGCGCTTTTCTACCTTCAAGGTACTCAAAGCGCTTTGACAGTATTTCCACATTCATCCATTCACACACACATGGCGGGAGCTGCCATGCAAGGCGCTAACCAGCAGCCATCAGGAGCAAGGGTGAAGTGTCTTGCCCAGGGACACAACGGACGTGACTAGGATGGTAGAAGGTGGGGATTGAACCCCAGCAACCCTCCGATTGCTGGCACGGCCACTCTACCAACTTCGCCACGTGTAAAAATGAGCATGGAAGCTGGACAAATAAAACTTTAAAAAAATATACTATTGAACAATTTCCTTCCCATTAATTTGTTTTAGTGCAAAACACGCATCAAATTCAATTAAAGTCTGATATTAATTTTTTTTTTACGATTAATAAACAAAGTGTGCAAAGCGTTTTGTAATGGGTGTGTGAGGGTACTTAAACAGAGTCTTGAATACAGACTTTAACATAGACCTAAATATACTTAAACATACACTTAAATATTAACCTAAATAGACTTGAACACAGACTTAAGGACATAATTTAAAAATAGACTTAAATACAGTTAAAAAATATAGACCTGAATAGACTTGAACACAGACTTAATTACAGACCTAAGTACAGACTTAACAGTATTGAAAATACATAGACCTAAAAAGACTTGAATATTAAGAACATACTTTAAAATAGACTTAAAAACAGTCTTAAAAAAACAAACCTGAATAGACGTAACACGACTTGAAGATGGACTTAAACATAGACCTAAATACAGACTTAGAATAGACTTTTATTTTCATTGCACATTACGCACAATGAACCTGAATAGGCTTAGATATAAACTCAAATATCCTTAAAGACTTGAACATAGACCTGATTGGACTTGAACATAGACCTGAATAGACTTAAATACAGACTTGAATAGACTTAAACATGGACCTAAATAAACTTAAACACAGACTTAAATACAGACTTATAAACATAGACCTGATTAGGCTTGAATATAGACTTGAGTAGACTTAAAAAGACTTGAACAAAGACCTGAATAGACTTAAATACAGACTTGAATAGACTTAAACATAGACATTAATATTAAATACAGACTTGAATACACTTAAATATAGCCCTAAACATGGACATAAATAAACTTAAACACAGCCTTAAATATAGACCTGAAAAAACTTAAACAAGACTTAAAAACATAGACCTGATTAGGCTTAACTATAGACTTGAATAGACACAAAAAGACTTGAACATAGACCTACACACAAAAAACATAGACCTGAATAGACTTGAACCAGTGACGTGCAGTCAGGGGAGGCAGGTGAGGCTGGGCCTCACGTGCCATCATGGAAAGAAAAAAAATTTAAAAAGAAAAAAAAAAAGATTAAATTGTTATATGTATCCAGTGATTATAATATAAAGTTATTTTCCATTTAACTTCACCAGTTTTAGATTATTTTTATTAAAAATCTCAGAATTTTCACATTTGCCGTTCAAATACTGAGAAGAGACTTGCAGTGAGTCAGCAGCCAGTTGAGCCTCGCCATGGATTGCGCAATGACTCGGCTAACTGCTGGCCTGCTGTGCAGTGAGACCGTATTGCTATATTAATTATATTATACATTTCCATAGTTTAGTTAGCAGAGGTATATAATGTACATTGTATTTTGTCAACAACTATGTGTGTAACGTATTTCTTGGGCTGAGCAATCATAAAACGGCTGCGAAGACGCACTGGGTGAGGCTCGCAGTAATCCCGCCTCCTGGTGGTAGAGGGCGCTAGTGATCCCAGAGATCATTCTTGCGACTACTCGGCTGCAGAAGAAGTGACAGCAAGCAACAGTTAGCAGCAATCGTTTATTTTTTCCTCTCGCCTGGACTTTTAACATGGAGGATTACATATCTAAAATAAAACAGTTTTCTAAACTGGACTTTCAATCGAAGCAGGAGGTAATAATTAAAGGAAGATCTCCATCAAGACAGAGAGACTTTTAAAACTGAAGAAAGATAAGGAAGACTTCTATAAACAAGTTATCGATGCTTTTGTTCAGAGGGAGCGGCGCATGGACTTCATTTAGAAGTAAAGGTAAGACCATAATAACGTTTTTTTTATTAAATGTGCTTTTTTGTGTGCTACAGTTTGTATGTGTAAAGTTAAAGTTAAAGTACCAATGATTGTCACACACACTAGGTGTGGTAAAATTTGTCCTCTGCATTTGACCCATCCCCTTGATCACCCCCTGGGAGGTGAGGGGAGCAGTGGGCAGCAGCGGCGCCGCGCCCGGGAATAATCTTTGGTGATTTAACCCCCAATTCCAACCCTTGATGCTGAGTGCCAACCAGGGAAGAATGCTGGTATGAGCTTTTAAACATAACCCATTAACTGCTGCCAATCAAACATAACCCATTAACTGCTGTCAATCAAATGGTGAATAAGATACTCTTTAGGGTTCATGTTTGTAAATCTGACTGATGAAGTCAGTGCCTCACCAGCCATGAACCTCACCGCACGTCACTGACTTGAACATACACCTGAATAGACTTAAATATAGACTTAAAAAGACTTAAACATAGACCTAGATGGATTTAAAACTAGACCTAAACCTGTACCTGAATAGACTTAAACATTGACTTTAAAAGACTTAAACATAGACCTGGATAAACTTGAACATGGATATAAGTTGGACTTAATATAGACTTGTTTACACTTACAAGTTTAACACAGACTTTAAAATACCTCAAAATAAACAACCGCGATGAATGTGACGACGCCATCCATTCCACGCAGTGTTAAAAAGACATGTCAACAATATCATTTGTGGCTTGGGATAGTCAGAATTTTACAAAAAAAGATACATATATTTTAAATTAATTAAATAATATATAAAATTAGAACCAAAGTTATAAATGGCAATTTCAATTTCTTCTACTTGTTTTGAAACTTAAGTATTAAAGATGTCGGAATTGGGTCAAGGGCCGTTATTTGCCTTTTTTAACTGCTAGGCGATCGATTGGCTGACGAACCGCTGAATCCTAGAACCCATCGGTGAGGGATGCCGTCAAGCTGAAGAAAGAGTCCTATCGGGTCCTTTTGGCTCATGGGACTTCGGAGGCAGCGTACAGGTACCGACAGGCCAAGCGGTGTGCGGCTTCGGCGGTCGCGGAGGCAAAAACTCGGACATGGGAGGAGTTCGGGGAAGCCATGGAAAACGACTTGCGGATGGCTTCGAAGCGATTCTGGACCACCATCCGCCGCCTCAGGAAGGGGAAGCAATGCACTATCAACACCGTGTATGGTGAGGATGGTGTTCTGTTGACCTCGACTGCGGATGTTGTGGCTCGGTGGAGGGAATACTTCAAAGACCTCCTCAATCCCACCAACACGTCTTCCTATGAAGAAGCAGTCCCTGGTGAATCTGTGGTGGGCTCTCCTATTTCTGGGGCTGAGGTTGCCGAGGTAGTTAAAAAGCTCCTCGGTGGCTACGCCCCGGGGGTGAATGAGGTCTGCCCGGAGTTCCTTAAGGCTCAAATATGAGTGATATTGTTATTATAAGCGCCAACACAGACAGACTATTTTAACGGCGCATTGATAGCAGTGAGCTAGTACTAGCTTACGCTGCTATTGTTGACACTATGAAGTGGCGGCTGCTTCTGCTTCGTCTCAAACTTGCTAAAAGTAAATTCTAGATTATAATTCATGCATCTCTCACTTGGGAGTAGACTAGTGTGGCCATGGATCGACAGGCTGGTCGACTTTCCCGTCCCCGGAGATGGCGAGAAATACGAAGTTGCAGCATTTTTTTTTTTAAACCTTCGTGAGGATTGTGACCGAATCTTCATCTAAACGAGATTATCGGTCGGCTTCCCAGCGAGAGTGAAAATATTACAGTAAAAGTTTTGTTTTATTATGGTTAGTTTGTATTTTTATCAGCTAGCAATGCTGCTAATGCTATTGTGTTACGATAGATCAGTGTTTCTTAACCTGGGTTCGATCCAATCCTAGGGGTTCGGTGAGTCGGGCTCAGGGGTTCGGCGGAGGTCAAGACACACCGACTCATCGTGTAAATAAAAACTTCTCCCTATTGGCGTATTACGGATACGGCAACAGCAGAAGTCACACTGATTTGCAGGTGTGTAATTTGTTGTGAGTTTATGCACTGTGTTAGTTTTGTTCTTTGAACAAGGTGATGTTCATGCACGGTTCATTTTGTGCACCAGTAATAAAACATGGTACCACTTTGTCACCAATTCTGTTCATAACTTTTATGGACAGAATTTTTAGGCGCAGTCAGGGCGTTGAGGGGATCCGGTTTGGTGGCTGCAGGATTGGGTCTCTGCTTTTTGCAGATGATGTGGTCCTGATGGCTTCATCTGGCCAGAATCTTCAGCTCTCACTGGATCGGTTCGCAGCCGAGTGTGAAGCGACTGGGATGAGAATCAGCACCTCCAAGTCCGAGTCCATGGTTCTCGTCCGGAAAAGGGTGGAATGCCATGTCCGGGTTGGGGAGGAGACCCTGCCCCAAGTGGAGGAGTTCAAGTACCTAGGAGTCTTGTTCACGAGTGAGGGAAGAGTGGATCGTGAGATCGACAGGCGGATCGGTGCGGCGTCTTCAGTAATGCGGACGCTGTATCGATCCGTTGTGGTGAAGAAGGAGCTGAGCCGGAAGGCAAAGCTCTCAATTTACCGGTCGATCTACGTTCCCATCCTCACCTATGGTCATGAGCTTTGGGTTATGACCGAAAGGACAAGATTACGGGTACAAGCGGCCGAAATGAGTTTCCTCTGCCGGGTGGCGGGGCTCTCCCTTAGAGATAGGGTGAGAAGCTCTGCCATCCGGGGGGAGCTCAAAGTAAAGCCGCTGCTCCTCCACATCGAGAGGAGCCAGATGAGGTGGTTCGGGCATCTGGTCAGGATGCCACCCGAGCGCCTCCCTAGGGAGGTGTTTAGGGCACGTCCGACCGGTAGGAGGCCACGGGGAAGACCCAGGACACGTTGGGAAGACCATGTCTCCCGGTTGGCCTGGGAACGCCTCGGGATCCCCCGGAAAAAGAGCTGGACGAAGTGGCTGGGGAGAGGAAAGTCTGGGCTTCCCTGCTTAGGCTGCTTCCCCCGCGACCCAACCTCGGATAAGCGGAAGTAGATGGATGGATGGATGGACCACTTTAGTATGGGGAACATATTCACCATTAATTAGTTGCTTATTAACATGCAAATTAGTAACATATTGGCTCTTAACTAGTCATTATTAAGTGCTTATTAATGCCTTATTCGGCATGGCCTTATTATAACCCTAACCCTCTATCCCTGGCCCTAACCCTCTAACCCTAACCAAATAACTCTAAATTAAGGCTTTGTTACTTAGAATATGTTCCCCATACTAAAGTCTTACCAAAAACATATAACTTTGTCTTGAATTTGAAAAAAACCAACATTTTAACTAAAGGGTTCGGTGAATGCGCATATGAAACTGGTGGGGTTCGGTACCTCCAACCAGGTTAAGAACCACTGCGATAGATAGATAGTACTTTATTGATTCCTTCAAGAGAGTTCCCTCAGGAAAATGAAAATGAAGCTGCATCCGTTTAACACTTGACTTCTAAAACTTACTGTTCGTCCTCTTTGTGTTCGGACTCAAAAATATAAGGCCCTGGATCATAATTTGTCCCAAAGTAATCGTTGTTGGCTCGCACAAAGTCTGCTTGATTAGCATTGTTGTCGATGGGAAAGGGATCTGTGGCTTGCTCATCTCTCAAAATGGCTCAGGAATCTCCGTGGGATTGATACTATTTTGATCATATCTATTTATTCGTAAACTTTGTATGTCTTTTGGTATTATAAATCACATATATATGATGATATGATATAGAGGCAACTTGTTTTCCATTCTACTGCTACTTTTAGACGTCTGCTCCTTCGTGTTTAATCCTCTGACAGAGGACCGTTATGTCCTCTTTCATTGGGGCAGCTCTCACGTCCGTGCCATGAACGTAAACAGGCTTTACGGGGAAATACACGACTGCGGACTGTAGTAAACACCGTCTCGCGAGGTGACGCGGCGTCTTGTATGCCACGCTCACAGGACACTTTATTAGGCACACCCGTGCAACGGAATAAGAGCTTGCCTTCACGACATTCATATATTCATGCTCACCTTCGATGTTTAATATATAGTCGTGAACAGTCAGAAAATGACTTCACAATTCAAGTTTGCAATGTCTTATTTTGAAAGGTGTCTCAAACAAGGCAGCAAGATGCATGTCGATAGCAGACGCCGCGGCAGAATTTATGGTCATTAGCACATACGTTGTTCCTCACACGGAGGCCCCTGACCGCTTGCCTGACAAATTAACTGCCTTCTCCAAGCACCAGCCGCCAGATGTTGTTGGTCCTCGCAGCCAGGTGTGCACAAATTGCATCGCATGTACAATATTTGAAAATTGTATCTTTCACTTAATTAAGGTGCAAAGTGCTTTTATCGCCCATCACTGCTTTAAGTGTGACCCCACCCTCAATGGAGCCCAGCACCTGTGGCGTTAAGATGTGGATGAGGCTGACAGCGGCACAGTGGAGGAGGGTGCGGTTTTTTTGGTTTTTTTAAGCCACCTGTTTGCCCTTTTTTTTGTGTTTTGACTGCCACCTTTGACACTGCATTATTCACAGGTGCACAGACACAAGCTGGCGACTGCTTTACATATGGATACCGAGGCCTTGTTCTAATACTTGGAACCTCTCAAGTCGCCAAATAAGGTAACCAGACACCCACACCGGTACAACCGTGAACAACACAGAATTAGAAATGTGCGTCACGGTCCTTGGCAACACATTTGTGATAAAAAAAAATCTTGTATGGTAGGGGTGCATAAACAAATCAAGATTCTAATTTTCAAAAATCCATTAAAGAAAAAATTAAATAAATAAATATATATACTGTATCTCTCTCTCTCCCTCTCCCCCTCTCTCTCTCTCTCTCTCTCTCTCTCTCTCTCTCTCTCTCTCTCTCTCTCTCTCTCTCTCTCTCTCTATATATATATATATATATATAAAAAATAAAAGTTAAATTTTTTTATTCATTAATTCATGATTAGTACAATTTAAAAAATACTTTTTTAGGCCATCTCCATGCAACCAGAAGGAGCTTTTCTAACCTGTAACCTGTTTCATTGTAATTATTGTTTTTAGTACAATAATTATAGATGGACTAAAAAAATATTTTTTTAATTGTATTAATCATGAATTAATGAATAAAAAAATTAAACTTGTATTTTTTTTTATTTATATATATATATATATATATATATATATATATATATATATATATATATATATATATATATATATATATATATATATATATTTTTTCTTTAATGGATTTTTGAAAATTAGAATCCTGATTTGTCTATGCACCCCTACCATACAATATATATATATATTTTTTAACCGATTCTCGCATTGTACCAAACAATACATTGCGAGAATCGGTTTGAATTGAGAATTGAATCGTCATCCCAGAAATGGGATCGGATCGTTAAATGGCCCAAGATTTACACCCTTATTGTTTGGGCTATTATTAGATTCAGCTTTGCCTGGTGAGTTTAAATTGATAGAATTTCTAGAAGATAAACTATAACAAAACAAAATGATGAATACTACGACCATAGTACTTCAACTTACGGACTTAATTGGTTCTGTGATGGAGCTCTCAACTCAAAACGCTTGTACCTGAAATCAACATCTCCCACTGAAATTAATTGAAATCAATTAAAAAAAAAAAAAAAAAAACCAGCACCATTTACTTTTCGTAACATGCCTTTTAAAAATAAAAACTAACTTTCAGATAACTATTTTACAAAAACAATATAACTATAGTAGGTTTTTGAAGTAATGTCATAATGATATAAAGCATTTAATGAGTAGACTTCTTCATCAAACACTACATTAGCAGCCTCTCCATATATTCATGCATGAATGTTTGCCATTCAGATATTATTTTAACACTCTTGGCTGGTAATAGACTCATTTTGCTTCAGCACGGTGCGGTGATACACTCGAATTGCTTCGCGAAGTTGGCGACACAATCGTGTTTTTGTTGATTTGTTTCTTTAATTCGATAAATATCATCCACTTCTTCTCCTGAGCACTGTCCTTCCCACTCACTTAATTCCTCCCCCAGCTTGGAAAACATATAGGTCGATCTCGAGCGATAAGTTAATGCTAGCGAGTAAGACCAGGTGTTTTGGTCGAATCCTAAAGTAGCAGTAGAGTGGAAAAACAAGTTGTCTCATTTTGTGATAATGAGACGGTATTTTCACATACTTTGCGGATTGTAAATACAATTGGATAGGGTTTAATGAATACAATTAAACACAAGTGTATAAAGTCAACTTGTTTTTCCACTCTACTGGTACTTTAATGGTTAAAAATGAGCAGAGGGACAGCTCTTATCTCAAATCACTCTTAAGTAGAGGTGCCACTGTAGTAAATTGTGCATTATTATTATTGTAACTACCAAGGAGTATCATGATTCTTCCTAATACATTTTTGAATCAATTCAGAATTTACATGATTTAAATTAAAAAAAATATATTTCCATTTCAAAATTTAATTTTTGGCCATCTCCAGCAAACCAAGAGGAACTTTTGTAACCTGTTTTTAAAAAAGTTGTGTTTGAAATTATATACAAAATTGCAGATCGGGTTGGATCCAGAATCGATTCTGAAAATCGTAATTGAATAGACTTATTAGTTGTAAGATTCAAGTCCTTAGTAATATTGTTTATAGGATACGAATAGTACTCCCTGGTTTACTAACTTCGGGTAAAGTATGATTTGGTCAATGACATCACTTCCTTAACTTAACCAGAGTATATACTGTACATTGGTTAAGTTAAGGAAGTGATGTCGTTGACCAAATCATACTTTACCCAAAGTTAGTTTTCCAATAGGAAACAATGTAAATCTAAATATGTCCCACACCCAAATATGTATAGAGCAGGGGTGTCCAAAGTGCGGCACGGGGGCCATTTGCGGCCCGCAGCTAATTGTTTACAGGCCCGCCACACATTCTGGAAATGCTATTGCAAACATTAAAAAAAACATTTAAAAAAGTGGAATGAGGTGAAATCTAACCAGAAAGAGTTGCAATGTTGACACAAAGCTGCCATGCAGGCTGTTTTTTTTTTCTTTCTTTTGTCTATCTTTATTTTTCTTTTTTTTGCCATTGCTAAAAATTAAAAAAAAAAAAAATCAATGTTGTAATGGATTATTGACCAATTCAAGGCTCCAATTATTTCAAATATTTCACTTTAAAATGTTTTATGTGGAAAATATTGCAGAAAATATTGTGTGGTTGCCATACAAAAACATCAACGTTTTCTTTGACTAAAGAGCATAAAACAAACAAAATAATAGTTCAAACGTAAAATCGACAGATATATCTGAAGTTGATCTTATAACTTAAGTGTTGAAAGTTAAAAAAAAAACTAATAAACATTTATCACTTTATATGAGTGGGGCACCTTTTGGATCCCAAATATATTTAATGGGATTTTATTTATCTTTTCACTGTGATTACTCAAAAATAATAATGAATTAAAATCAATGGTGTCCTGCATTATTGATCTTTTTAAGGCTCTAATTACTTCACATCAAACATTGCTTTCTGAATGTTTTGGGCAGTGGGGGAAATACTGCATATTTCAGTTTTATTATAAAAAAACAAAGTTGTCTTTGACAGAAAAGGCATAAAACCTTTTTTTTTTTTTTTTAACTTTATATGAACCTGAAGTTGATATACTGTAGAGATTTACTGTAAGCGTTAAATAAAAATTTACTTGTTTTTAACATTTTAATGACTTAGACCCTTTATGGGTCTAAGTCAGACCCCCTGGGAGCCCTAAAGGTAAAACATTTTGTTTTAAATCATATATTTTGTTATGGTTTGAAAATGAAAAATATCAAAATGTGTCTGTTTATCTGTGTTGGCCCTGTGATGAGATGGCGACTTGTCCAGGGTGTACCCCGCCTTCCGCCCGAATGCAGCTGAGATAGGCTCCAGCGACCCCAAAAGGAACAAGCGGTAGAAAATGGATGGATGGATATATATCAGTGGCCTAGTGGTTAAAGTGTCCGCCCTGAGATCGGTAGGTTGTGAGTTCAAACCCCGGCCGGGTCATACCAAAGACTATAAAAATCGGACCCATTACCTCCCTGCTTGGCACTCAGCATCAAGGGTTGGAATTGGGGGTTAAATCACCAAAAATGATTCCCGGGCGCGGCTACGCTGCTGCCCACTGCTCCCCTCACCTCCCAGGGGGTGATCAAGGGGATGGGTCAAATGCAGAGGACAAATTTCACCACACCTAGTGTGTGTGTGACAATCATTGGTACTTTAACTTAATATACATACATACAGGTATGTATGTATGTACCTGCATGCTTTAATTTTTCCATGTGCGGCCCTCAGTGGAAAAAGTTTGGACACCCCTGGTATAGAGGGTCAAATGCAACAAAATCAAATAAATAAATACATATTTAAATAATAACTTAAATGTCATTAATCAATTAGAATTGGAATTAAATACATACATCTGTTATTAAAAGTACATTTATTATTATTATTATTATTTTTTTTTTAAATATAACTTAAGGGACGGCGTGGCGAAGTTGGTAGAGTGGCTGTGCCAGCTATCGGAGTGTTGCTGGTTACTGGGGTTCAATTCCCACCTTCTACCTTCCTAGTCACGTCCGTTGTGTCCTTGGGCAAGACACTTCACCCTTTGCCTCCGATGGCTGCTGGTTAGCGCCTTGCATGGCAGCTCCCTCCATCAGTGTGTGAATGTGTGTGTGAATGGGTAAATGTGGAAATACTGTCAAAGCGCTTTGAGTACCTTGAAGGTAGAAAAGCGCTATACAAGTATAACCCATTTATCATTTATTATCATTTAAGTTATCGATTCCACTATTTCTGATTTAATTGAATAAAACAATACAGTAGAATGTATTACTAACAACTACAGTAATTTTATGAAGTAATGTAATAACAATGTAGTCGTAAAAGTGGACTTCTACAGTATCTCCTTCGAGCTGCTACTCTGTCAAACACACCATCAGCGGCTTTTCCATATTTTCATAGACAAATGACCGCTGTGTAGATGTTATTTTAACATTCTCGGCTGGTGTTGACGGCTCGTTGTGCTTCAGTATGGTACAGATATTGATATTGCTTCGCCAACATCGGTCAAGTTTTTGATGATTTATTTCTTTAATTCGATGACTGTCATCCTCTTCTTCTCAGCACCGTTCTTCACACTCACTTTCTTTTTTCCCACGGTTGATTTTTAGCTCTAAGATAATGCTAGCGACCGGATGTTTTAGGCCAGGGGTGTCGAACACGGTTACACTGAGGGCCACATCGCAGTTATGGCTGCCCTATGAGGGCCGCTTGTATATAAATGTCTAAGAATTCACCTCATGATACTATAAAATTAATTGCTGTGCATTTGAGTATTATATTTGTATTACATACACTCTAAAATGTTTTTTATTTTTCTGTAAAAAAACTAACAAAAAAAACTGCCAGCTGAGTCCCCACAACCTCACCGTAAAATGTACAATGTTTTTTACAGCATATTACTGCAAATGGAAAAACCGTACTATATATATATATTTTTTTGTTTTACTGTAAAATCCTTGCAACTGAGCTGCCTGTTTTTTTACTGTAAAATCCATTGTAATTTCTACAGTGTACAATTTGGTGAATAACTTGCTTTGATATAACTCAAGCAGATATTTATTTTGTTTTAATTTAAAAAAAAGTTTTAAAATTAATGATAGTATTATATTTGTTGCAATATTAGATAACACAGTTACTCAATAGCATGCAATACATGTATTTCTGTCCGTCACAATGAAAAGGTTACTTTTAGTAGATGATAAAATGCTGTATTGACACATATTATTTTAGGGCTTTCGCGGGCCGATTTAAATGATGCGGCGGGCCAAATCTGGCCCCGGGGCCTTGAGTTTGACACCCGTGTTTTAGGCGGATCTTACGGGGTTCACGGTGGCATTTGTGACGCCAACTAACCGGGGGATGCTTGTAACTCAAATTTTTGTTTGCAACTGAAGGCCGAACAATTTGCTCTTATCTCAAAACACTCTTAAATTGAGGTACCACTGTACTTTAATAATGATAATGTACCTAATTTCTCCATTTTTGTCGCATTACTTAAGAAACAATATGCTAACATAATAATTGACAACATGCTTTATAACAATAATATAATCCAACATTTTTGTGGATTCTTTTTTAGAATAAAAAACAGGAACATGCTTTTTATTGGAAGCAACAACTGTAATATTACATCATTCATGTCTATTTTATTTTGATGCTATTGATTCAGCCTTCGAGAGTCCTCCTGCTGGTCGGTGATGATACTGCCTGAGGTCTATATAACAATAATATATTTTTTTAATCCAACATTTTTGTAGATTTTTTCAGAATAGAAAACGGGCAACAGGCTTTTTATTGGAAGCAACAACTGTAATATTACATAATTCATGTCTATTGTATTCTGTAGATATTGATTCAGCCTCCTCGAGTTCTCCTACTGGTCGGTGATGGTACTGCCTGCGGTCTATATAACAATAATATATTTTTTTAATCCAACATTTTTGTGGATTTTTTTTTAGAATAAAAAATGAGGAACATGCTTTTTATTGGAAGTAACAACTGTAATATTACATACTTCATGTCTAATCAATAAAGTACTATCTATCTATCTATTGTATTCTGTAGATATTGATTCAGCCTCCTCGAGTCCTCCTACTGGTCGGTGATGGCACTGCCTGCGGTCTATACAACATCCATCCATCCATTTACTACCGCTTGTCCCGTTCGGGGTCGCGGGGGTGCTGGAGCCTATCTCAGCTGCATTCGGGCGGAAGGCGGGGTACACCCTGGACAAGTCACCACCTCATCACAGGGCCAACACAGATAGACAGACAACATTCACACTCACATTCACACACTAGGGCCAATTTAGTGTTGCCAATCAACCTATACAACAATAATATAATATTTTTTTAATCCAACATTTTTGTGAATTTTTTTAGAATGGAAAACGGGGAACATGCTTTTTATTGGAAGCAACAACTGTAATATTACTTAATTCACGTCTATTGTATGCTGTAGATATTGATTCAGCCTTGTAGAGTCCTCCTACTGGTCGGTGATGGTACTGCCTGCGGTCTATATAACAATAATATGATAGTTTTGTAATGCAACATTTTTGTGGATTTTTTTAGAATAAAAAACGGGGGGAAATGCTTTTTATTAAAGCAACAACTGTAATATTACATACTTCATGTCTATTGTATTTTGTTGCTATTGATTCAGCCTCCTCGAGTCCTCCTGCTGGTCGGTGATGGTACTGCCTGCGGTCTATATAACAATAATATATTTTTTTAATCCAATATTTTTATGGATTTTTTTTTAGAATAAAAAACGGGCAACATGCTTTTTAGTGGAAGCAACAACTAATATTACATACTTTGTAGAAAATGGATGGATGGATGGATGTCTATTGTATTCTGTAGATATTGATTCAGCCTCCTCGAGTCCTCCTACTGGTCGGCGATGGTACTGCCTGCGGTCTATATAACAATAATATGATAGTTTTGTAATGCAACATTTTTGTGGATTTTTTTTAGAATAAAAGACAGGGGGAAATGCTTTTTATTAAAGCAACAACTGTAATATTACATACTTCATGTCTATTGTATTTTGTTGCTATTGATTCAGCCTCCTCGAGTCCTCCTGCTGGTCGGTGATGGTACTGCCTGCGGTCTATATAACAATAATATATTTTTTTAATCCAATATTTTTATGGATTTTTTTTTAGAATAAAAAACGGGCAACATGCTTTTTAGTGGAAGCAACAACTAATATTACATACTTCGTAGAAAATGGATGGATGGATGGATGTCTATTGTATTCTGTAGATATTGATTCAGCCTCCTCGAGTCCTCCTACTGGTCGGCGATGGTACTGCCTGCGGTCTATATAACAATAATATGATAGTTTTGTAATGCAACATTTTTGTGGATTTTTTTAGAATAAAAGACAGGGGGAAATGCTTTTTATTAAAGCAAAGACTGTAATATTACATAATTCATGTCTATTGTATTTTGTTGCTATTGCTTCAGCCTCATAGAGTCCTCCTGCTGGCCAGTGATGGTACTGCCTGCGGTCTATATAACAATATGATATTTTTGTAATCCAACATTTTTGTGGATTTTTTTAGAATAAAAAAACAGGGACCATGCTTTTTATTGGAAGCAACAACTAATATTACACAATTCATGTTTGTTGTATTTTGTTGCTATTGATTCAGCCTCCTAGAGTCCTCCTACTGGTCGGTGATGGTACTGCCTGCGGTCTATATCACAATATTTTTGTAATGCAACATTTTTGTGGATTTTTTTAGAATAAAAAACAGGGAACATGCTTTTTATTGGAAGCAACAGGATGGATGTCTATTGAATTGTGTTGCTATTGATTCAGCCTCCTAGAGTCCTCCTACTGGTCGATGATGGTACTGCCTGCGGTCTATATAACAATATTTTTGTAATGCAACATTTTTGTGGATTTTTTTAGAATAAAAAAACAGGGAAACATGCTTTTTATTGGAAGCAACAACTGTAATATTACATAATTTATGTCTATTGAATTGTGTTGCTATTGATTCAGCCTCCTAGAGTCCTCCTGCTGGTCGATGATGGTACTGCCTGCGGTCTGAACGCATAAACTGCCCCTGTAGGCCCCACAAAGGCCCGAAGCAGGCGTTTCATTGGGCCATTGTGCGACATGGCAGGCCGCCGCTGTGAACGTATTTATTAGTTTGCGATACATGTCTTTTCCTGTTGTCGCCGGGCCCGCCGGGATAATGCCGGTTTTGTTCCCCCGCCCAGTGTGAACAGCGCCTCGGCTGCCAGCTGTCAGGCCCCGATACCGTCTCATTTGGATTCCCAGCCTGCCTGCTGAATGCCTAATTAGATTTGCCATTTTCAATGCGCTGATTGCTCGACATGGCGACACAAAGGCGCTGACAGCGTGAAGCATTCACGTCCAACTGTAACAATTAATAACCGCGCTAATTAGCATGCGTGTTGGCCACCATTGATTATGACACGACCTGCTCCATCAAGGCGTGGATTGTTATTAATACGCCGCTCTTTGCGGCCTCAGGAGCCGGTTATTAATTACACAAATTAGCAGGAGCCAGGGCAATCAAGTTAAAGCGTGATAATTGATCTAATTTTTACTGACCGCTCCCGCCCCGAGTGAAGAGAGATCACCTCATTAAGAAAAAGTTTGGTCCTGATCATAGCTGTTTAAGGTCATATCTGAAGGTCTCAATTGATTGGCTATAAATTCAATCAATGTCATGTTTGGGGGGAAAACAATAACAACTAATGGATGAAGGCTTTACTTTCATAATTCATTATGTCCATGCCAGTGACGGACATGGCAGGACTCGGCCAATTAGCAGCCGCTGTGATGAGCAGGTTGCTGTGTGTTAATTAAACTGTAGCGAAAACACGGATAATACAACTGTTTATTCTCACCCCTGAGATTAAACTCAGGAAGTACCATTAGTGCACGTTTACACACAACCACATAACTGGCTGTCAATGTAGTGAGAAAGTTATGGAGATTTTTTTGTATGCAAATAATTTAAGTAATATTTATGTTCTACATTTTCATGCGATTAAACATAAATGTGCAACCAAAAAAAGGAAAAATGGATGGATATACCGTATTTTTCGGGCTATAGAGCGCACTGGTATTACCGTATTTTTCGGACTATAAATTGCAGTTTTTTTCATGGTTTGGCCGGGTGTACGACTTATACTTAGGAGCGACTTATGTGTGAAATTATTAACACATTACCGTAAAATATCAAATAATATTATTTAGCTCATTCACGTAAGAGACTAGACGTATAAGATTTCATGGGATTTAGCGATTAGGAGTGACAGATTGTTTGGTAAACGTATAGCATGTTCTATATGTTATAGTTATTTGAATGACTCTTACCATAATATAATACGTTAACATACCAGGCAAGTTCTCAGTTGGTTATTTATGCGTCATATAACGTACACTTATTCAGCCTGTTGTTCACTATTCTTTGTTTATTTTAAATTGCCTTTCAAATGTCTATTCTTGGTGTTGGGTTTTATCAAATAAATGTCCCCAAAAAATGCGACTTATACTCCAGTGCGACTT
>NC_084732.1:19115378-19392878 GCF_033978785.1 Entelurus aequoreus
GCGGAACCTCTTTCTAGAGTCCAGCAGTGAAAACAGTCCTTGGTGGGGGTGCCAAACATCCCATTTTTCCTCCCTTCAGAAAATAATGGATTTAAAAAATAATCAGTTTTATAGCGATTTTATCACAAATTCTATTCACTACAATCCAAAATCTATTCATAATTTTCGAGAATCCACCTAAAAAATAAAATAACATTTTTGTGCAAATTGAAACAATACATTTTTGGATTTAAAAAAAAAACATTTATTGTTGATATTATTATTTTATTGATATTGTTGTTTTTAATAATTTGTGTTTTATTTTAGTATTGTATTTGTATGTCTCTTACAGTAGGGAAGGGATTCATATGGCTCTATTCCTAGGGGGATGTCGCACGAGAAGAAGAGGGGTCAATCATTTTGCAATGCTGTCTGTTGAAAAGTATGGAAAGTGCCACTCTACATAGTGTCCGCCCTGAGATCGGTAGGTTGTGAGTTCAAACCCCGGCCGAGTCATACCAAAGACTATAAAAATGGGACCCATTACCTCCCTGCTTGGCACTCAGCATTAAGGGTTGGAATTGGGGGTTACATCAGCAAAAATGATTCCCGGGCGCGGCACCGCTGCTGCCCACTGCTCCCCTCACCTCCCAGGGGGTGAACAAGGGGATGGGTCAAATGCAGAGGACACATTTCACCACACCTAGTGTGTGTGTGACAATCATTGGTACTTTTACTTAACTTACATAGCAACTGTTGCAAAATTTGGAATTGCCACAAAACACATTTTAAGATATTCAACACTCTACAGCCATCAACTAAAGTGGATAGTGCGCGCCCTAATTAGTCATGTTTCATGTGTCAGGTAAACAGTGACGAATGGGGCCATATAAATCCCCATCCTCCTGTAAATTGCTTTGTATTTCTATCCCAAGTATTGTAAAGCTAAGATTGGGATGAAGTTGGGTGAGCTAAATTTTTGTTGTTGGATTGATTAACATTTTTGTTAACATCTTTTTTTTAAGACAATTTTTAGACCAACACTGCACGTGTAAGTCGTACATCAGCAGCCAAGAATAGCTTTTGGAACTTGCAACCTGTTTTGAAAAAGTTTAATTATAATTTTTATACCAAATACAAAACCCCAAACCAGTGAAGTTGGCACGTTGTGTAATTCGTAAATAAAAATCCTTTTCAACTTATATTCAATTGAATAGACTGCAAAGACAAGATATTTAATGTTCGACTGAGAAACTTAATTTTTTTTTGCAAATAATCATTAAGAGTGTCCGCCCTGAGATCGGTAGGTTGGAGTTCAAATCCCAGCCGAGTCATACCAAAGACTATAAAAATGGGACCTATTACCTCCCTGCTTGGCACTCAGCATCAAAGGGTTGGAGTTGGGGGTTAAATCACCGCTGCTGCCCACTGCTCCCCAAGGGGATGGGTCAAATGCAGAGGACAAATTTGACCACATCTAGTGTGCGTGTGACAATCATTGGTACTTTAATCTTAATCTTTAAACTTAGACTTTAATGGCAGCAACACATTACAAAAAAGTTGGCACAGGGGCATTTTTACCACTGTTACATGGCCTTTCCTTTTAACAACACTTAGTAAACGTTTGAGGACTGAGCTTTTCAGGTGGAATTATTTCCCATTCTTGCTTGATGTACAGCTTAAGTTGTTCAACAGTCCGGGGTCTCCGTTGTGGTATTTTAGGCTTCATAGTACGTCACACATTTTCAATGGGAGACAGGTCCGGACTACAGGCAGGCCAGTCTAGTACCCGCACTCTTTTACTATGAAGCCACGCTGTTGTAACACATGCAGAATGTGCCTTGGCATTGTCTTGCTGAAATAAGCAGGGGCGTCCATGAAAAAAACGTTGCTTGGATGGCAACATATGTTGCTCCAAAACCTGTATGTACCTTTCAGCATTAATGATGCCTTCACAGATGTGTAAGTTACCCATGCCTTGGGCACTAATACACCCCCATACCACCACAGATGCTGGCTTTTGAACTTTGCGCCTATAACAATCCGGATGGTTCTTTTCCTCTTTGTGCTGGAGGACACGACATCCACAGTTTCCAAAAACTATTTGAAATGTGGACTCGACCACAGAACATTTTTCCACTTTGCATCAGTCCATTTTAGATGAGCTCGGGCCCAGCGAAGCCGGCTGCGTTTCTTACAGATTTACTTGCAGATGTAGCGATAAACTGTAGTTACTGAAAGTGGTTTTCTGAAGTGTTCCTGAGCCCATGTGGTGACATCCTTTACACAATGATTTCGGTTTTTGATGCAGTACCGCCTGAGGGATCGAAGGTTACGGGCATTTAATGTTGGTTTTCGGCCTTGCCGCTTACGTGCAGTGATTTTCTCTAGATTCTCTGAACCCTTTGATGATATTACGGACCGTAGATGGTGAAATCCCTCAATTCCTTGCAATAGCTGACTGAGCATTTCATGGAAGCTGCTTTTATACCCAATCATGGCTCCCACCTGTTCCCAATTAGCCTGTTCACCTGTGGGATGTTCCAAATAAGTGTTTGATGAGCATTCCTCAACTTTCTTAGTCTTTTTTGCCACTTGTGACAGCTTTTTTGAAACATGTTGCAGGCATCAAATTCCAAATGAGCCAATATTTGCAAAAAATAACAAAATTTACCAGTTTTAACGTTAAGTATCTTGTCTTTGCAGTCCATTCAATTGAATATAGGTTGAAAAGGATTTGCAAATCATTGTATTCAGTTTTTATTTACCATTTACACAACGTGCCAACTTCACTGGTTTTGACTTTTGTACATATTTACATATACAATTTGCATACTATTGAATAGTGATGCACACACAATTCGGCCATTTAAATAGACTTTGCTCCCGGAAACCGGATGTTGTGATGAAATATCCACTTCCTCTGGCGGGCTGCCTTTTTACCACGATAATAATGACAACCGTAATTATTTCAGTCACATTAACCGTGATATGAAACTTTCACATCATTACATCCCTAACCGACTGTTTGAGTCCCGGTTTTGTGCGACTTTTCAAGCATATTTCCAATGGCTGCTGTTACTTTTTCGGGCTCAATAGTAAGTTGTTCAAATGTCGCTGTCCAAACGTTTTTTTTTAATATTAAAAACAATTGCGTACGTGTGGATAATTCCCTTTTGTAACAGTTTTTTGAAACACATTTTCCTAGATTTTCACAAAAAAAATACAACTTTGTAAAACATCTTACTGTACTGTAAGCACTATTTGCATTTAATACACTAGTTTTATTTTATCCTGCGAAGCATTTAATTCCAAATTCAAAGCTTTTTTTTTTTTAACCATAATGATTATTTGATCTGTTGCGTTAAAATAGATGTAAACAAAAAAAAAGTCACATTTTCGGGGTACCACCCTAAAACCTCCAATAGGGGGAAAAGCCTATTCAGTGATTATTGCCTCATTAAATACATGTAATTGTGATTAATGGCTAAATAAAAAAATAACAATTAATTAAGCCCCCATGTGGGGATCAGTAACCAGTCGCCCTCCTCATTTAGTTCCTTTTTAATTTGTCTTCCATCTTTAATAATCAGTGTTTTAGGGGCCGGAAACCACCTAAGAGCTTTCTTTTATTCATTAACTGGCTCCTGGATGTAATGAAGGTGGCGAGGGCGAGCGTTGGCTCTTTAGTTTGACTGCGTTGTTGCAGATGAAGTACACCGCGCGTCTGACTGGCGTTATTGCTGCTGCTGGTGCCTGTCATGGCTGTCAAAGTCACGCGAGGATCACTTTATCATCGTTTGTCTGCACTGTCTGACGCCATTGAGCGGGGAGGCGGTCCTCGGGGAAATGGGGCGGGGAGGCTGCTGTGATGGCTGTATGTTGCATTTTTATCTGGAGTGTTGTTCCTGTCTATCCACTTATTCAAGTAGTATGTCATCTCATGTCCCTTTAGATTCTGCCTTCATTTATACTCAAAACTGTTGGAATATGCACTTTCTAACATTTTAGTTTTCAAGTGCATACTTAACAAAGTTAAGTATACTTAACTTAACATATACACACATGTACATGTGTGTAAATGTATATGTATTTATATGTGCATATGTATATATATGTATATGTATATATATATATGTGTATATATATATGTATGTTTATATATATATATATGTGTATATATATATATATGTCTGTATGCATAAATGTATAGCAGCGCAACTGAAGTGAAAACCATTTCAGGTGACTACCTCTTGAAGCTCATCGAGAGAATGCCAAGAGTGTGCAAAGCTGTAATCAGAAAAAAGGGTGGATATTTTGAAGAAACTAGAATATAAAACATGTTTTCAGTTATTTCACCTGTTTTTGTTAAGTACATAACTGCACATGTGTTTATTCATAGTTTTGATGCCTTCAGTGACAATCTACAATGTAAATAGTCATGAAAATAAAGAAAACCCATTGAATGAGAAGGTGTGTCCAAACTTTCGGCCTGTACATATTTATATATTCTCTCGATGTGATTCAAGCACACCTGTGAAGTGAAAAGCATTTCAGGTGACTACCTCTTGAAGCTCATGGAGAGAATGCCAAGAGTGTGCAAAGCAGTAATCAGAAAAAAGGGTGGATAATCTGAAGAAAACTAGAATATTTTGAAGAAACTAGAATATAAAACATGTTTTCAGTTATTTCACCTTTTTTTGTTAAGTACATAACTGCACATGTGTTCATTCATAGTTTTGATGCCTTCAGTGACAATCTACAATGTAAATAGTCATGAAAATAAAGAAAACCCATTGAATGATAAGGTCTGTCCAAACTATATATATATATATATATATATATATATATATATATATATATATATATATATATATATATATATACACACACACACACACATTGATAGTTGATTGATAGTATTAGAAAAGGCCTAAACCTTGCACTTCAGACATTGTCCCCAACTTTAGCCCTTTCCTTTTATTTGCTATCAATATCTGACAAATTGTTTGGCTGTGTTTTCTTACAGCTGTCAATTACATTTTCTTCATTAAAAAACATTCTGTTGCCTGTCTAGAACTTAGGAAATATATGATATTGTATACAATAATTTATACAAACATTTATGCAAATGAGCCTAGCAATAATCAGTTACAAATACAAAGCATAGTATAGCAAATTTTAAACCCTTTAAGGGAGCTGAAATAAGCTATTTTGATGGGTACTGCATCACAGTGTGACTGAGAAAGTAGTACCTACCTTTTACTACCTTCTCCCTTGCTTTGATTCTTTTGGAATCGATTGACAGAAAGAAGAGCATTAAAAGGGTTTCTGATTTTTTTTTTTCAGCGTTTCTACGGTTGAATATTACAAGTTCGACCCTGACCCTGCTCCCCTAAAGTGTAAAAATGAATATCAAATATGAGTAGATAGCAGGATTAATGACAACAAAACATTGTTAGATGCTGAAGAAGTTAATTAAATAATGTATCTTCTAAATGCTAACAGAACGGGTCTGTGACATGTCCACATTTTTCCTTGTCATTTTTAAAAACACAGCTTTGACCAAACAGCACCAAATGTGTTCCTGTCGGGTTTAGTGTTATTAATATAGATATAATGTTGCCAATCTGCGGTCAACGACTTATTTAAATATTGTACACAAGTATAGTGATTTAGAAGTTGGTGTTTTATACAATTATTACTTATTGGTACTTTAAAGGCCTACTGAAACCCACTACTACCGACCATAAAGTCTGATAGTTTATATATCAATGATGAAATCTTAACATTGCAACACATGCCAATACGGCCGGGTTAACTTATAAAGTGCAATTTTAAATTTCCCGCTAAACTTCCGGTTGAAAACGTCTATGTATGATGACGTATCCGCATGACGTCAATCGTTGAAACGGAAGTACCGTATTTCCTTGAATAGCCGCAGGGGCGCTAATTCATTTAAAACCTCTTCTCACTGCTGCGCTTACCAAAAGCATGCGGGATAGGCAAGCATGCGCTAATTATTTTAAAACCTCTTCTCACTCCGGCGCTTACCTTATCATGAAAAGCACATTTAATTAAAACATTTTTTATTATGGTCTTACCTTTACTTAAATGATGTCCATGTGCAGCTGCTTCTGATCAAAGGCAGTCTTCCTTATCTTTCTTCAGTTTTAAAAGTCTCTGGAGATATTCTTTCAATTATTACCTCCTGCTTCGATTGAAAGTCCAGTTTAGAAAACTGTTTTATTTTAGATATGTAATCCTCCATGTTAAAAGTGCAAGCAAACGATCGCTGCTCAGCTTGCTGCTTGTTGTCTTCTTCTGCAGCACCGGTCTTCTGCAGTACTGGTAGTCGCAAGAAGGATCACTAGCGCCCTCTACCACCAGGAGGTGGGAGTCATTTAATGACTCATATTTGACCCGGCAGAAGTGCCAAGCATGCGCTAATTATTTTGCAAAACAAGTTTAACCCGGCTGTAATTCTAGGCAGGCGAATACTATATTCCCGGCGGCAATTCAAGGAAATATGGTATTCGGGCACATTGTATCCAATACAAAAAGCTCGGTTTTCATCGCAAAATTCCACAGTATTCTGGACATCTGTGTTGGTGAATCTTTTGCAATTTGTTTAATGAACAATGAAGACTGCAAAGAAGAAAGTTTTAGGTGGGATCGGTGTATTAGCGGCTGGCTGTAGCAACACAACCAGGAGGACTTTGACTTGGATAGCAGACGCGCTATCCGACGCTAGCCGCCGACCGCATGGATGATCGGGTGAAGTCCTTCGTCGCTCCGTCGATCGCTGGAACACAGGTGAGCACGGGTGTTGATGAGCAGATGAGGGCTGGCTGGCGTAGGTGGATAGCTAATGTTTTTAGCATAGCTCTGTGAGGTCCCGTTGCTGAGTTAGCTTCAATGGCGTCGTTAGCAACAGCTTTGTTAAGCTTCGCCAGGCTGGAAAGCATTAACCGTGTATTTACAGGTCCATGGTTTAATAGTATTGTTGATTTTCTGTCTATCCTTCCAGTCAGGGGTTTATTTCTTTTGTTTCTATCTGCAGTTAAGCCCGATGCTATCACGTTAGCTCCGTAGCTAAAGTGCTTGGCCGATCTATTGTCGTGGAGATAAAAGTCACTGTGAATGTCCATTTCGCGTTCTCGACTCTCATTTTCAAGAGGATATAGTATCCGAGGTGGTTTAAAATACAAATCCGTGATCCACAATAGAAAAAGGAGAGAGTGTGGAATCCAATGAGCCAGCTTGTACCTAAGTTACGGTCAGAGCAAAAAAAGATGCGTCCTGCACTGCACTCTAGTCCTTCACTCTAACGTTCCTCATCCACAAATCTTTCATCCTGGCTCAAATTAATGGGGTAATCGTCGCTTTCTCGGTCCGAATCGCTCTCGCTGCTGGTGTAAACAATGGGGAAATGTGAGGAGCCCTTCAACCTGTGACGTCACGCTACTTCCGGTACAGGCATGCTTTTTTTAATCAGCGACCAAAAGTTGCAAACTTTATCGTCGATGTTCTCTACTAAATCCTTTCAGCAAAAATATGGCAATATCGCGAAATGAGCAAGTTTGACACATAAAATGGATCTGCTATCCCCGTTTAAATAAAAAAAAAATCATTTCAGTAGGCCTTTAATGTCCCGCTGTGGAAACATGCTTGATACTTGCAGTTGAGATCCAGCATAGAAAAGCAGGACGTGAGACCAGGAGGTCTTTAGTGCTGAGTTATGATGACAATATAGCAGGATATCACAAGTATTATTCCGACCCATTACACCCCGAGTGAGAGTGTCCCTAGCTTCCTGTGAAACTGAATAGTCACGGATGTGGGGGGTGCTTAATGAGCTCTGACTTGCGTGAACATTACCATTAGCCGTGTCCGTCGGCCCAAAAAAAAAGACATGTTTACATGACTCAGGCATGACTTGTGGCAGCTTTTTGGAGTGATGATAAAAAGCTTAGTGGCTGTTATCATCATCATCATCATCTCACTGCCTGTAAAGCAACACAGTAGTACGATTATTTGTCATCATCTGTCAGAGAAGCTCGCTATATTCCAGTATTGCAATATTTGCAGTGTATTGTGGCTCTCATGCCAAAGCGTCCCGGCCAAACTGTGTAGAAACACGGCACAATGCAAAGCGTAACCTATTTTTACCATAACAATCTATAAGGTTAATACAGTCAGCTCCTCTTTCTTCCCCCTATCTTGATCTGCTTTCTTTTGTAATTCAAGTATTTGTATTGAACTATGTTGCATTTGAAGCAATTGTAATGTTGATAATAGAGGTAATTATAACTATTATTATTTACTATCACATTCTGAGCCCTTTCCTGCTCTGTCACTGGTAAGAATTAGAGCGGTCGGAAATAATTAAGTTAAAGTACCAATGATTGTCACATACACACGAGGTGTGGCGAAATTGAGGGCACCACAGACTGGATGCTTTTAAAAAAGGCTTAAAAACCCTTCTTTTAAAAAAAAAAGCCTTTTTTTTAGATACATGCATACTAGTTTTAGCTATTTGGCTGTTCTAGTTGTTGCTTTTATTTATTTTTTATTATCTTTTTATTTTTATTTTTAAATTGTTTTATTTTTGTAATAAACTGTAGCACTTTGAGGTTGTTTACTCAATGTAAAGTGCTTTTTACAAATAAAATCTATTATTATTATTATTATTAAATTATTCTCTGCATTTGACCCATCACCCTTGATCACCCCCTGGGAGGTGAGGGGAGCAGTGAGCAGCATGAACTCATGTGAATAATCACAAAAAAATATTGCATTAATCATGTACCATATTTTCCGCACCATAAGCCGCACCTAAAAACCACAAATTTTCTCAAAAGCTGACAGTGCGGCTTATAACCCGGTGCGCTTTATATATGGATTAATATTGATATTTATTTTCATAAAGTTTAGGTCTCGCAACTACGGTAAACGGCCGCCATCTTTTTTCCCCGTAGAAGAGGAAGCGCTTCTTCTTCTACGATAAGCAACCGCCCCCATAGAAGAGGAAGCGCTTCTTCTTCTACTGTAAGCAACCGCCAAGGTGAGCACCCGCCCCCGTAGAAGAAGAAGCGCGCGGATATTACCTTTCATTTCATTTGTGTGTTTCTGTAAAGACCACAAAATGGCTCCTACTAAGAAACACGCGTACAAGGTTCCACTGACTTTTGATATTCCTGTGAACCGCACTGTGGATACAACGGGAGCACGTACGGTGAATATCCGTTAGCTTGCCATGCTAACGGCCAGAAACTTCCACCCGTGGTGATATTCAAAAGGAAGACTTTGCCAAAAGAGAACTTTCCAGCCGGCGTCATCATAAAAGCTAACTCGAAGGGATGGATGGATAAAGAAAAGATGAGCGAAGAGACCGGGTGACTTTTTTCACGCAGCTCCGACCCTGTTGATCTACAACTGCATGCGCGTCCACATCACAGATGGTGTCAAAAAACAAGTGAAGCACACCGAAGAAGAAGAAGAATTCGAGGGATTTGTGGATGAGTAATAACTTCAGAACGTGAGCTTTAAATGTTTATTTTGTGTGTTGTGTGACATTAACGTTCGAGCAACGTTGAGTTATTGATGTTGCTATTGCTCCGCACTATTTTGAGTGTTACTATTTTTGTGATTGCACATTTGCACATTACATTTTGGGAGTGAACAGAGTTGTTAGAACGCTGGTTTGTAATATATTATTAAAGTTTGACTGACCTATCTGACTGTTTTTTTGACATTCCCTTTAGCGCAGCGTAGGTGCGGCTAATAACACAAGGCGGCTAATAGGTAAACAAAGTTTTGAAATATGCCATTCATTGAAAGTGCGGCTAATAACATGGGGCGGCTTATGGTGCGGAAAATACGGTATATAAACAGATTATTTACGCAATTTATTTTGAGTGCACATGCTCCTTTATTAATGAGTGGGTTTTTATACGTCAGAGATCAGGTCAATGTAAACGTTAGTGATTTTGCTTGTTGGCAAATTTATCTTCAAAATAAAATACACCCAGACTGGACTTTAGATCAAACTGTTGCTAAGTTTTGAGGAAATAAATGTAGTGGCGAAAAAATATTCCTGGGTGACATTCTGACAATAAAATGAATCATGATTAATGCAAATCCAAAAGTGTGAATAATCTGATTTTTAAAAAAAATCATTTGACAGCACTGTTGAAATTATAATGGAACATATCCCCACATTATCTCAGTGGCTCCTGTGGTGCAAGAGCAAAAAAAAGAAAAAGGGAGCCTACCCGGATAAAAGGGCAGTCAGGATCAACATTGCCCCGGGTTTCACTTGCTGGTGTGAGCTCAAAGACGAGGGATTTCAGACCGATGCTGCCTTGGCTCTGTTCAGGCAGTGGCACTGGGTTTGAATCCTGGTTGAAGTTTTGCTGGTAAGGGGTAAAAATGTATGTTTTAATTATGTTAAAATGTTTATTTTGCACAAAAAAATTATTATTGACAATTTATTTTTGATAATTATTGAACATTTTTTCTTCTAAATATTTTATTTAGTTTTAGCAAAAAACATGCATACAATTAAATTCAAGTTTTATTATAAAAGCATGAAAATAATTTCACATAAATAAATAAATAAATACAATTCTGCTCAGGGCCCTGGTTTACGATATGCTGTATATTCATGGTTAGGGTTAGGTACCGACTCCGGTGCTTTTCTTTTGGCCGTGACCGAATCCCGCCGGTTCTACTGGGCACTGATACACGAAATTTGGCAAGCACACTTAGAACGGTGCTATCTTAAAGTACCTGGGTTGTGTGTGACATCACGCCCACTTCATTACTTAGCGATCAATCCAGCAGCACTGGAAGCGGACTCAGCCAAACTAGCTCTAGGTCAGGGGTGTCAAACGTACGGCCCGAGGGCCGGATCTGGCCCACGAACAGGTTTTATCCGGCCCGCGGGATGAGTTTGCTAAGTATAAAAATTAACCTGGAATTTTAAAAAAAAAGAAACAGCTGTTCTAAATGTGTCCACTGGATGTCGCAAAAGCAATTCTTTGTATCTTTGTAGATTATGTTACATATGTAAAAAAAAAAAACCCACAAGATGTTAGTGCACCAGTCGAGGAAAATGAGTAAACTACATAAATAACATCCTGTAATTTGATTTTGATATTATTTTTTTATCTTGATAGATTAAAAAAATAACACCAATGAGTTGACTGATGAACATTATCACATAATTTATTCAGAAAGTATAAATAACGACAAATAAAGATAGAATACTATTAACTGCAACATGTAAGTGTAAAAAAACAACAACATTATGATTTGTACAATTTCAGAATGTGCTTTTTCTATTTTTAAACAAAGAAAACAATCTGAAGTTGTCTTTATTTTTAAGTTATCGTGCCGTGATTTTACCAGCCCGGCCCACTTGGGAGTAGATTTTTCTCAATGTGGCCCTCCGATCTGAAATTAGTTTGACACCCCTGATCTAGGTAATGTTGCAATTTTTACTGCCAACAAAGAAATTGACTAAAAAAACGCTCCAACATAAGTAAAGTAAGGCTCCACTTTCCCACAAATGAGCTAGCTTGATGCTAATATACTTTGCCGTCGTTACTGATTAGCATTCGCAATTTTACACGGTGATTTCAACCTTTTCTAATCTGTTAATGAAAACTACAACCAAACAAATAGTGTGTAATAAGTACAATACTTACAGTATTAACACTTTTTAGGGCGCAAAAAAACCCCTTTACAACACACCATGAAACTATACACTAGTGCCATTTAACATCTTGGACTTGCAAATGATAATAAAAAAACAAGATATAACAACTGGACAGCAGTTATCATAATCAGCTTATTTGTAAATGTTGCAACAAAAATAGATTTTATTGTCAAAAACAATTCATATTTATTAACACACAAATGTACCGAACATTGATACCGTCGAGTACCGATTCCCATGTGAACGGTACTCATCCCTAATTATGGTATTATCTAAAAGAGATGCAGTTTTGTCAAGCTCTAGTGTTAGTTAGTATCTGAAAAGCCGCTACGCATCGCTAATTTGATGAATATTTGCTTTCAAAATGACACCGTGTGATGCATGAGGGCCTCGCCGGGTGTAAATGAACACTCCCGAAGAGATGAATAGCCTCTGCGTGGCATTGGAAAGTCCAAGCGGCACATTTGCATATTTATATTACAACTTACTGATAATAAGCCCCCCGGTGGGGGGTGCAGACGCAATCATCAATTTGTCATTGTACAATCGTTACATGACAAAAGTAGTTGCTATTAGCTCTCCGAGAGCTGATATGTTCAATTACGTGCCACAATGGCTTCCTTCAAGACGTATTGAAGAGGCTTTATAATACAATTTAGATGATGACAGAGACATTGAACGCGTCTGTCATCGCATGATTCATTCCGGGCGCCGCACACAGAAGAAATGAAAAAAAAGGCAAAACACATCAAACTAAAGATGCTTGATATAGTGACTTCAATTTCAGACTGCGTTGTCTCAATGAAGTAAAAAGATTATATACTTTCTATTCGGCACTCTAGCAGCACTTTAATGCTGATTTTTGAAGTTCTTTACCAGTTGTAGGCTTCTTTTGCTGACTAGGGAGGGGTACCAAATTTGGTACTTTTTAGGTGCTGACTGAATTTCGCGGGTACTATCGGGTACCGATTCACAGAAAATGAAACAGTACTTGGCAGGTAAACAAACACTTAGAGCGGACTCAGCCGAACTGGTAATGTTACAATTTTTGCACGAAAAGCAAGAATAAGGCTCCGCTTTTCAAAATGCGCTAGCGCTATGCTAATTTACATTGGATGGGCCATAGACGAGCTATTGATTAGCAATAGCCATTTTCCGTAAGTGATTTTAACAACTCCAAATTTGGCATGGAAAACTACAGCTAAAACGGATGTTACAATCATACAGCTGGAACCTAATAAAAACAATACTTACATTACAAATACTTTTTGGGGCGTAGCAAAAGAAAAGACTGGCACATTCAACTTAATGGCAAATAATACTTCTTGGCTATGGCAATACATGGTAGTCTATACACTACTGCCATCTCACATCTTGGAATTGCAACTGCATGCAAAGTCTACTTTATAACACAGTACAGTACTTGCAAATGAACTCAGAAAAGCACCACAACTTGCTACAGTGTTGTTTCCTCATGTATCGGGAATTGGTACTGTGTCAGTCCAATTGTGAAAGGTACCCATTCCTATATTAGACCCAAGATGGCTGTGATAGTTTATGTCAGACTAGAAGACACAGGTTCCTAGCCTTTATTTTCTAGTGCTACAGTCTCCCAAATATTTTTTTTTGTGTAAATAAGAATTTTTTTGTCCTTTTTTAAGTTAGTTTCAGTTAGTTGCAATTCTTTTGTGTATTGTTTTTTCAGTTTGTGTAATTGTAAATGTTGATTCTTTTTATGAATTTTTCTGAAATGTTTAATTGTTTTGTCTTTTTTTTGGTTTTCTTAAATTGTAAGTTCTTTCGCCTTTTGTTTTTTTGGTTTGTTTAATTGTTGATTTTTTTCCCCCCTTATATTTTAAATTGTTCTTTTGTTTTCTGAAATTGTAAATTGTTTTGTCCTTTGTTTTTTTTGGTTAGTGTAATTAAAGATGTTTTGTCTTTTTTTAAATTTTGTTTTCAGAAAGGTAAATTCTTATCTGAAATTGTAAATTGTTTCGTACCTTGTTGTTTTGGTTTGTGTAATTGTAAGTTGTTTTGTCTTTTTTTTAAATTTTGTTTCTGAAAAACTCAATTGTTTTGTCTTTTTTCTTGGTTTGTGTAATTGTAAATTATTTTGTCCTTTTTTAATTTTGTGCTCTGAAATTTTTTATTTTGTCTTATTTTTTTGTTTGTTTTCTGACATTGTAAATTGTTTAGCTTTTTTGGTTGTGTACATTCCCTTCATTCTATTTCCTATTCTGAAACGCAAATCAAAAAACAAAATTAGGGCTGTTTTTCGATTTTTATTATATATATATGGCAGATTTTAAAACAAACCAAAAAAGGGTTGATTTTCATTAAAATATTGCCATAAAATTGGATTTTGTGCTGTTTTCCTTTTATGGATTTTTATTTTTCCAGATAAACACAAAAATCGAATATACGTTCATCCAAAATGCAAAAATGTGTGGTTATCTGTGTGATGACAAATTGAACCGTAAGCAGTATTTTTGCTTTTCCTTTGCGTTTAGCATGTTTACAGCATAACACTAACATCTTTGTTTAGCAGGAGTCTTATTGTCATTTTAAAAAACTGTTTTAAATAGTTGAAATAGTATGAAAACTAAAAAAATGGCCCGAAATTAGTTTTTTGATTTGCATTTAAGAATTGGAAATAGAATGAACGGAAGGTACACTGACCTTTTTGGTTCATGTAATTGTAATATATTTTGTCTTTTGTTAATTTATTTTCTGAAATATTAAGTAATAGTTTTGTATTTATTTTTTGGGAGGGTTTATGTCATTTCAAATGGTTTTTCCTTTTGTTATCTAAAATAGTAAAAATGTTCTTCTTCCTTTTATTAATCTGTGTAATTGTAAGATGTTTCATCTTTTGGTATTTAGTTTCATGTTATTGTAATTTCTTTCATGAAATGTAAAATTGTTTCGCACTTCCAGGCCTCCCTTCTCATAAATAGTTAACCCCTAAAAGACGCCTTTTACCCTCTGCAGTTGAGTAAATGTGGTGTGTGCGATACAGCAAGTATCATAATAAGTACAGTACAGGCCAAAAGTTTGGACACACCTTCTCATTCAATGCATTCTTTATTTTCATGACTATTTACATTGTAGATTGTCACTGAGGGCATTAAAACTATGAATGAACACATGTGGAGTTATGTACTTAACAAAAAAGGTGAAATAACTGAAAGCATGTTTTATATTCTAGTTTCTTCAAAATAGCCACCCTATGCTCTGAATACCGTTTTTGCACACTCTTGGCATTCTCTCGATGAGCTTCAAGAGGTAGTCACCTGAAATGGTTTTCACTTCACATGTGTCCTTATTTCGTCTTTTTTTGTTAAGTACATAACTCCACATGTGTTCATTCATAGTTTTGATGCCTTCAGTGACAATCTACAATGTAAATAGTCATGGAAATAAAGGAAATGCATTGAATGAGGAGAAGGTGTGTCCAAACTTTTGGCCCGTACTGTGCATACAGAATGTTTAACTTGTATTGTTCCACTTCTGCGTTCATATAAAGAGCTCCGTCTGTATTTCTCCCACCTCAGCGTGGACTTCCTCCTCCTGAGGTGGTGCACAAAAAGTCCAGTATTACAGTAGACCTGCTCAGTGAAAAGCCCGGAAGCTTGTCCGTATGACATGATGTCAGCGTTCCGGCTCCTTCAAACTATTCTAGTTTTTTTTTTTACTGCTTCACTGGACTGTGGGAGACTAGGAGTGACATCACTGTCCATACTTGCATGCGGAGAAAAACAAAAAAAAAAGCTGTGCCTCAAACAAACTGCACTGGTTTCTAAGTGTGCTTGCCAAGCTGCCGGCATGTTTCCAGTCCCCTTGTTGGCGTTCTCTTGTCGTATTTGCAACAAAACAAAAAGCAGCTTGTTTCACGCCGAGCGCTGAATGCTAATTGCCGGCTCCACTAGCTGCTGTGATAAGAGCAGGAAGAAAGAGCATATGTCCACCAATAAGAAAGACGACACTGCCAAAAGACAATATAGCGGTAATGGAATATGTGCCATATGTTGCCCATACATGTCTGCAAAAATGAAATCAAATATGGCAAATGAGGAGAGGCCATTATGACAGTAACACACACCCTGCGTTTTAGTGCTGACACTCTATATGTCTTTTATACACCAGGTATGTCGTTAAAGCTCTTTAGCAGCATTATGGAGATCTTAAAGGCCACTCACAGGTGTTGTCAGATGGGCCTAAGGGCGCGTTTACACCATAACCACCTAGTAAAATGTTTATTCCTTTGGCGTTTTTGCATAGTGTGACCAACGCCTTCTTTTGCACAAGTCTAGAGTAGGATTTTGAAACATTTTTTTAAAGCTGTCTGACTGGACAATTAAGGCAACGGCTTTCTTTCTAGTTGCGGTCATTGGCCGGTCGACATGTCAATCACTATACAGTACCACCCATTGGTTTGTGATGAGGTCTGTTGTTGTTTTTAGTTACACTGCAGTGTTTCCCATAAACTGCCAAGATACCTGAGGCGGTGGGGGCGTGACTATGGGCGTGGTTACCATGACATCGAGTAATTTGCATTATTTACTACAATGATATGATATTCTCTAAAAAGGCTCAAAAAATGTATACTTACTAATTAATAATAACAGTTTTGTTTTAAACGTCCGTCCATCCATCCATCCATCCATTTTACAATATAATTACAACACTTTATGTATATATTTATATACAGATTTGAACAATAATTTATTCACTGAAATATATTTATTAACTGTGGTTCTTACAAAAAATATATCTTATAAAATATAAAAGCTAAAATGTCTCTTAAAGCTCTGCCCCTTTAATTAGTACATACTAAATAATTTAACTTTAGCCTACTACTACAACCATATTATTTACCAGCAACATAAAGTGAAACAGAGGCAGAGGTGTCCTGCCACAGTCAGTAACAAATAAACAGAAAACAGTAGTGGTCAAATACAAATAAGGCAACAAGAGAAATATCTTACACTTCTCTTTTGTAAAGTAAATCTGAACAGCCTATATGGGCATCTACATCAACTATATGATTTGCCTGAGAAGCTGGACAGGACAAAAAAAAAATAAAGATTTGTGGCGGACGTAATTCTTTCGTGGCGGGCCGCCACAAATAAATGAATGTGTGGGAAACACTGCACTAATTATATTGAAATTACATCAGTTATAATTAGAGATGTCCGATAATGGCTTTTTTGCCGATATCTGATATTCCGATATTGTCCAACTCTTAATTACCGATTCCGATACCAACCGATACCGATATATACAGTCGTGGAATTAACACATTCTTATGCCTAGTTTTGTTGTGATGCATTAAACAATGTAACAAGGTTTTCCAAAATAAGAGAACTTCAACTCAAGTTATGGAAAAAAATGCCAACATGGCACTGCCATATTTATTATTGAAGTCACAAAGTGCTTTTTTTTTTTTTAACATGCCTCAAAACAGCAGCTTGGAATTTGGAACATGCTCTCCCTGAGATAATCCTGATACCCACTACAACTATGGGAAATACTACACTTTGACTTTCACAAAGTGCATTATTTTTTAATTTTTTTTTTACATGCCTCAAAACAACAGCTACAAAAACAATGAAGGCACACAGCTTCAGTCCAGAGTATACTAGAGTAATAAAGTAAACAATAACATAGTCCTCATTTAGTGCAAGACTGCCTGGCATACTGTATAACGGAATTATAAACTGGGCTCACATCCATCTTCCGCTTGTATTCATCGTGTATCTCCTTATGATTCTTGAAGAGGTGGGAGATCTAATTGCTCGTATTAAAGGAAGACGTCTTGGTTCCTCCTCGCATAACCAACTTTTTGCCGTCATTGCAAATTGCCAGTTTTTTTATCCGTCAGAGACACTTTAAAATAATCCAAAACCATAGACATGGTGTCGTTAGTCAGTCACAGAGCGAGCTGGCTTGTTAGCCAGGCTACAGCACCGGCAACAACACTCTTGTTGTTGTTATGCTGCGCTCGCGGCGGTTTGATGCTGCAGTCGTCAACTCCTGTGTTGTGTGTGGGAGGGGGGAGAGGGTAGAGGGGAGGGGCTGCTGACTGGGAGACGCAACTGCTTTATACTGCTCCCTACGTCCGTGTTTTACCCGATATGTACCGCTCCGTACACCGGCGTTTTAAAAAGTCATTAATTTTACTTTATGAAACCGATACCGATAATTTCCGATATTACATTTTAAGCATTTATCGGACATCTCTAATTATAATGGTCAATAATTACACATATTTGCTGAATATTTATATTACAATTATTTAAAATAGAATATGTTTTGTACGTTTGGAATTAAAAATGAAAAAATACAATCGTAACAGGTATATACACAATAATGCTTATTGTCAATATTTAATCGGTTTTATTTTATTATGAAAACAATTATTAGTTGGTGAAAATAGAATATTATCACTGCTACAATGAAGGTGGTAAATGACATCATTGTAGCGTTTGTTCAAAAACAGTACTGTGCCTCATTTTTTATTGAACTCTCCAAGATTTTTGACACTTTAGACCACGCTATTTTAGAACACAGGCTGTTTCTCTTTGGACTGTCAGAACATACGGTCGCTTGGTTTAATTGTTAACATACTAACTTTTGGGCTAATTTTGCTCTTATATACTTCAGAGTCAAATATTGAGTTATTCCAATTATGCTAACTGTTCGCATGTTAACATGCTATTTAAAATTTTTTTTAAAAATTCACATTTATTTATTCACTCATTAAGTGATTTCATGTGTGCTAACTGTTAGCATACCATCTTATTATTGCTAATTTTGCTGGTATACATCTTAGTGTGAAATATTTAGTCATATAATGCATGCTAACTGTTCGCATGTTAACATGCTATTAAAAAAAACAACTAATTTCACATTTATTTATTCACTCAAGTGATTTCATGTGTGCTAACTGTTAGCATACCATCTTATTATTGCTAATTGTGCTGGTATACACCTTAGTGTCCAATATTAAGTTATATAATGCATGCTAACTGTTAGCATGTTAGCTTTTGTTTGCAAATGTTTGTATAAATCTCGGAGTAAAATATTTACTTTTATGTATATTAATTGTTAGCATACTCATTTTTTCTCTATAGACCTCAGTCAAATATTGACTAACTGTTCGCATGCTAAAGTTAACATGCTAGTTTCTTTAAACTCATTTTATGGGTATACACCAAGAGTCGTAAAATATTTAGTTATTTCATACGTGCTAACTGTTATTATAATACAGTATATGTTTTGCTAACTTGCTGGTAGACACCTCAGAGTCAAATATTTAGGTATTTCACTGTCCAGCTTTTTAAACAATTTTTTCAGGTGTACACCCAAGAGTCGTAAAATATTTATTTATATTTTTATGTTAACTCTTTGCATGTTAACATGCTATTTACATTTTTTTTAGCTCATTTTGCAGGTTGCTTGATGCTATTTGGCTAGCGTGCTAACTGTTAGCTTTTCAATTTGGCTAACACACGCAATTTCGGTTGAAAATGAGTTTTTTTCTTTTATTAAAAAAATAATTGTAAATACAAGTCATTTGTAGAATACAATAAATACTGTATGTTTTTACTTTTTTGGGGATTTTTTAAAAACAATTTAAAAGAGAAAATTTATTTTTCGGATATAAGTCGCAGTTTTTTTCATAGTTTGGCCGGGGGTGCGACTTGTACTTAGGAGCGACTTATGTGTGAAATTATTAACACATTACCGTAAAATATCAAATAATATTATTTAGCTCATTCACGTAAGAGACGTATAAGATTTCATGGGATTTAGCGATTAGGAGTGACAGATTGTTTGGTAAACGTATGGCATGTTCTATATGTTATAGTTATTTGAATGACTCTTACCATAATATGTTACGTTAACATACTAGGCACGTTCTCAGTTGGTTATCTATGCGTCATATAACGTACACTTATTCAGCCTGTTGTTCACTATTCTTTATTTATTTTAAATTGCCTTTCAAATGTCTATTCTTGGTGTTGGGTTTTATCAAATAAATTTCCCCCAAAAAATGCGACTTATAATCCAGTGCGACTTATATATTTTTTTTTCCTTCTTTATTATGCATTTTCGGCCGGTGCGACGTATACTCTGGAAGCGACTTATAGTCCGAAAAATACGGTACTACTACTGCATTCCTATTAGCTCAGAGGTGTCCAAAGTGCGGCCCGGGGGCCATTTGTGGCCCGCAGCTAATCGTTTACCGGCCCCCCACACATTCTGCAAAAATTGCAAAATTTATAGTATTGCAAAAATTTAAAAAAACATTTTAAAAAAGTGGAATGAGGTGAAATCTAACGAGAAAAAGTTGCAATGTTGACACAAAGCTGCCATGCAGGCTGTTTTTTTTTCTTTTGTCTTTGTTTATTTTTATTTTTTTTGCCATTGCTCAAAAAAAAAAAGACAACAAATCTCTGTTACAATGAATTATTACTTAAAAAATGTCACTTTAAAATGTTTTATGTGGAAAAAATATTGCATATATTGTGTGGTTGCCATAAAAAAACATCAGAGTTTTATTTGACAAAAGAGCATAATACAAACAAAATAATAGTTCAAATGTAAAATCGACAGATATATCTGAAGTTGATCTCGTAATTTAAGTGTTAAAAGTAAAAAAAAACCTAATAAAAATGTATCACTTTATAACTGGGGGACCTTTTGGATCCATAATATATTTAGTAGGATTTTATTTAACATTTCACTGTGATTACTCAAAAATATTAAAGAATTAAAATCAATGGTGTCCTGCATTATTGATCTTTTAGGGCTCTAATTACTAAATACGGCATATTTCAGTTTTACTATAAAAAACAAAGTTGTCTTTGACAGAAAAGGCCTAAAACCTTTTTTTTTTTTTTTTTTTACTTTATATCAACCTGAAGTTGATATAGAGATTTACTGTAAGCGTTAAATAAAAAATAATAATAATTTCACTTATTTTTTACATTTTAATGACTGAGACCCTTTATGGTCCCCGGGAGCCCTAAAGGTTAAAAAAACAACAACATATATTTTGTTAAGGTTTGAAAATGAAAAATATCAAAATGGCCCCCGCATGCTTAAATTTTTCCGTGTGCGGCCCTCGGTGGAAAAAGTTTGGACACCCCTGTATTAGCTGCAAGCCGTTGAACATGCGTATGCTGGCATTGTTTACAATCGTTAGAAAGGTTCAAGACCGTTCCTGAGTAGAGCCAAAACTGCAGCTCTAAGTCGCCTCCAGGTCTGCTTGTGCAAACAATCATTTGCACCGAGCGACACAGACATAATATTTACCGAGCTGCAGCCCACACACACCAGTTCATTAGCGCATAAGTGGGTGGCCGACTGTAATTGAAAGTGCATATTACAGTATTTAGCATATTTGCTGCTCCACTAACATTAGGCCTCTAATAAGAATGTTAGTTTTGCTAATGAATTGCACATTAAAATGTAACTGCGCTCAGATGCAGATTTAATCCAATTTGCTGCCATTGCTGTGACAATCGGAGAATGAAAAATTTCCCCGAAGCGGACGCCGGCGAGGACGGGCCGCAGTTAGCGCCCGACTATAAATCCCCGTCATCTTAACAAGACGAGACGGGAACCAATTTGAAAGATTTATGTTTTTTTTCCCCTCCCTCCTCATCTACCTCCACCCTTGCAAAATGAACAGAAGCATGCGTGGCGGCCGACGATGATGACTGAAAAATCCCAGCAGAGTGGAAAATGAATTTTAACGGGCCCTGTCGTTACAGTTTAAGCCCCATAAGGAGCCGCTTCTCCCGTCACGCTGATCCAATTGGCCGTCACAATGATGTCCACAGAGGAGCACTAAGTTCTGAGCAAAAAAGAGGCGCTTTGAGGGCAAATATGTCCTGTAATTGAATAATAAACAATGCCTAAATCGTGTTATAGTCGCCCAAAGTAATGAGATTAGAGGCAACCACATAGTAATAACATGCAGAAATGGATTAAGAGCGGAATGCTGGTCATTGATGACAAAAATGAGACCTGGAGGATCTTCATTCAGTCGTTTAAATTTGTAGAAAAAATCTGAAAACAGACATGACACAAAACTATAATCATTTCAAATGGAAACTTTCTAAAAAAACACTGAAAGAAATCAAGAAAATAAATAGTGGTAGTCAGTAACAGTTTAATTTTAAGATCAAGCAGAGGGAAATATGTATGGCATCACTCAATTTGGTTCTGGAATCTGAAAGCCAACTCCTACATAAGATTAAATTGACGTATTTTTCAGACTGTAAAGGTGCACTTAAAATCTTTTAATTTTCTCAAAAATCGACAGTGCGCCTTACACCCCGGTGCGACTAATGTACGGAATAATTCTGGTTGTGCTTACCGACCTCGAAGCAATTTTATTTGGTACATGGTGTAAGGATAAGTGTGACCAGTAGATGGCAGTCACACATAAGAGATAAGTGTAGACTAGAGATGTCCGATAATGGCTTTTTTGCCGACATCCGATATTGTCCAACTCTTAATTACCGATTCCGATATCAACCGATACCGATATACACAGTCGTGGAATTAACACATTATTATGCCTAATTTTGTTGTGATGCCCCGCTGGATGCATTAAACAATGTAACAAGGTTTTCCAAAATAAATCAACTCAAGTTATGAAAAAAAATGCCAACATGGCACTGCCATATTTATTATTGAAGTCACAAAGTGCATTATTTTTTTTAACATGCCTCAAAACAGCAGCTTGGAATTTGGGACATGCTCTCCCTGAGAGAGCATGAGGAGGTTGAGGTGGGCGGGTTTGGGGGGGGGGGGGGCGGGGTTGAGATGGGGGGATAGCGGGGGGTGTATATTGTAGCGTCCCAGAAGAGTTAGTGCTGCAAGGGGTTCTGGGTATTTGTTGTGTTGTGTTTATGTTGTGTTACGGTGCGGATGTTCTCCCGAAAAGTGTTTGTCATTCTTGTTTGGTGTGGGTTCACAGTGTGGCGCATATTTGTAACAGTGTTAAAGTTGTTTATACGGACACCCTCAGTGTGACCTGTATGGCTGTTGACCAAGTATGCCTTGCATTCACTTGTGTGTGTGAAAAGCTGTAGATATTATGTGACTTGGCCGGCACGCAAAGGCAGTGCCTTTAAGGTCTATTGGCGCTCTGTACTTCTCCCTACGTCCGTGTACACAGCGGCGTTTTAAAAAGTCATAAATTTTACTTTTTGAAACCGATAATTTCCGATATTACATTTTAAAGCATTTATCGGCCGATAATGATGATATTATCGGACATCTCTAGTCCGGAATAATTCTGGTTGTGCTTACCGACCTCTAAGTAATTTTATTTGGTACATGGTGTAAAGACAAGTGTGACCAGTAGATGGCAGTCACACATAAGAGATAAGTGTAGACTGCAATATGATGCAAGTAAACAACACCAAAACTTTAAATTTTCCATTGAAAATAAAGAACATTACACACGGCACTCAAAAATCTGTCAATAGTTTTTAGTATGACTTTGAAGCCGCACCGCTTGATGGTTTTTGATTGATTGAGACTTTTATTAGTAGGTTGCACAGTGAAGTACATATTCCGTACAATTGACCACTAAATGGTAACACCCGAATACGTTTTTCAACTTGTTTAAGTCGGGGTCCACTTAAATTGATTCATAGATAGTCGGCCCATTAAGGCTAGCGTAGTCAGAGATACAAGTATTACTATGGTGTGTGTATAAGGACCGCAAAATGGCACCCATTATAAGACATATTATCTGGTGTTTTGTTTCACAATATTATGCAAAAGCAACTTTTCTTACCTTCTGGTACCTGCTGATGTGTATTAGAGATCTGCATAAGTCCTGAAAATTTGGCAACATAGTTTGTGCCGATGCCGTAGTCGATAAGTTTCTTCTTTTTCACTATCTTCTTGTTATGGGACATTCACCCTCTGCTGCTGCCATTTCTAATACAAAGTAGTGTAAAGTTCTAACTAGAGATGTCCGATTATCTGCAAATAAATGCTTTAAAACGTAATATCGGAAATTATCGGTATCTGTTTCAAAATTATCGGTATCGGTTTCAAAAAGTAGAATTTATTACTTTTTAAAACGCCGCTGTGTACACGGACGTAGGGAGAAATACAAAGTGCCAATAAACCTTAAAGGCACTGCCTTTGCGTGCCAGTCCAGTCGCATTGTATTTACGGCTTTTCACACACACAAGTGAATGCAAGGCATACTTGGTCAACAGCCATACAGGTCACACTGAGGGTAGACGTATAAACAACTTTAACACTGTTACAAATATGCGCCACACTGTGAACCCACATCAAACAAGAATGACAAACACATTTCGGGAGAACATCCGCACCGTAACACAACATAAACACAACAGAACAAATACCCAGAACCCCTTGCAGCACTAACTCTTCCGGGACGCTACAATATACACCCCCCGCTAATACCTAACCCCCCCTCCTATCCCAACCCCAACCCCGCCCACCTCAACCTCCTCATGCTCTCTCACGGAGAGCATGTCCCAAATTCCAAGCTGCTGTTTTGAGGCATGTTAAAAAAAATAATGCACTTTGTGACTTCAATAATAAATATGGCGGTGCCATGTTGGCATTTTTTTCCATAACTGGAGTTGATTTATTTTGGAAAACCTTGTTACATTGTTTAATGCATCCAGCGGGGCATCACAACAAAATTAGGCATAATAATGTGTTAATTCCACGACTGTATATATCGGTATCGGTAATTAGGAGTTGAACAATATCGGAATATCGGATATCGGCAAAAAAGCCATTATCAGACATCTCTAATTCTAACTTATATCTCGCTATGGAAGCGCTAAAAACTACCAGTGTAGTGAGTTTACATAATTCACCCACGGAACTTTAGGTATAAGAGTTCCGGTTGGATGTTTTTTCACGGGAACAGATTTCGGGCGTTGTTGCACCAGTGGGCCATCAATGAGAAGATGCTGCTCCGTTATTGATTTAAGTAAAGTCTGAATGTCATTAAAACAGTTAGCTCCATCTTTTGACATTTCTTCCACTCCCGTCCTTGCACGCTACACCGCTACAACAAAGACGACGGGGAGAAGACGCTGTCGAAGGTGAGCCACGTAAATAAGACCGACCACAAAACTGACTGTCAGAAAGCCACCAGAAGATGGTCTGTAAAACATAATCTATGCAACATTTTGACCAAAGAACCACCATTACATGTTATGTAGACCACCAGGAAATGTTTTAAATTTAGAAAAAAATCATAATATGACCCCTTTAATGCGCCTTATAATCCGGTGCGCCTTTTGTATGAAAAATACCTGACTAGACCCTCTCATCGGCAGGGCGCCTTATAATCCGGTGCGCCCTATGGTCCAGAAAATACAATGGTTAAATAGTCTGCAGTCAAAAAGGATTGACATGAATCATGGCTCCAACACGAGAGATGTCCGACGAAACAAAGGAGAGGATGATCAAACTTCTTCAAGAAGATAAATCATCTCACAATGTTGCAAAAGAAGTTGACTGTTGACAGTGTGTGTAAAACCTGGACCGAGTTAAAACAACGTGGGAAGGTTGTAAAAGGCAAGCATATTGGTAGACCAAGGAAATCAGTGCCGAGAAAACAGAAAATGCACAACAAAACAAATGAAGAGCAAACAGGCGGAAACTGGAGTCACCGTCTGTGACATAACTTTAAGAAAGTGTCTAAAGGAAATCGATTTAAACACCGAAAAGCTAAATGAAAGCCGTCATTTACAGCTAAACAGAAAAAACCAAGGTTCCAACGAGCTACTGAAGAGCAACGGTGGACTATGGATGACTGGATGAAAGTCCTATTCAGTGATGAATGGTGAATCTGTATTGTGCAATGTGATGATGTTGGAACTTTTGTTAGAGCTCTGTTTGTCACTTATTAACACTCACAAACTGCAAGCTGTTATAAAACCAGAGGTGGTGCAACAAATTACTAGTGTTGTGTTTTAGTGTTTTTTGAGTTTTTCATATTCCCGAAAAAAAACGGAGTAAATCCAAACATTTTTTTTACTGTGCTCGATCTAAAAATGAAATTGTTACTGACTACCATAATTTACAGTCTTGATTTAAGTTGATGATTCTTAAAGCCAGGAAGTTGCCATTTTAAATGACCATAGTTTTGTGTCATGTCTGTTATCTGCATTTTCTCTACAAAATGAAACAACTGAATGAACAAACCCTCAAAACTGGTGATTCCATCTTTTTTTTTTTTACCAGGGGTTTTATCAATTACCTCTAAGGTGTTTATTCCTACATCTGTAAGATTAACACCACTTTTTATTGTCAAAAATAATTATTATCCAGATGAGATCCCAGATTTGTGTTTGCTGAACCTCTAAAGTCCAATAAAATACATTACAGGTTGTTGGCCAACATCTTCTACCCATAGAAAATATGAAGTTGTCCGTTCCAGTGTCAAGTTGTCACCATCTTCAAACCTTTATTATCCGCACAGACCTGGTTTTACAGTAAGTCACATTTTAACATTCTGACAGCTCTCACGCTGTAAAAATAATTTAATCACAAATAATTTGTACAATTATGGATACCGTTGTTAAGAATTTATGTTGAGAACTTTTAGAATAAGCCTTGCGGAAAAAGTAAACCACATCTTGTGCGACATGAATATCTCTTTTTTTAAATTTTTATTTTTTTTACTATGACTTTATTCTTGCAAATGTGTTACTTTTTTTGTGATCTTGGAATATTTCATATTTTTCCACTTTTTATTACAACTTAATTGTTTTAAAATGACAGCTTTCTTCTAAAAAATGTAATTATTTTAGTAAATCTGCAGATATTTATGTGATAAAGTGACTTTATTATTGTAAAATTGCAATTTTTATGTATTGTTTGTTTTATTCTCGTAACTAACTTAACTTTATTCTTTTAAAAACAAAAACTTATTATTTTTTGTTTTTTTAGAAGGTTTCAAGTGTTTTTTGTAATAATAATAAAATATATATTTATGTAATTAATTTAACTTCATTCTTGTAAAATGACAACTTTTTTCTGGAAATATTACAAAGTTATTTTGGTAAACCTGCAGTTATTTATGTAATAATTTGATTTTAATGTCGTACAATATTTTGTTCCTTTTATATTGTTAGATTTATTCTCGTAATTCACTTAACTTTATTCCTGTAAGATTAATGACTTAGACCAGTGATTCTTAAACTGTGATATGGGTGCCACTAGTGCAGGGGTGGGCAATTAATTTTTACCGGGGGCCGCATGAGCAACCCGAGCACTGCTGGAGGGCCACATCGACAATATTTCAATTAAATTTGGCTCAATATTATTTTTGATATATTATATAATAATAATAATAATAATAATAATAATAATACTTTCATTTAACCTAACTTAACTTTATACCAAAAGCACTGCTTTGGAAATCATTTGTACCCCTTTCAGAGATCACATTTAGCTCCCCTTAAACATCCTCATGTTGCACAATGAAATGTAAGCATAGGATTAAGTGTGCATTCCTGTAACTTTCTCTAGTAACAGCATTCCATGATTAATATAAATAAATTAACATTAATAATAAATGACAGTAAAATAAGCACACGTATGACTGAGGAGTCATAGTGTAACTTTGTGTGGTGTTTGAGTTGTCCGACTTTTTGTGTGGCCATAAACGCACCAGTGGTTTAGTGGTATGCGTGTTGGTGACAGATGACAAGTTGGTTTTGGCCTGGTTTGTACGGCAGAAAATGACTACTTTTTCGAGATAGAAGTGTTTTACGCATGTTTTTGGTGTGGTTATAGCCGAATATAAATAGTTTTGCTCAATAAAGTGATCGATATAATTCCTGGCCTCGAAGCATCTCGATAGTGGTACGGCAAAAAAAAATAAAAAATCACTTAAGTGATTAGTGTTTCATTTTCCAATATTCAAACACAGTGTTACTATTCAAACTGTGTAATGTTACAGTGCCCACAAATAATAAATATACTTAAAACTTTGCCTTGTTTTTAATGAATGCTAAGGCCTATTACGCTGTATTTTAATGTTGGTCATTATGGTGGCACTTGGAGAGCCAAATGTACTTTGTGAAAATAGTTTGAGAACCACTGACTTAGAAGATTTCAAGTTTTTTTTCCTTGTATTTTTACAACCTTATTCTCATAAAATTAAACTCAATAAACCTTGCAAATATAATACTTTATTTCAGTAAATACATTTTTGTAATCTCTTCATATGTCAGAAAATTACGATATGCCAAATAATGTATTTTACTGTTTCATCTCATAACGAATTTAAGTTTATTTTTAAATAAATTGACATTTTTGTTCTTTGACTATTTCAATTATTTTCTTGTAATATAATGACTTAATTCTTCTTGTCAAATTAAGACTTTATTTTGCTGGCTCTGCGGCTATTTGTATTGTCCTGATTTTTTTTATAATCATAAAATTACATTCAAAATAAAAAGTTATAATTTTATTTTAACTTTATTTCTGTAAAATGACAACTTTCTTCCGTATATTATTTGTATTATTAATCTAATTTTCGCAACTAATTTAATTTTTTCTTGTGAAATTAATTACTTTATTTTCAGAAGATTTCAACATTTTATTTTTTTATTTTACGACTTTATTCGCATATCATTTTTCAAACATTTCTTCTGTAAATATGTAAACTTTATTTTGGCAAATCTGCAGTTATTTATGTAATGTGACTTTATTTACATACAATTACAACATTTTTATAGAAGGGGGGGGGGGGGGGGGGGGGGTTACCCACATATGCGGTCCTCTCCAAGGTTTCTCATAGTCATTCACATTGACGTCCCACTGGGGTGAGTTTTTCCTTGCCCGTATGTGGGCTCTGTACCGAGGATGTCGTTGTGGCTTGTGCAGCCCTTTGACACACTTGTGATTTAGGGCTATATAAATAAACATTGATTGATTGATTATTTGTTACTGTAGTTTTACACTCGTAACTAACTTTATTTATGTAAAATTGATTACTAATAAGATTTCAAGTTATTGTTTTCAGGAGATTAAACTTTGCAAATATGAAGACTTTATTTCAGTAAAAACATTTGTGTATACCCTTGATTTAAAAAAAAAATATATTTTTATTTTTAATCTTATAACTAACTTAGTGTAAGTTTATCTTTGAATAATATCAAATTTTCTTCTGGAAATTTGTACAACTTAATTTTGGTAAATCTGCAGTTTTTTTTATTGTAAAATATTGTATTGCTAGTTTTATTCTCGTAACCAATTTAACTTTATTCTTGGGAAATTAATAACAAAGAAGACGTTTTCTGTGATGTTACAAAGTTATTCTAATTTTTTTTTAAACTATAAAATGTCCGTGCTGTCCTATCAAATGTGGTTCACTTCTCTTTCCACTTGAAAAAATACATTTGTCAAGTAAAACATAAAAAGATGAAATATTTTAAATACGCTACAGGGCGCCTTTGTCATTCCTCGTTAAATTTAGCAGCGTCTTTAATTATTTTTACACTTGCAGAGTTATATATATATATATATGTTAAAATATGAATTATCAATTAAATAGGGAATGGATTGTGTTTGACCTCAATGTTTTTTGTTGTATATTGCAGCAATTAGAGATTGTGTCACAATTTGGATCTAATTGTTTCAATTAGTTTCCAACAAAAAAAGGTGAAGGTTGAAAACCCTCACGTGCACACTCATTCCTCCACGTGCACAGACATCCTGACATTCCCTGAGGAATGGCCGCCTCAGTGTTCCAGCCCTGTCTTGCACGCCGTAATCTGATAATATCAATCATAATTGTGTTTGATGTAACCCGTCTGACCGTCGGTGTGTGTCGGGGTCAGCGTGAGGACCAAGAATCCCCCCCAACCAAACACACCCACACACACACACTTGCCATCCATTATCAGACATAAGAGAATTTAACAGACGGAGCCCTCCTCCATTAATAATACCAAGAGGGCGATTAATGCCGTACAGTTGCACTGTCGTGGCTTTAATGGTCGCTGGCGATCTTGGCCCTGGCGATCAATAGTCTCATCGGGGGGTGGAAGGGGGTCCGGTCCGGGTCCAGGTCAGGCCTGGTGGTGGGAAGACCGGAATGACGCGTCTGTTGTGATTGGAAAAGGGACTGATTTCTGTGTTTTGTTTTGCACATGGCCTATTGATCCCTAAGGAGACAAAAGTAATGTAAATAGAAATGATCTGTTCCAGGGTCAAACTATAAAAATGGGACCCATTACCTCCCTGCTTGGCACTCAACATCAAGGGTTGCAATTGGGGGTTAAATCACTAAAAATTATTCCTGGGCGCTGTCAGCGCTGCTGCTCACTGCTCCCCTCACCTCCCAGGAGGTGATCAAGGGTGATGGGTCAAATGCAGAGAATGCCAATCATTGGTACTTAAACTTTAGAGTAGGGATGTCCGATAATGGCTTTTTGCCGGTATCCGATATTCCGATATTGTCCAACTCTTTAATTACCGATACCGATATCAACCGATACCGATATCAACCGATATATGCAGTCGTGGAATTAACACATTATTATGCCTAATTTGGACAACCATGTATGGTGAAGATAAGGTACTTTTAAAAAAAATAAAATAACATTAGATAACTAAATTAAAAACATTTTCTTGAATAAAAAAGAAAGTAAAACAATATAAAAACAGTTACATAGAAACTAGTAAATAATGAAAATGAGTAAAATTAACTGTTAAAGGTTAGTACTATTAGTGGACCAGCAGCACGCACAATCATGTGTGCTTACAGACTGTATCCCTTGCAGACTGTATTGATATATATTGATATATAATGTAGGAACCAGAATATTGATAACAGAAAGAAATGGGGGAGGGAGGTTTTTTGGGTTGGTGCACTAATTGTAAGTGTATCTTGTGTTTTTTATGTTGATTTAATTAAAAAAAAAAAAACGATACAGATAATAAAAAAAACCGATACCGATCATTTCCGATATTACATTTTAACGCATTTATATATATATTATCGGACATCCCTACTTTAGAGTTTTGACGGCAGGTACGGCGCGAGAGTCTGTTGAAATAAAAAGTGTTTCTCGCCTTCCTGTCGGTCATTTTTTCTTAATAATGAGCTCGCAGCAGCTGTCGTCATCGTGAATGTCAATCAAGTGGTGAAAGTGACGTCTCAGTGAAGATTGATGATCGCTAATTTTTAAGTCTATTTTTTCAATGCCTGGCAGGCGATCAACTAAAACACCCTCCGGGATCGAACGGTAGCACGCGATCGACGTAATGGGCACCCCGGCTGTAAATGGAAAAAAGGTCACTTTTATTGTTATAATAAAACTTGGGCGACTGAGCTGCCAGTTTTATACAGTAAAATGTAGGCTTCTTGTTTTTACAGTGCATTACTGTAAATTTTAAAACGGTATCACTATATATCTTTTTTGATGGTAAAATTCTGGCGACTAAGCTGCCAGTTTTTACCCTAAAGTTGACGCTATTGTTTTTACGGTGTAGAGGTTCCACTGTAATTTAGCTTTGTAGTGAATACAGAGTAGCGATGTACCTGTTAATGTTTGTATGCCTCGCCTTGTTGCCGTAACGTCCGCACAACTGTCACACCTGGCCATTTTCCTGCCGGCCGCATCGAAGGGGCGACTAATTGGGAAACACGGAGAGGCGCAGCTGGCCGCTCAGAATGCCAATGCACGGAGGAGTGACAGGCAGCACAACAGGCGAGGAGGCCCCGCACTTGTGTGACAAATAAACAACGGCAGTGAGGCTGACAAACGAGCCGCAATCAACAACAACAAAAAGTACACGCACGGGCAGTCGGGCAGGCGGCGAAAAGGAGCAGAAAGAACAACATTTGTGAAACCATAACGAAACTCAAATGTCAAAAATACAATACAGTCTACCTGTAAGAACTATTACGACTTTAGTATTGCAGTTAAAACTTCTACTTCCTTTTTGCAAATGATCTGCGTATTTCAAGTTTTTTTTCTTTCTTTCTAATTAATTGTCTTTTTTTTGGGGTAATATTTCAACTTAAATCTTTTTTTCACAACATTTTAAGGCTTTGAGTACTTTGAGACTTTTAAGCATTAAGAAGACATCGCTAATATTGGGATGTCTTGACTTTATTGTCAAAAAACAATTATTGTAAAATTTAAAATACTTTTATTAAGTCACAACTTAACGTTTTTAAGTGATGCTGTGGTTTTATTTGCGTAAAAACGTTTTTTTTTCATGTAAGATGTTTTCATATTTTGTAAATGTAAAAATATTAGGACTATAGTTAGATAAATGTATTACTATTTTCAAAATAATATGACTTTATTGATATTTAAAAATGGTGACTTTTAAAAAGAAAATTTACAATTTTATTTTCAGGAAATTCTCATATATTCTGAATCAATAATCCTTGTATTCATGCTACTTACCGTAACTTCATTAATCAAATTTTTTGGAAGCATAAAACTAATTTTCCAAAATGCCGATCAAACATAATACAAGTTTTTTCTTCAGTATCACAATAAACAACTATTTACATGTCGTTGTGTGGTTCCTTTCAAAGAATTAAAGCAATGTTGTGTCCATAGTCTTTGACTGCTTTCTCCCGGTTCTGCTTGTCCCCTCAGGTGAGCGCACCTGGAAAAGATCCACCATCCATAGTTTGCACCTCCCCTTTTCTCCTCCTCCTGCCTGCAGAGCCGTGCTAGACAACTGCCTGTGTGTATGCTGCATGGGTGGGTAGACCAGCACACACGTGTAAAACATGGCCGCTTGCGTTCACACTTCCAATTAGGACTCTTATCTAACTACCGTATTTTTCGGAGTATAAGTCGCACCTGCCGAAAATGCATAATAAAAAAGGAAAAAAACATATATAAGTCGCACTGTAGCCTTGCCAAACTATGAAAAAAAACTGCGACTTATAGTCCGAAAAATACGGTAATTATGTCCCATACACGGGAATTAAAATATTTAAAAAAAGACATCCATCCTTCTCTTTCTGCGCCTAACGAGCTCTTGAACTTCTTCATGGCTCCCTTGGCAGCCAAAATAGGTCACGTTCAATTTGTATCGACAGAGCTTCCATCAGAGGGGCGATTGTCGCACATTCGAGCGTGAGGGAGGCTGGGGGGGACGTTCAGGACCAGGCCACCGTGGGGCGCTGTGCTTCAAAGTGACAAGGTACGACTACACTGTCTGTTCTACAAAGATAATAATCACTGTAGGAGTGTTCTGATACAACTTTTTCACTTCCGATATGACACCGATGTTGGAGCCCTGAGTGTTGGTCGATATCGATATTGATCCAATACGATATCAGCAGGAATCATAGTTCATACTTGTATTATTTTGTCGTGTGGGAGATGGTTAGAAAAGGTGACATTACTCAAAGAACAATGTATGAAAACACAAGATTTATGCTTGTGAAGTGGAGTGATAATGCCTTTTTTGACGGCGCCAGGTGGCCACAAAATGTCAGTAAGTTAAGGTCATATGACGCAGTAAATTGATCAGTGGCGTGCAGTCACCAGAGGCAGGGGAGGCGGGGCCTCACCTGCCATCATGGAAAGAAAAAAAATGTAAAAAGAAAAAAATAATAATTAAATTGTTATATGTATCCAGTGATTATACTAAAGTTATTTTCCATTTAACTTCACCAGTTTTAGATTATTTTTATTTTTATTTTCACATTTGCCGTTCAAATACTGAGAAGAGACGGTGCGGTGATCAGCAGCCAGTTGAGGCACGTCATTGATTTGTGCCTCAACGTGGATTGTGCACAATGACTCGGCTAACTGCTAAGCTGCTGTGCAGTGAGACTGTATTGCTATATGAATTATATCAGCTAACTAAACTATGGAATAGTTTAGTTAGATGAGGTATATAATGTACAGTGTATTTTGTCAAAAACTGTATGTGTGTAACGTATTTTTTTGTGCTGAGCATTCATAAATCCGCTGCAAAAGACGTACTGGTTGAGGCTCGCAGTAATCCGGCCTCCTGGTGGTAGAGGGCGGTAGTGATCCCAGAGATCATTCCTCGGCCGCAGAAGAAAAAAAAAAAAAAAAAAGTTTGCAAGTCAATTAGTGCAGCGATTGTTTATTTCCTCTCGCCTGGACTTTTATTAAAAACATGGAGGATTACATATGTAAAATAAAACAGTTTTCTAAACTGGACTTTCAATTGAACCAGGAGGTAATAATTAAAGGTAGACCAACGCCGGAGCTAAAAGGTTTGCTTTTGACTTCGGGACAGAAGACCCGTTCTTTTCAAACGGCGTGGTACACACGCAAAGGCTGGCTGTGGATGTCCAGCAAGAAAGGTAAGACCATAATAATGTTTTTTTTATTAAATGTGCTTTTTTTGTGTGCTACAGTTGTGTAAAGAATGCTGGTATGAGCTTTTAAACATTACCCGTTAACTGCTGCCAATCACATGGTGAATAAGATACTATTTAGGGTTCATATGTTTGTAAATCTGACTGTGATGATGCAGTGCCTCACCAGACATTAACCTCACCGCACGCCACTGAAATTGATATATGCGGACACGTTTGTTACTGGATATTGTCTAATGCACTTCTGCTTTGGAGACTTTGTATCTGAAAGTAATATGCAAATATAATTATTGGATACTTGTTTATATTGACACATTTGCGGTTTTAGACTGCAAAATTGCTCTATCAAAGACACTTGTTATGTATGTCGAGATAGTGTGCTATTGTCTGCTTAGCTGTTGTGTAGCTTCTAGCTCCTAGTAGCCTATAACCTACCATGGTTAACTTCATAACTTTGTATATTTTACTGTCAATTACTTCACTAAAATAGAAGAAAAGACCAACATTGTGTGTTTATTGGAGAACATTTAGATGTTAACTGGCTGTCCAGTTTTGTTACGTAAAGGACTGCTTGTATCCACAATTGTTTTTTTGGCCTCAGATCCGATGCAATTAAGAGTCCCGATCTGACACTTTGACAATAGATTATATATCTGAGAATGTTTTAAAGCAGGTAACTAAAGTATAACACAATGCAGCGGTCCCTTGTGTATCGCTGTTTATTGGTTCTGGACATACTGTAACCATTATTATTATTTTAATAGCTGGAGCATAAAGCATTTGTTTACAACTTTCTAAACATGTTTTGCAACATTATTAGAGCTCTCTAGACATGAAATAACAACCTTTTGTCACCTTTACACTCTTTTAATCCAATATAGTAACGCTGCCTGAGGCTGAGCCAATCAGTGGTCACGATACTGAACAGATTGGTTTGGTATCATCTAGTGGCCAATACTAGTGTAGTATTGATATTTTTAGTTAATTTAGGCATTGTTAAGTTCGAAAATGCTTAATTAGGCCAAAAATGTTTCAGAAAATGCTTTAAATTTTTTAGCATAAGCCGCAATATTTAAAAGTGATATACTGTAACACATATTTATAAAGATTATTTTATCAAATATATAATTTTCTAGTATTTTTGTAAATCTGATGATGGATTCAATTTGTGGTATTGAATGCTATATAATTTTTTTTTTAACAAAATAAGGTGGATTGTGCACAATAACTAAACAAAAGCAAAAACTACTTTTGGCTCCCGTTTCATCCAGAGACTTACTGCCTGAGTTTGTCAACTATAACAAAAAACACTTTGTAATAAATGATAATAAACATGAGAACAAGACAAATAACGATCTATTCACTAGGACATACATACAACTTCATGCCCTACAGAAAGTGTGTAAAAAAATGGCACAAAACCTTTTCCAAATTTCCTAACATTATAATATTTTATATTATTTCATATCGTAGTCCAGGGGTCCCCAAACTTTGGCCCGCGGGCCGGATACGGCCCCCCAGCGTCCAAAATCCAGCCCGCGGGAAGTCCCAAGTTAAAAAGTTGTTTTTACTTTATTTTATTATTATTTTTTTTTTTTTCATTTGTCCTTACTAGTCCATTTTCTACCGTCTCTTAGCCACTCAGGCAAATCATATTGTCTAAAAATGCATTTTACCATCGATAACGTGACATGCAGCAAGTGCGCTCTTTAAGTCAATTAGTGCGCGAGGAATATATATGCATGAATACATATATACTGTATATATATATATATGTGTGTATATATATATATATGTATATATATATATATATATATATATATATATATATATATATATATATATATATATATATATATATACACGTATATACACATATACATATATATATATATATATATATATATATATATATATATATATATATATATATATATATATATATATATATATATATATATATATATATATATATACATATATATATATATATATATATATATGTCTTAATTAGATTATCCAAAAAATAGTGCTCGATACCGTGGTAGAGCGTAATATGTATGTGTGGGAATGTATGTGTGCACATCCGACACATACGTAGGATTAACTGAGGGAGAATTCAAAACCAGATGGAACAATCACAAGGCTTCTTTCAGATGCAAAAGACTCCGGAACACTACAGAACTCAGCAAACACATTTGGAATCTCAAAGACAATAATGTTGAATACTCAATAACATGGCAAATTCTTGCATCCAGCACACCTTACAACAGTGGTAACAAAAGATGCAACCTATGCTTAAAAGAGAAACTGTTTATCATATACCGCCCAGAGTTGTCATCCCTCAACAAGCGCAGCGAAATTGTATCAGCATGCCGTCACAGAAGGAAACACCTCCTAGGTAACACATGAGTCAATCACCACGCCCCCACGCCTGCCTGTACCCACCCACTCTGTGCCCTATATAAACCATGGTATGTGAATGCTTCCATTAAAATCTCCTGAGGATTGAGGAAATCCCTCATGAAACAGGCCTGTAGAGATGAAATAGTCTTGTGATTTTTTCCCACACATACATATATATATATATATATATATATATATATACACATATATACACATATACACATATATATATATATATATATATATATATATATATATATATATATATATATATATATATATATATATATATATATATATATATATATATATATATATATATATATATATATACATGGACATATACATATACACACACACACACACACACACACATATATACATATACATATATACACACACATACATTTTATATATATATATATATATATAGCGCGGCCCCCAGCCAAATTGTTGTTTTACCCCAATGCGGCCCCGGAGTCAAAAAGTTTGGGGACCCCTGTCGTAGTCCATCGGCACAACCTGCGCCATATAGTCACACAAGGTTGTTTTTTTGTCCTAATTTGAGCATTTTTTAGCATAAAAATGGTTAAAATAACTAAGTATATCAATACCACAGCAGTATTGGCCAATAGATTGAGACCAAACCAATCATTGCGCACTGTTCAGTATCGTAACCAGCCTCAAGAAGTATTAAAATATTGGGTTACAAGAGTGTAAAGGTGACAAAAGGGTGTTATTTCATGTCTAGATGGCTTTTATATTGTTAAAAAATTATTTAGAAGATAGTAATCATGTTTTTACGCTCTATTTATGAAAACATTCGATTTATACCTAATGATTCCGATGTTGTGGTCATATCCAGAACCAATTAACAAAGATACATTAAGGATTACTGTGCATGGTTTTACTAACTGTTTAACTTTGTTACAAGCAATAATCATTTTAAAATGTTACCTAAAACACTGCCTGTGCGGTTGATAAAGGCTTACCAAAAGTTACAGTTTAACACTGGAACAGATAATATCTACTTCAATCATTTGCTATGGGGAAAATGTAAACACAGCAAACATGCCAGCATGTGCGAATGATATATTTAATTTTTCCCAGCCATAAAAAGAGGACAGAGAGTTCGCTCGGTGCAAAGTAGTGAAGAGCTTTGTGAGCCGAGTGGACCACTTGAAGTTTCTTTTGGAGGGTGCAGTCATGCAGTCAAGTGTCACGGTGCACAGTGCAACAGGTGCTTGACGCTTAAGTGTGCTGCTGGTTGGAGCAGCTTAGCAAAAACAAGCACATTATTGCACTGCCAACTTCTACATTCATTTGACAGTGTACAGTAGTAAATTGAATTATATTTGGCAGCTTATAATGAACACTAAATTTGCCTATTTCTCAATGTAAGAGGCCATAACGCTTACTTAACCACAAAGAGTACCTGACTTCTGTATTATAGAAGGAAGTATTTGTGCAAATACATTTTATTTCATAGTAAATAACATATACAGTATATATTTTTATGTATTAATACATTTTCAGATTTATTTTTTTTTACGAATAAAAAAGTATGCTGCTCACAGTTGACGTCCTACTTCTTATTTTGCTTTTATATACTGTACTTACAAAAAAATTCTAAATAATTGTCTTAAGACATTAAATACTTTATAAACAATAATTTAACAAATAAACTTTCCTCATATGTTTTTTTTTTATATTTATGTATTAACCATATGATTTATCTACTTAGACCGGCATTTATTAGAAAGGAGGACCTTTTTTGGTATTTATTATTATGCCAAATTTAAAAACATAATCACATGATATGATGAATTAATAATATACTGTATTTACATATTTTTTTACACAAATAATTGTACTTGATTTGAGTGATTTACATGTAAAATTTCCACTGCTTGCAGGTAATTAAAACAATACTAAAATTTATTTTACTCACACACAAAAAATGCTAACTGTAAAGGTAATGATTTGGAAATGTAATGTAGAAATGTTTGCTTGCAATTTCGTTGTAAATGACAATAAAGATATATTCTATTCTATGTACTTGCTATATTTACTGCTATGGTTATAGAATGTTTATTGACTCAACTGCAGAGAGTACCCTGCTTCTCTAATGTGTAAGATGTTCAAAGATGTTCAATATCTTAATTGTATCATTAAACTGTACTTAAATGTATTTTATTGACACTAAAAATGGCTAAATGTAAAGGTAATGATTTGGAAATGTGTTTGCCATATTTCCTGCTATAGCGGCAAAACATGTATTTACTCAACTGCAGAGAGTGCCAGACAGCTATAATGATTCGGACGTTCATTATTTTATATTTTAATTTGATTATTAAACAGTACTTAAAATGCATTTTTTTGACATTAAAAATTGCTGAATGTAAAGTTAATAATTAAAAAAATTTAGTAGCAATATTTTCTGCCAAACTCTGGAACGATCTGCCTCTCCATGTGAGACAGGGCCCTTCTTTGTCTACTTTCAAGACCCTTCTTAAAACCCATTTTACCCACTGGATTTTAACCCCTGCATGAAACTGTTTAAACCGTTCTTAGCTTTTCAACTGCCTTTTCTTTTTCCAACTGTGGTTGTTTTTAAAGGGCTTTATAAATAAAGTTGGTATGGTATGGTATGCCATAGTGGTGAAATATGTATTTACTCAATGGCAGAGAGTACCCAACCGTTATCATAGGTAATATTATGTTTCATTTTTTGTCTACTTTGAAGACCCTTCTTAAAACCCATTTATTTTACCCACCGGCTTTTAACCCCCATCATGAGACTGCCTTTTACCTAACACATTGCTCTTAAGATAATTTGATATTTATTTATAAATATAGATATATATACATCAATCAATCAATCAATCAATGTTTATTTATATAGCCCTAAATCACAAGTGTCTCAAAGGGCTGTACAAGCCACAACGACATCCTCGGTACAGAGCCCACATATTATTTTTTTTCCAACTGTGGTTCTTTTTAAAAGGCTTTATAAATAAAGTTGGTATTGTATGGTACGGTATGCCATAGTGGTGAAGTATGTATTTACTCAATGGCAGAGAGTACCAGACTGCTATCATAGGTAGTAATATGTTTGTTTCCTTTTTTAAATTACATAAATTTTTGTATTTATTTATTTAAAAATAATGTAATACAGTTGCATACATTTATTACATATGTTGTCATTTATTTTTTATCATAAAAAATAGAGATGTCCGATATTATCGGCCGATATTAAAGGCCAATAAATGCTTTAAAATGTAATATCGGAAATTATCGGTATCGTTTTTTTTATTACCGGTATCGTTTTTTGTTATTTAATTAAATCAACATAAAGAACACAAGATACACTTACAATTAGTGCACCAACCCAAAAAACCTCCCTCCCCCATTTACACTCATTCACACAAAAGGGTTGTTTCTGTCTGTTATTAATATTTCTGGTTCCTACATTATATATCAATATAGATCAATACAGTCTGCAAGGGATACAGTCCGTAAGCACACATGATTGTGAGTGCTGCTGGTCCACTAATAGTACTAACCTTTAACAGTTAATTTGACTAATTTTCATTAATTACTAGTTTCTATGTAACTGTTTTTGTATTGTTTTACTTTCTTTTTTGTTTAAGAAAATAATTTTAATTAATTTATCTTATTTTATTTTATAATTTTTAAAAAAAAGGACCTTATATTCACCATACCTGGTTGTCCAAACTAGGCATAATAATGTGTTGATTCCACGACTGTATATATCGGTATCGGTTGATATCGGTAATTAAAGAGTTGGACAATATCGGAATATCGGATATCGGCAAAAAGCCATTATCGGACATCCCTAATAAAAATACATGATACTAAATACAATAAATAAAGTACATTTTCCAACAAAAAAATAAAATAAAATAAAATAAATGTAAATATTGCATAGTAATTGAAAAAAAGAAAAGGTTTTATTCTTGTTGCGACAATTTAGCATCATTAATTGTCAACAGATGCGACCTTTGACCCTGGCCGCACCAACCGTCCTGGCGTGTGGCTGAGCAAGAGGAGCAGACGTGGAGGTGAAAAGCGGGCGCTGCTTCTCACTTTTATTAGCATTGATTTGACTTTTTAATGCATTCGGTGCCTGCAAGTGCTATTGATCAGTGCAGAGGTGACAGCGGCAGCCAAACTAAGGTGTCTTTTTGTGTGCGCTATCACACCCCTGTGGGCACATTTCAATGTTTTACAACATTATAGCTGCTTAAGAGGCGTTTGAATTTATGGTATAGGACGGAGAGGAGAGTCTGGTGTCGGTTCTTCCATTGCGTGTGGACAATAAAGCCCGGAAGAAGCAGCCGAGGGGCGGGCTGCCACTCCTTCACACATGCCCTCCATCTCAAACAGGATCCCCCACTGTGCAGCAGAATAGCAATTAGCATGCTAAAGGTAGCGCTAACCTTCTTTGAACACCCCACTTTGGACCAAGGCGGCCATTATGTGCCGGCCCGATGGCTGCGCTGTTTGTACAGCATAATCGAGCATGTGGAGAGCACATTTTGGGGTTAACTTGTGCTTAAAGCGGGGGTCAGAGAGGCTGAGCCAGCGGGGATTTGGAAATGGAGCGGATAACCAAAGACGTTTCACCTTAGGAAATAATGGAAATGGAAATAGTCTGTTCCAGGGTCAAACTGTCGCCGTCATGACATTTTCTTTTAGCATTTTTAAACATACTGAACTGTCATACAAGTATAAAAATAAGTATTAATACTTGCCCATTTTGGTTTGAAATTGAAGAAGGTGTCATAACTTTCTGACACTCTTAATGGTAATACAAGTGGAAAAAGAAGTTAACCACTGTAAAATGTCTAATAAAAACACATGGTTGGGTGTCAAAATACTGTAAAATATTGTAAAAAAAAAAATTAAAAAACTGGCAAAAATGCAATTCAGCTACATATAAGTTTTAACATCCTTAACTGTCATATGCGTGTAAAAAACAGCTAAGTACTAATACTTATATAACATAACAGCCAGTATTGATTTTAAAGCCAATTGACAAAAGTGTCATAGAATTTACTAACATTCCTAGTGGTAATTCAAGTGAAAAAATAAGTTAACCCATACTTGCCAACCTTGAGACCTCCGATTCCGGGAGGTGGGGGGTGGGGCGGGGCGGGGTTGTGGTTGGGGGCGTGGTTAAGAGGGGAGGAGTATATTTACAGCTAGAATTCACCAACTCGAGTATTTCATATATATTTCATATATATATATATATATATATATATATATATATATATATATATATATATATATATATATATATATATATATATATATATATATATATATATATATGTATATATATATATATGTATATATATATATATATATGTATATATATATATATATATATATATATATATATATATGTATATATATATATATGTATATATATATATATATATGTATATATATATATATATGTATATATATATATATGTATATATATATATATGTATATATATATATATATATATATATATATATATATATATATATATATATATATATATATATATATATGAAATATATATGAAATACTCGAGTTGGTGAATTCTAGCTGTAAATATACTCCTCCCCTCTTAACCACGCCCCCAACCACAACCCCGCCCCGCCCCACCCCCGACCATATATATATATATATATATATATATATATATATATATATATATATATATAGCTAGAATTCACTGAAAGTCAAGTATTTCATACATAACCACGCCCCCAACCACAACCCCGCCCCGCCCCACCCCCGACCATATATATATATATATATATATATATATATATATATATATATATATATATATATATATATATATATATATAGCTAGAATTCACTGAAAGTCAAGTATTTCATACATACACACACATATGTATATATATATATATATATATATATATATATATGTATATATATATATGTATATATATATATATATATATATATATATATATATATATGTATATATATATATATATATATATATATATATATATATATATATATATATATATATATATACATATGTGTGTGTATGTATGAAATACTTGACTTTCAGTGAATTCTAGCTATATATATATATATATATATATATATATATATATATATATATATATATATATATATATATATATATATATATATATATATATATATATATATCAATCAATCAATCAATCAATCAATGTTTATTTATATAGCCCTAAATCACAAGTGTCTCAAAGGGCTGTACAAGCCACAACGACATCCTCGGTACAGAGCCCACATACGGGCAAGGAAAAACTCACCCCAGTGGGACGTCGGTGAATGACTATGAGAATATATATATATATATATATATATATATATATATATATATATATATATATATATATATATATATATATATATATATATATATATATATATATATATATATATATATATATATATATATTTATTTTATTATACATATAAATAAAATAAATACTTGAATTACAGTGTTCCGGAGGCTATCCAGTAGATGGCAGTATTTTCCTGTTTAAGAGCACAACATTGCTGTTTACGGCAGACAAACTGCTTTACGGTAGACGAAAACGCGCTGGGAGGACGTTAATGAAACTGCCTAACAATAAACCCACATAAGAAACCAAGAACTCGCCCTTGATCATTCTACAGTTATAATGTGATTGGGCAGGCACGCTGTTTATAACGTGGGAAAGCGGACGTGAAAACAGACTGTCGCCGCTGTCCCCACTCAGGTCCGCATGGAGCTGGAGGGGGCGTGGCCTCCAGCTCCGGCTGAATCCCGGGAGATTTTCGGGAGAGGCGCTGAATTCCGGGAGTCTCCCGGAAAATCCGGGAGGGTTGGCAAGTATGAGTTAACCATTATAAAAAGTAAAATAAAAAGTTATTTAGCTCCCTGTGGGGGTTGAAATACTAATATTGTACACAAAACATATGGTATTAACAGTAGCAAAATCTAATGTTTCCATAAGAAATCATGGAAATAGAAAATGATCCGTTCCAGGGTCAAATAAAAAATCTCTTTTTAGCTGCATACATGTTTGAACATCCTTAATTGTCATACAAGTGTAACAACAATTAGGACACCTTTGACTTTAAAGCCGATGGACAATGTTTAGCATTCGTCATGGTCATACAAGCGAAAACAGCCAAATCAAATTGAACTTTATTTGTGTAGCACTTTTCATCCATAAAATGTAGCACAAAGTGCTTTACATTTCAAAACATTTAAGAAAAACAAAACAGTACCTCCTGCCCTCGTTACATAATCACAGGTTATGTAATGTATTATTGTATTATGTAATGGATTAAACAGTATTATTGTAAAACATTTTTTAATTTTTTAGCGTTCTTAACTGCACTTGATAGGAGTGTCCATTTTTCTACTTCAGATACAATACTAATATTGTAGCCTGGAGTGTTGGCCAATGCTAATATTGATTCAATGCGATACCAGCACGATTAATACACACTTATTTTTTGAATGTTAAAAAAAGGTTTGATCAAGTGAAACTAGTCAAACAGAACAACGGTAGGTGTGAGAATACTAACCTGTTTATTATTAACTGTCTGGAATTGACTTATGCTGTTCTGAAGTGGACTGATAATTGTTTTGTCATTCAGTAAAGCTCATGCGGACACGTTTGTGACTGGATACTTTCTAATACACTTCTGCCTCATGACTTGTTTATGTTGACAAATGTGGTGCTTTAGACTGCAGTGTTGTTTAATTATAGACACTAATTACATATGATTAGCTTGTGTGCTATTGTGTGCTTGGCTGTTGTGTAGCTGCCAGCTCCTAGTCGCCTACCATGTTTACCATTTGTAAATAACTTGACTAAAATACAAGAAATGACCAACCGTGTACGCTTATTATAGGACATTTACATGTTAACTTGTATCGGAGAATTTAGATGCAAGCCTGTATAATCCGATGTACACTACCGTTCAAAAGTTTGGGGTCACCCAAACAATTTTGTGGAATAGCCTTCATTTCTAAGAACAAGAATAGACTGTCGAGTTTCAGATGAAAGTTCTCTTTTTCTGGCCATTTTGAGCGTTTAATTGACCCCACAAATGTGATGCTCCAGAAACTCAATCTGCTCAAAGGAAGGTCAGTTTTGTAGCTTCTGTAACGAGCTAAACTGTTTTCAGATGTGTGAACATGATTGCACAAGGGTTTTCTAATCATCAATTAGCCTTCTGAGCCAATGAGCAAACACGTTGTACCATTAGAACACTGGAGTGATAGTTGCTGGAAATGGGCCTCTATACACCTATGTAGGTATTGCACCAAAAACCAGACATTTGCAGCTGGAATAGTCATTTACCACATTAGCAATGTATAGAGTGCATTTATTTAAAGTTAAGGCTAGTTTAAAGTTATCTTCATTGAAAAGTGCTTTTCCTTCAAAAATAAGGACATTTCAATGTGACCCCAAACTTTTGAACGGTAGTGTAAGTTTTTTTTTCTGATATCTGACCGATATTGGATCGTGACACCCTTACTGTTCACTGGGTGCTGTTCACATTCGAACCGATACAATACTAAATCCCGGCACCTAAAAATCCAAACTGGTACTCAACGGTACCAATTTTCGGTACTTTTCTGTGTGTTAATAAATAATAATTGTTTATAATAAAAAAAAACCTCATTTTTATTGCAACATTAAAAAAATAGCTGAATATAACTGCTATCCAGTTGTTGTATCTTGTTGTATTATTATTTGCAAGTATGACATTAAAGTGCAGTAGCAAGTCTAAGACGTTAGATGGTTTATGGTGTGTTTTTTGTTGTGCCCCAAATAGTGTTTATGCTGTAAGTATTTTACTTATTAAGCACCAGCTGTTTGATTGCATCTTAGTCGTAGTTTTCATTACCAAATTGGGAGGTGTTGATATCGCCACGTAAAATCAGTAGCATGTCAATGTGTATTAGCATCAAGCTACCGCATAGTTTACTTATGCCGGAGCGTTTTTTGAGTCAATTGCTTTGTTGGCATGGACATTTACAACATTAAGTAAAAAAAGGTAATTTGGCTATTTATGCTCTCAGTGCTGCTGGAGTGATCACCGAGTGTCGAATAAATGAATAGCAAGATTGTGATTAGTACTGTGTAAAAACAATAAAACCGCCAACTTTGACTTTAAAGATAGTGGACAAAGGCTTAGTGTAATTTCCTTCCATTCTAAATTGTCTTACAAGTGTTAAAATAAGTTAACCATTGTATTAGTCATTTAAAAAAACAATTGTTTATTAGATAAGGTGATAAAGTTGATTATATTTTGGTATTCAGCAATGCGTGAGGGCATTGGTAAACAATAACGTCAATCAATGCACTTTTTTGCAAAGGCCGGACTCTTCGGGCAGCTCATCGCGTCGTGCGGGCGCACCTAACACGTCGTCGTTTCGCAGCGGGTCTACTTGAAGCCGTCGTGTTCCTGACTGAGGTTTGGTTGAACGACGTGAAGCAGACGTGGTCTCGAGTGTTCCTCATCAGCTTATGTTAATACTGGCAGCAGTGTGACCGCTCCAATAGAAAGCCAGTGACACGGCCCGTCAGTCACCTGACACCTGCCAATAGTGGCGGAGGGGGCGACGGGGGGGGGGGGGGGGGGGGGTGGCGGTCAACACACACACACACACACGCACACAAACACCTGATAATTATTGAATTATACACAGTGCGCCTCTTTCACTAACCTCTCCTCTCCCGGGACCCAGCTGTTCATGAAATACCTCCCAGTAAGACGGCAAAGGAGGGGCGGCGGAAGGGGGGGCGAGGGGGGGGGGGCATAAGAAAAAAGAGCATTATGCTTCAGTGGCTCTCAATAGCGTGTCCATTTTTAAGCGAGGCAAAGTGAAAAGATACCATTTCATTCAAGGAGCAGCCTGCAATAGAAGCGCACAAAGGAGACAAGATAGTGCAATCTCGGGGTCAGCGACACCCTTGCCTCTGCTGTAATTACTACACCTGCTTTCATAGTCCAGTAATGGACGCCGCCGTGCTACAGCCGCCGTGCTTTACCGTATTTTCCGGACTATAGAGGGCGTGGGGATATAAGCCGCACCCATTAAATTTTAGAATTTTAACAAATATATTTTCCATATATTAGGCGCGCCGGCTAATATACGGCCAAGTACCACAATAATGTTAAACGTTGAAATTCAATGGGGTAGTAGGCCAAAGTATTCATCAAAAAACAAGCCAGAGGTTTTATTTTACCAGTATATGTACTATTTTTGGCCACTGTAATAATAATTTAAATATTAGAAGAGTGAAGAATTTTAATAATTTAATAACGTGTTGATATTTGATTTTTTTTAATAAATAGCACAGTATGTGTTATTTAGGGCTGCAACTAATGATTAATTTGATAATCGATTAATCTGTCGATTATTACTTCGATTAATCGATTAATAATCGGATAAAAGAGGCAAACTACATTTCAATGGGGTAGTAGGCCTAAGTATTCATCAAAAAACAAGCCAGAGGTTTTATTTTACAAGTATATGTACTATTTTTGGCCACTGTAATAATAATTTAAATATTAGAAGAGTGAAGAATTTTAATAATTTAATAACGTGTTGATATTTGATTTTTTTTAATAAATAGCACAGTATGTGTTATTTAGGGCTGCAACTAATGATTAATTTGATAATCGATTAATCTGTCGATTATTACTTCGATTAATCGATTAATAATCGGATAAAAGAGACAAACTACATTTCAATGGGGTAGTAGGCCTAAGTATTCATCAAAAAACAAGCCAGAGGTTTTATTTTACAAGTATATGTACTATTTTTGGCCACTGTAATAATAATTTAAATATTAGAAGAGTGAAGAATTTTAATAATTTAATAACGTGTTGATATTTGATTTTTTAAATAAATAGCACAGTATGTGTTATTTAGGGCTGCAACTAATGATTAATTTGATAATCGATTAATCTGTCGATTATTACTTCGATTAATCGATTAATAATCGGATAAAAGAGACAAACTACCTTTCAATGGGGTAGTAGGCCTAAGTATTCATCAAAAAACAAGCCAGAGGTTTTATTTTACAAGTATATGTACTATTTTTGGCCACTGTAATAATAATTTAAATATTAGAAGAGTGAAGAATTTTAATAATTTAATAACGTGTTGATATTTGATTTTTTTTAAATAAATAGCACAGTATGTGTTATTTAGGGCTGCAGCTAGTGATTAATTTGATAATCGATTAAACTGTCGATTATTACTTCGATTAATCGATTAATAATCGGATAAAAGAGACAAACTACATTTCAATGGGGTAGTAGGCCTAAGTATTCATCAAAAAACAAGCCAGAGGTTTTATTTTACAAGTATATGTACTATTTTTGGCCACTGTAATAATAATTTAAATATTAGAAGAGTGAAGAATTTTAATAATTTAATAACGTGTTGATATTTGATTTTTTTTAATAAATAGCACAGTATGTGTTATTTAGGGCTGCAGCTAATGATTCATTTGATAATCGATTAATATGTCGATTATTACTTCGATTAATCGATTAATAATCGGATAAAAGAGACAAACTACATTTCAATGGGGTAGTAGGCCTAAGTATTCATCAAAAAACAAGCCAGAGGTTTTATTTTACAAGTATATGTACTATTTTTGGCCACTGTAATAATAATTTAAATATTAGAAGAGTGAAGAATTTTAATAATTTAATAACGTGTTGATATTTGATTTTTTTTTAAATAAATAGCACAGTATGTGTTATTTAGGGCTGCAGCTAATGATTCATTTGATAATCGATTAATCTGTCGATTATTACTTCGATTAATCGATTAATAATCGGATAAAAGAGACAAACTACATTTCAATGGGGTAGTAGGCCTAAGTATTCATCAAAAAACAAGCCAGAGGTTTTATTTTACAAGTATATGTACTATTTTTGGCCACTGTAATAATAATTTAAATATTAGAAGAGTGAAGAATTTTAATAATTTAATAACGTGTTGATATTTGATTTTTTTTTAATAAATAGCACAGTATGTGTTATTTAGGGCTGCAACTAATGATTAATTAGATAATCGATTAATCTGTCGATTATTACTTCGATTAATCGATTAATAATCGGATAAAAGAGACAAACTACATTTCAATGGGGTAGTAGGCCTAAGTATTCATCAAAAAACAAGCCAGAGGTTTTATTTTACAAGTATATGTACTATTTTTGGCCACTGTAATAATAATTTAAATATTAGAAGAGTGAAGAATTTTAATGATTTAATAACGTGTTGATATTTGATTTTTTTAAATAAATAGCACAGTATGTGTTATTTAGGTCTGCAACTAATGATTAATTTGATAATCGATTAATCTGTCGATTATTACTTCGATTAATCAATTAATAATCGGATAAAAGAGACAAACTACATTTCAATGGGGTAGTAGGCCTAAGTATTCATCAAAAAACAAGCCAGAGGTTTTATTTTACAAGTATATGTACTAGTTTTGGCCACTGTAATAATAATTTAAATATTAGAAGAGTGAAGAATTTTAATAATTTAATAACGTGTTGATATTTGATTTTTTTTTAATAAATAGCACAGTATGTGTTATTTAGGGCTGCAACTAATGATTAATTAGATAATCGATTAATCTGTCGATTATTACTTCGATTAATCGATTAATAATCGGATAAAAGAGACAAACTACATTTCAATGGGGTAGTAGGCCTAAGTATTCATCAAAAAACAAGCCAGAGGTTTTATTTTACAAGTATATGTACTATTTTTGGCCACTGTAATAATAATTTAAATATTAGAAGAGTGAAGAATTTTAATAATTTAATAACGTGTTATTTGATTTTTTTTTAATAAATAGCACAGTATGTGTTATTTAGGGCTGCAACTAATGATTGATTTGATAATCGATTAATCTGTCGATTATTACTTCGATTAATCGATTAGTAATCGGATAAAAGAGACAAACTACATTTCAATGGGGTAGTAGGCCTAAGTATTCATCAAAAAACAAGCCAGAGGTTTTATTTTACAAGTATATGTACTATTTTTGGCCACTGTAATAATAATTTAAATATTAGAAGAGTGAAGAATTTTAATAATTTAATAACGTGTTGATATTTGATTTTTTTTAATAAATAGCACAGTATGTGTTATTTAGGGCTGCAGCTAATGATTAATTTGATAATCGATTAATCTGTCGATTATTACTTCGATTAATCGATTAATAATCGGATAAAAGAGACAAACTACATTTCAATGGGGTAGTAGGCCTAAGTATTCATCAAAAAACAAGCCAGAGGTTTTATTTTACAAGTATATGTACTATTTTTGGCCACTGTAATAATAATTTAAATATTAGAAGAGTGAATAATTTTAATAATTTAATAACGTGTTGATATTTGATTTTTTTAAATAAATAGCACAGTATGTGTTATTTAGGGCTGCAGCTAATGATTGATTTGATAATCGATTAATCTGTCGATTATTACTTCGATTAATAATCGGATAAAAGAGACAAACTACATTTCAATGGGGTAGTAGGCCTAAGTATTCATCAAAAAACAAGCCAGAGGTTTTATTTTACAAGTATATGTACTATTTTTGGCCACTGTAATAATAATTTAAATATTAGAAGAGTGAAGAATTTTAATAATTTAATAACGTGTTGATATTTGATTTTTTTTAATAAATAGCACAGTATGTGTTATTTAGGGCTGCAGCTAATGATTAATTTGATAATCGATTAATCTGTCGATTATTACTTCGATTAATCGATTAATAATCGGATAGAAGAGACAAACTACATTTCAATGGGGTAGTAGGCCTAAGTATTCATCAAAAAACAAGCCAGAGGTTTTATTTTACAAGTATATGTACTATTTTTGGCCACTGTAATAATAATTTAAATATTAGAAGAGTGAAGAATTTTAATAATTTAATAACGTGTTGATATTTGATTTTTTTTAATAAATAGCACAGTATGTGTTATTTAGGGCTGCAGCTAATGATTCATTTGATAATCGATTAATCTGTCGATTATTACTTCGATTAATCGATTAATAATCGGATAAAAGAGACAAACTACATTTCAATGGGGTAGTAGGCCTAAGTATTCATCAAAAAACAAGCCAGAGGTTTTATTTTACAAGTATATGTACTATTTTTGGCCACTGTAATAATAATTTAAATATTAGAAGAGTGAAGAATTTTAATAATTTAATAACGTGTTGATATTTGATTTTTTTTAATAAATAGCACAGTATGTGTTATTTAGGGCTGCAGCTAATGATTCATTTGATAATCGATTAATCTGTCGATTATTACTTCGATTAATCGATTAATAATCGGATAAAAGAGACAAACTACATTTCAATGGGGTAGTAGGCCTAAGTATTCATCAAAAAACAAGCCAGAGGTTTTATTTTACAAGTATATGTACTATTTTTGGCCACTGTAATAATAATTTAAATATTAGAAGAGTGAAGAATTTTAATAATTTAATAACGTGTTGATATTTGATTTTTTTTAATAAATAGCACAGTATGTGTTATTTAGGGCTGCAGCTAATGATTCATTTGATAATCGATTAATCTGTCGATTATTACTTCGATTAATCGATTAATAATCGGATAAAAGAGACAAACTACATTTCAATGGGGTAGTAGGCCTAAGTATTCATCAAAAAACAAGCCAGAGGTTTTATTTTACAAGTATATGTACTATTTTTGGCCACTGTAATAATAATTTAAATATTAGAAGAGTGAAGAATTTTAATGATTTAATAACGTGTTGATATTTGATTTTTTTTAATAAATAGCACAGTATGTGTTATTTAGGGCTGCAACTAATGATTAATTTGATAATCGATTAATCTGTCGATTATTACTTCGATTAATCGATTAATAATCGGATAAAAGAGACAAACTACATTTCAATGGGGTAGTAGGCCTAAGTATTCATCAAAAAACAAGCCAGAGGTTTTATTTTACAAGTATATGTACTATTTTTGGCCACTGTAATAATAATTTAAATATTAGAAGAGTGAAGAATTTTAATAATTTAATAACGTGTTGATATTTGATTTTTTTTAATAAATAGCACAGTATGTGTTATTTAGGGCTGCAACTAATGATTCATTTGATAATCGATTAATCTGTCGATTATTACTTCGATTAATAATCGGATAAAGAGACAAACTACATTTCTATCCTATTCAGTATTTTATTGAAAAAAAACAGCATACTGGCACCATACTTATTTTCATTATTGTTTCTCAGCTGTTTGTAAATGTTGCCGTTTATAAATAAAGGTTTATTTAAAAAATAATAATAATAAAAACAAATTTGAAAAAAAATAAATAAAATATATATATATATATATATATCCAACCAATCGATGACTAAATTAATCGGCAACTATTTTTATAATCGATTTTAATCGATTTAATCGATTAGTTGTTGCAGCCCTAGTGTTATTCAAATATTTATTTTCATCAAGATCACTTGAATATTATTGTTTTTTGTTTGTTTTTAAATATACATGATTTATATACAAGCGGTAGAAAATGGATGGATATATTTTACCCTGTGCTCCTTCTTAGTACACTATTCAACCTTTCTTTTGACAATGCTAAGTCAGCGTGAAATAATGATTATATCCAATGATAAATTAGGGCTGGGCGATGTGGCCTTTTATTAATATCTCGATATTTTTAGGCCATGTCACGATACACGATATATATCTCGATATTTTGCCTTAGCCTTGAATGAACACTTGATGCATATAATCACAGCAGTATGATGATTGTATGTGTCTACATTAAAACATTCTTCTTCATACTGCATTAATATATGCTCATTTTAAACTTTCATGCGGAGAGGGAAATCCCAACTAAGTCAATTTACCAAAAGTGTATTTATTAAACAGTTATTAAGCAGTGGCACAAACATTCATGTCATTTCCAAAACAGAAAGTGCAAGATTGTCAGAGACATTTTAAAACAAGTTATTAGTGCACTTTTGTGCATGATGTCACTAAGATGACATATCAAAACAACTAAATTAAGTGCACTTTTTGTACAGAACGCCACTACAATAGTTTAAAACAAATAAAGTGCACTTTTGTGCATGATGTCACACAAGATATTTCAATAAGTGTCAAATAAAAATGAGCTGCATATTAGGAAATCAAATAGTGTATGTCCTTCGCTATGTGGTAGGTTCCTACGGACGTTATCTCCTTCTGTTGTTGACTATTTTTTCCATACGGTGTTGGTGTGGCAATGGTTGCTTGGGCATTTTGTGGGTGTGGCAACGAACGGAGATGTTGACATGCGGAGTTTCAAGCACTCTTCATTCTCTAGCGGGTGACTTTTCAAATGATGCTACATATTAGCAGTAATGCTACTTTTTGTAGCAAAGCTTTTGCCGCATACTTGACATATTACGGTTGTCTGTTCGAAATATTCCCGCTTGAAGCCTAACCACCGCCAGACGATGGACCCAGTGCCGTTTTTCTTGGGAATTAATTATCCTTCATTTGTTACCAGATTCGCACCTTCTTTCTCTCGTATTACCACTTTTTTAATACAACATTTTTTATCATTGCTGTGAGTGAAGAAAAATCCTCAAATTAGCCCCTCCTTTTTATAAGCCGCAGGTTTGAACGTTTAGGGAAAAGTAGCGGCTTTTAGCGCCGAGTTTACGGTATATTCGCACGACAATTGACATCCATTATAGGCTTTTTCCAATTTGGGATTTCATTTTCCCATGAATAAACTAAGAAATACCATTATAGTCGCCACATCGCGCTTCAAAAATTGCGGTTTTACCACACCGCAATTTTTTCCCCCACCCAGCATATTCAAAACCTTTTTTTTTTGCCATAAATTAAGCATTTTCAAGCATCAAAAAGGCTAAATAGACTACACATATCAATACTACGGTAGTATTGGCCACTAACGGAGACCAAACCAATCCGATCACGCTGTTCAGTATCGTGGCAAACTGATTGGCTCAGTATTACCATATTGCAGTGTTTTTTTGTTTTTTTTTACCAAGTACCACCATAATGACCAACGTTGAAATACAGTATTTATAAACATATAACATATATAAATAAATAAATAAATATATATATATATTTATCCATCCATTTTCTACCGCTTGTCCCTTTCGGGGTCGCGGGGGGTGCTGGAGCCTATCTCAGCTGCATTCGGGCGGAAGGCGGCGTACACCCTGGACAAGTCGCCACCTCATCGCAGGGCCAACACAGATAGACAGACAACATTCACACTCACATTCACACACTAGGGCCAATTTAGTGTTGCCAATCAACCTATCCCCAGGTGCATGTTTTTGGAGGTGCATATGCATATATATATATATATACATATGCATATATATATATATATACATACACACACACATATACATCTGTGTGAAAAGGTGAGGTGTTAATCACAAATTTCAACGGATCATCTTCAGACTATCTATGAACTATTTTGTGTTAGGTGTCAGCATGAACCCTATTGATTTTAAGATGACTTCAAATTGCTGAGGCGGCACAAAGGTGATGTCTTCGTCACCTCTTTGACTTGTCGCAAAATCCAAGTGATTATCTTTCAAATTTAAGGGCTTATTAGTTATTTGACTTAAAAGTGATAATCTAATTGATTTGAGAGGGTTGCGGTCAAAGGTCGAATGTTCTCAAAAGTGCTTTTGACTGCTCGTCTTAAAACTTTCAAGGACTATTTTGTCTTACTTCCGAGCGAGAACCTTATTGATTTTGAAACAATGACTCCAGGTTTGTGAAGCAGCTGAGGTCAAAGTTCAAATATCCGTATATGTCCGTATATCTTATGTCGCTTTGTTGACAGGACAGGTCTCAAATTGTCTGTAGTGCACCAAAAATAATAGGAAAAGCATCCAACATGTTAAAATGTGACTTAAACCATGACCCGTACAGTCAATATTAAGATGATCTTCTTTTTACACTTGTATAAAGGTGAAACATTTTAAAATGTGACTTTAATATGGCCTGTACAGTCAATATTAAGATGATCTTCTTTTTACACTTGTATAATGGTAAAACATTTAAAAATGTGACTTAAAATATGTCTTGTACAGTCAATATTAACAGTATCTTCTTTTTACACTTGTATAAAGGTGAAACATTTTAAAATGTGACTTAAAACATGACCCGTACAGTCAATATTAAGATTATCTTCTTTTTACACTTGTATAAAGGTGAATCATTTTAAAATGTGACTTAAAACATGACCCGTACAGTCAATATTAACATTATCTTCTTTTTACACTTGTATAAAGGTGAATCATTTTAAAATGTGACTTAAAACATGACCCGTACAGTCAATATTAACATTATCTTCTTTTTACACTTGTATAAAGGTGAATCATTTTAAAATGTGACTTAAAACATGACCCGTACAGTCAATATTAACATGATCTTCTTTTTATATTTGTATAAAAATGAAACATTTTTAAAGTGTGCCTTTAAACATGACCCGTACAGTCAATATTAACATGATCTTCTTTTTATACATGTATAAAGGTGAAACATTTTTAAACGTGACTTAAAACATGACCCGTTCAGTCAATATTAACAGTATTTTATTTTTACACTTGTATAAAGGTGAAACATTTTGAAATGTGACTTAAATCATGACCCGTACAGTCAATATTAACATTATCTTCTTTTTACACTTGTATACAAGTGAAACATTTTAAAGTGTGCCTTTAAACATGACCCGTAACGTCAATGTTAACATTAATTTACTTTGTTTTTCCACTTGTATGATTGTTAATGTTAAACTGTGACTTAAAACATGACCAGTACAAGCAATTCACTTATTTTTACACTTGAACGATGGTTCATAATATAAAACTGTGTCCTTTACATTACTGCGACAGTCAATAATGACAGTGGTTAACTTATTTTTACACTTGTTTAACTGTTAATAATAACATGTGACCTAAAACATGACCCATACAGTCAATATTAACAGTATCTTCTTTTTACACTTGTCCAAATGTGACCTAAAATATGGCCCGTACAATCAATATTAACAATAATAAAAATATTGTTACACTTATAGGACAATTCACAGTTTTGAGCTTCAAGAGGTAGTCACCTGAAATGGTTTTCACTTCACAGGTGTGCTTGAAGCTCATCAAGAGAATGCCAAGAGTGTGCAAAGCAGGGATCAGATTAAAGGGTGGCGAACTAGAATATACAGTAGAACATGTTTTCAGTTATTTCACCTTTTTTTGTCAAGTCCATAGCTCCGCATGTGTTCATTCATAGTTTTGATGCCTTCAGTGACAATCTACAATGTAAATAGTCATAGAAATAAAGAAAATGCATCGAATGAGAAAGTGTGTCCAAACTTTTGGCCAAGTACTGTACAGCTCGGTCTTCAGAATCCTACCGTAAGAAAAAAACTGCGGTACCATTTTTGCATTTACAGTAATACACTGTGAAAACAGTAACCATATTTTTTTATGCAAAAAAACAACAAAAAACTGGCAGCTCAATCACCAGAATTTTAGAGTAAAACCGTGTGATAATTTTACTGTAAATGTTATGGTAAATTTCTGCCTTTTTTTCTTTTCTTTTTTTCTTACAGTGTAGGTAAAATATACATTTACTAATCAAATGCATAGGTAATCGTGTGACAATATCATCCTTATACATGCATTTCTTTTATTAATGTTACAAGCAGCCAGCCCTCTGAGGGCAGCCAAAACTGCAACATGGCCCTTAAAGGCCTACTGAAATGAAATTGTTTTATTTAAACGGGGAACGCAGATCCATTCTATGTGTCAGACTTGATCATTTCGCGATATTGCCATATTTTTGCTGAAAGGATTTAGTAGAGAACATCGACGATAAAGTTCGCAACTTTTGGTCGCTGATAAAAAAAAAGCCTTGCCTGTACCGGAAGTAGCGTGACGTCACAGGTTGAAGGGCTCCTCACATTTCCCCATTGTTTACACCAGCAGCGAGAGCGATTCGGGCCGAGAAAGCGACGATTACCCCAATAATTTGAGCCAGGATGAAAGATTTGTGGATGAGGAACGTGAGAGTGAAGGACTAGAGTGCAGTGCAGGACGCATCTTTTTTCGCTCTGACCGTAACTTAGGTACAAGCTGGCTCATTGGATTCCACACTCTCTCCTTTTTCTATTGTGGATCACGGATTTGTATTTGAAACCACCTCGGATACTATATCCTCTTGAAAATGAGAGTCGAGAACGCGAAATGGACATTCACGGTGACTTTTATCTCCACGACAATACATCGGCCAAGCACTTTAGCTACGGAGCTAACGTGATAGCATCGTGCTTAACTGCAGATAGAAACAAAAGAAATAAGCCCCTGACTGGAAGGATAGACAGAAAATCAACAATACTATTAAACCATGGACATGTAAATACACGGTTAATGCTTTCCAGCCTGGCGAAGCTTAACAATGCTGTTGCTAACGACGTCATTGAAGCTAACTTAGCAACGGGACCTCACAGAGCTATGCTAAAAACATTAGCTATCCACCTACGCCAGCCAGCCCTCATCTGCTCATCAACACCCGTGCTCACCTGCGTTCCAGCGATCGACGGCGCGACGAAAGACTTCACCCGATCATCCTTGCGGTCGGCGGCTAGCGTCGGATAGCGCGTCTGCTATCCAAGTCAAAGTCCTCCTGGTTGTGATGCTGCAGCCAGCCGCTAATACACCGATCCCACCTACAGCTTTCTTCTTTGCAGTCTTCATTGTTCATTAAACAAATTGCAAAAAGATTCACCAACACAGATGTCCAGAATACTGTGGGATTTTGCGATGAAAACCGAGCTTTTTGTATTGGATACAATGTGTCCGAATACATCCGTTTCAACCATTGACGTCACGCGCATACGTCATCATACATAGACGTTTTCAACCGGAAGTTTAGCGGGACATTTAAAATTGCACTTTATAAGTTAACCCGGCCGTATTGGCATGTGTTGCAATGTTAAGATTTCTTCATTGATATATAAACTATCAGACTGCGTGGTCGGTAGTAGTGGCTTTCAGTAGGCCTTTAAAGAATGGCCTGTATGGTCAATACGGTTTTATTGACCAGTTTGACCCTGGAACAGATAAAATAACGTTGTATTATTTACTATTAGAAAAGAATGTGTCTTGGAAGTGAAATTGTGTTGAACATTATTTGTACATATTTAATTCTTAAATGTACAATTATAATGACCGTATTTGAAAATGTCTTTATTTGCTAAAAAGTAAACATTTAGGCTGGAAAAAAACCCAGCTTTAAAGTGTGGCACTAGAAGATTGAAGCCCATTATTTAGTTTTTGTGGTGTTTTTATAGCACGTATAGGTCCAATCCCAAAAGTACATGTTTACTAGCAGATGCTATCCAATCCCGTCCACGTTCTACTTTGCAATTTTCCAACAGGAAATCAGCCGTGAACGCCAATAGGGACTCAAAGAGCACCTTGGGTCTTTTTTCGCCCCTCGCTTTATCGTCTCTCAAATCAAAGTTTGCCAGAGAAAGTCCTGGAGGTGAAGACAGAATAAATCACATTTCAAGAACACACACAAAAAAAAAAATAGTGTATTTATCTTGAGTTAAGTTTTGATGCGTGCTGCAGTTTTAAAGGATGGCGATGGCGAGGTATAATGGAAAGGGCCTGCCGCCGCGGATGCCCAGCCAACCACTTAAGATATCTTTGAAGATGAATCAATCACGATATTATAGTGAAAGTCCGCGAGGTGCCTGCTGGCGCGTGATCGAACACCGCGTCTGCACTTCATAGCGGCCCGCGGGGGCATTGATGCTCCTGATTGATCGCGCGGTGGAAGTGACTGCAAAGAAGAAAAGGATTACGCTTGTCAAAGGCAGTCAATACGGCAGGGCCCGCTGGTCAAATGTTTGCACTAAATCTCAAATAGTGTTTGCAAAGCTAAAAAAGGAGGGAAAACAGGCACCAAAAAAAAAAAAATACAACTGAGAAAAAACAAGCTCATTTGCTCCGAGGACCATCCATCTGCACTCCAGCTGACAGGTTGGCTAAAATGTGTCAACATCAAAACAATTCTGTTGTTTCGAAAAAAGTGATGAAGCTCTGATGAAAGTCCAGTTTAGATAAGGTTTTTTTTGGTAGCATTTAGAGATGTGTCGATTTTCGTGAAAAAGTATGTGACAGGCCGTTTGTCGATCCCAAAAAACGATTACCTCTGGCTGATTTATTTTTGGTAGCCACCAGCTAACTTTGTACAGTGGAACCTCGTTTTTAAAAACTTAATTGGTTCTTGAACATGGTTGGATAATCGAACATTTCGTATAGGGAAGCAGAGTTCCCTATAAGGAACAATGCAAATGAATAATTGGTTCTAGCCTTGAGAAAAGTCCATATTATAGTGAAAGATGCACATTTTGAAGACATTGTATGTATGTATGTATATATATATATATACATACGTATACGTATATATATATATATATATATATATATATATATATATATATATATATATATATATATATACATATATATATATTAGGGGTGTGGGAAAAAATCGATTCGAATTCGAATCGCGATTCTCACGTTGTGCGATTCAGAATCAATTGTCATTTTTTAATTTTAAATTATTATTATTATTATTAGTTTGATTTTTTAATTAATCAATCCAACAAAACAATACACAGCAAAACCATAACAATGCAATCCAATTCCAAAACCAAACCCGACCCAGCAACACTCAGAACTGCAATAAACAGAACAATTGAGAGGCGACACAAACACGACACAGAACAAACCAAAAGTAGTGAAACAAAAATAAATGTTATCAACAACAGTATCAATATTAGTTACAATTTCAACATAGCAGTGTTTAAAAATCCCTAATTGACATTATCATTAGACATTTATATATATAAAAAAAAAAACGAACAAAAGTGTCCCAGTGGCTTACACTTCCATCGCATCTCATAAGCTTGACAACACACTGTGTCCAATATTTTCACAAAGATAAAATAAGTCATATTTTTGGTTCATTTAATAGTTAAAACACATTTACATTATTGCAATCAGTTGATAAAACATTGTCCTTTACAATTATAAAAGCTTTATACAAAAATCTACTACTCTGCTTGCATGTCAGCAGACTGGGGTAGATCCTGCTGAAATCCTATGTATTGAATGAATAGAGAATCCTTTTGAATCGGGAAAAAAATCGTTTTTGAATCGAGAATCGTGTTGAATTGAAAAAAAAAAAAGATTTTGAATCGAATCGTGACCCCAAGAATCGATATTGAATCGAATCGTGGGACACCCAAAGATTCACAGCCCTAATATATATATATATATATATATATATATATATATATATATATATATATATATATATATATATATATATATATATATATATATATATATATATATATATATATATATATATATATATATATATATATATATATATATATATACTGTATATAAAAAAAACTCTAAAAGAAAAAAACATGCACAGTAAATGAAAAATAAATCCTGTAAATGAAAAAACATGTAGTGTAAACGAAAACAATATATAATGAATGAAAACACCTATAAAAAAAACAGGAAAAAAAATCAACCTCTACTACCCGGATTTCACTCAAAGCGGGTATTTTTTGGAACGTAACCCCAGCGTTTAACGAGGGAACGATGTATATGTGTTTCATTCGATAATATTAAAGTGCAATACATGTATTTTTTCAGACAAAATGGAAAGAATCAACATATTTAGTGAGGGAAAAAAAAAGTACTTTATTGGTGCATATTATTTCCAAGTTTGCGCAGGCCATATAAAATGATATGGCCACCCTGGACTTGAGTTTGGCACCTGTGAGTTATTCTATACTATTGACATTGTTTTGCTCAAACAATTGTACGTAATAAAAAAGAGTAAGTAATATTTAAAAATTGTGTTAGTATATTGTATAACTGTCAACAGTACTTACTATATATATATATATATATATATATATATATATATATATATATATATATATATATATATATATATATATATATATATATATATATATATATATATATATATATATATATATATATACAGTATATACAGTATATATATATATATATATATATATATATATATATACAGTATATACAGTATATATATATATATATATATATATATATATATATATATATATATATATATATTTATATATATATATATATATATATATATATATATATATATATATATATATATATATATATATATATATATATATATATATATATATATATATATATATATATATATATACACTACCGTTCATAAGTTTGGGGTCACCCAAACAATTTTGTGGAATAGCCTTCATTTCTAAGAACAAGAATAGACTGTCGAGTTTCAGATGAAAGTTCTCTTTTTCTGGCCATTTTGAGCGTTTAATTGACCCCACAAATGTGATGCTCCAGAAACTCAACCTGCTCAAAGGAAGGTCAGTTTTGTAGCTTCTGTAACGAGCTAAACTGTTTTCAGATGTGTGAACATGATTGCACAAGGGTTTTCTAATCATCAATTAGCCTTCTGAGCCAATGAGCAAACACATTGTACCATTAGAACACTGGAGTGATAGTTGCTGGAAATGGGCCTCTATACACCTATGTAGATATTGCACCAAAAACCAGACATTTGCAGCTAGAATAGTCATTTACCACATTAGCAATGTATAGAGTGTATTTCTTTAAAGTTAAGACTACCGTAATTTCCGGACTATAAGCCGCACCCGACTATAAGCCGCACCTGACTATAAGCCGCACCAGCTAAATTTAGGGGAAAATACAGATTGCTCCATATATAAGCCGCACCCGACTATAAGCCGCAGGGTTTTGATGTGTAATTAGCGTAGTATATAGGGGTTCCTGCTAGCACGGAGGGGATTGTCGGGACAGAGATGACTGTTTGGGAACGCAAAGCGTCCCATTTATTAACAATAAATCTTTCAATCATTCAATCAAACTTTCACATCTTTGACATGGCGAACAGCATTCGTGCAGAGTACAAATAATACAACGGTGCAAAGTAATACAAAGTGCTCGCCTGTACGTTATCAAAATAACCAGCCTACCGGTATATGAAAAGTCAGTCTTTAATCATTGTGTCATCGTCTTCCTCCTGCGTACTAAAACCACCGAAATCCTCTTCGTCGGTGTCGGAGAAGAACAGGCCGTGAATAAGCCGCACCCTTGTATAAGCCGCAGGGACCAGAACGAGGGGAAAAAATAGCGGCTTATAGTCCGGAAATTACGGTAGTTTAAAGTTATCTCCATTGAAAAGTACAGTGCTTTTCCTTCAAAAATAAGGACATTTCAATGTGACCCCAAAATTTTGAACGGTAGTGTATGTATATATATATATACACTACCGTTCAAAAGTTTGGGGTCACCCAAACAATTTTGTGGAATAGCCTTCATTTCTAAGAACAAAAATAGACTGTCGAGTTTCAGATGAAAGTTCTCTTTTTCTGGCCATTTTGAGCGTTTAATTGACCCCACAAATGTGATGCTCCAGAAACTCAATCTGCTCAAAGGAAGGTCAGTTTTGTAGCTTCTGTAACGAGCTAAACTGTTTTCACATGTGTGAACATGATTGCACAAGGGTTTTCTAATCATCAATTAGCCTTCTGAGCCAATGAGCAAACACATTGTACCATTAGAAGACTGGAGTGATAGTTGCTGGAAATGGGCCTCTATACACCTATGTAGATATTGCACCAAAAACCAGACATTTGCAGCTAGAATAGTCATTTACCACATTAGCAATGTATAGAGTGTATTTCTTTAAAGTTAAGACTGGTTTAAAGTTATCTTCATTGAAAAGTACAGTGCTTTTCCTTCAAAAATAAGGACATTTCAATGTGACCCCAAACTTTTGAACGGTAGTATATATATATATATATATATATATATATATATATATATATATATATATATATATATATATATATATATATATATATATATATATATATATATATATGTTTACAGTTAATACATGTCATTGTTATGGCCGATCCCTCTCACGAATGATCAGTATCAAAATCAGCAGCATACAATTCTGACTGGAAGGTCCTAGTAGTAAAGAGAAATGCTCTTTGGGATATACATGATTAACGAGCATTACCGCCACCTAAAGGCCCGGAGGGGAACAGTATTGATCTAAACATGACTTTGATGTGCCGTTTCCTTTAGTCTAGTAACTTTAATTTTTACTCTATTGAGACCGAATTCAGCACGCACCTTTAGGAGGCTGACATGAACATGGCCGGTAAGTTTGAGATAGATTGGTTGAAAATCATGGCTGCCATCAAGCAAAACGTCCTCGCAAGGGCACCTTTCTGTGTACGCAGCCACTAATTGTCCGTTTGACATTCAGCATTTGTCTAATGTTGATACAACTTTCAGGATGTCTTCATTACGAGTATGCTAGCATGTATTACAAATATTTTTGAATCAAACCCATAAGCGGTGCCACAAATGTAAAGTTGTTTCTTTGTATTGTTTTTCTAATATACTATGGGAAGCGCTTCTCTCCACTGATTGGCTGGAAGTAATCACGCTGTTTTATACATTTAAATAAACATTAAATCTATTTCCATCATGTATGGCAGACATTAGCACCACCAAAAGGCCTTGGCGGAGGTCTGTGCTGTAATTTAAAGTGCCTTTCTGGTTTAATGCCTCATATTTGAACGATTGTATTCAATACAGATGCACACATCATGCGGTGATATACTGTACTGTACTGTTGCTGCGGCTGTTATTTACACCGCCGTCCACTTCTTCTTTTGTTTTATGGAAAAATCAAGACGTGATTGATTCGGGTTTGCAGCGTGCGGAGGTTAACAGAAAACACTAAGTTCCATAAAGTGCTATGGAGATAAATCACTGTTATCCTGACAGTGCTGACAGCGGTTTAAGCAGCAGCAATCATTGCAGAAGCCCCCCCCCTCCCCCCCTCCTCGCCCCCTCCTCGTGATGCGTTTTTCTTTTTTCGGGATGAGGGGAGGGGGAGCAATGATAGTGTCAAGCATCCATTGACATAAACCTCCCCGAGCTGTAAGCAAATTGTGTTGATATATAAAGGTAATAAAGGATGACGTGGGAGGGGTCCGGTCCCACGTGTACATTTAAGGATTCTAAAAATGTCACCTAAAAAATGGATTGTGCTGGTAATGTCAGCAAGGGCTAACTTATTTTTACACTTGCCTGACAAATGTTAAAATGTGACTTATGTGAGCTGTTTACACTTTTATGGCAGCTAAACGTATTCAGATGTGACATAAAACACCAACCGCACAGTTAGTAATAACAGTTGTTCATTTAATTCCACACTATTATGACATTTAAGAATGTTGAAATATCACTTTAAACTTTGCTAGTAGGGTTAATATTATCAGTAATTAACTTTTTTTTACACTTTAATGGCAACTACAAATGTTAAAATGTGACCTAAAACATTGACTGTGTTGTTAATAATAGTTTTTCACTTAATTCCACACTATTATGACATTTAAGAATATTACAATATAACTTAAAACTTTGCTAGTAGGGTTAATATTAACAGTAATTAACATTTGTAACACATTAATGGCAGCTAATATTGTTAAAATGTGACATAAAACATTGCCTGGTCTGGTAGTAAGAGTCATTAACTTATTTTTACACTTTAATGGCAACTACAAATGTTAAAATGTGACCTAAAACATTGACTGTGTTGTTAATAATAACAGTTTTTCACTTAATTCCACACTATTATGACATTTAAGAATATTACAATATAACTTAAAACTTTGCTAGTAGGGTTAATATTAACAGTAATTAACATTTGTAACACATTAATGGCAGCTAATATTGTTAAAATGTGACATAAAACATTGCCTGGTCTGGTAGTAAGAGTCATTAACTTATTTTTACACTTTAATGGCAGCTACAAATGTTAAAATGTGACCTAAAACATTGACTGTGTTGTTAATAATAACAGTTTGTCACTTAATTCCACACTATTATGACATTTAAGAATGTTGAAATATAACTTAAAACTTTGCTAGTGGGTTAATATTAACAGTAGTTAACATTTTTAACACATTAATGGCAGCTAATATTGTTAAAATGTGACATACAACATTGCCTTGTTTGGTAGTAAGAGTGATTAACTTATTTTTACACTTTAATGGCAGTTACACATGTTAAAAATGTGACCTAAAACATTGACTGTCTTGTTAATAATAACAACAGTTGTTCACTTAATTCCACACTATTATGAAATCTAAGAATGTTAAAATATCACTTAAAACTTTGCTAGTAGGGTTAATATTATCAGTAATTAACTTTTATTTTACACATTAATGGCAGCTAAGAATGTTAAAATGTGACATAAAACATTTCCTGGTCTGGTAGTAAGAGTGATGATCTTATTTTTACACTTTAATGGCAGTTACAAATGTTAAAATGTGACCTAAAACATTGACTGTACAGTTAACAATAAGAGTTGTTGACTTCGGTCTACACTATCGTGACAGTTAAGAATGTTAAAATATCACTTAAAACATTGCCAGTACAATTGACTTATTTTTTAACACATTATTGGCGGCTAAGAATGTTAAAATGTGACATAAAACATTTCCTGGTCTGCATGGTAGTAAGAGTGATTAACTTATTTTTACATTTAAATGGCAGCTACAAATGTTAGAATGTGACCTAAAACATTGATTGTGTTGTTAATTATAACAGTTGTTCACTTAATTCCACACTATTATGACATTTAAGAATATTACAATATAACTTAAAACTTTGCTAGTAGGGTTAATATTAACAGTAATTAACATTTGTAACACATTAATGGCAGCTAAGAATGTTAAAATGTGACATAAAACATTGCCTGGTCTGGTAGTAAGAGTGATTAACTTATTTTTACACTTTAATGGCAACTACAAATGTTAAAATGTGACCTAAAACATTGACTGTGTTGTTAATAATAGTTTTTCACTTAATTCCACACTATTATGACATTTAAGAATGTTGAAATATCACTTTAAACTTTGCTAGTAGGGTTAATATTATCAGTAATTAACTTTTTTTTACACTTTAATGGCAACTACAAATGTTAAAATGTGACCTAAAACATTGACTGTGTTGTTAATAATAACAGTTTTTCACTTAATTCCACACTATTATGACATTTAAGAATATTACAATATAACTTAAAACTTTGCTAGTAGGGTTAATATTAACAGTAATTAACATTTGTAACACATTAATGGCAGCTAAGAATGTTAAAATGTGACATAAAACATTGCCTGGTCTGGTAGTAAGAGTGATTAACTTATTTTTACACTTTAATGGCAACTACAAATGTTAAAATGTGACCTAAAACATTGACTGTGTTGTTAATAATAGTTTTTCACTTAATTCCACACTATTATGACATTTAAGAATATTACAATATAACTTAAAACTTTGCTAGCAGGGTTAATATTAACAGTAATTAACATTTGTAACACATTAATGGCAGCTAATATTGTTAAAATGTGACATACAACATTGCCTGGTCTGGTAGTAAGAGTCATTAACTTATTTTTACACTTTAATGGCAGCTACAAATGTTAAAATGTGACCTAAAACATTGACTGTGTTGTTAATAATAACAGTTTGTCACTTAATTCCACACTATTATGACATTTAAGAATGTTGAAATATAACTTAAAACTTTGCTAGTGGGTTAATATTAACAGTAATTAACATTTTTAACACATTAATGGCAGCTAATATTGTTAAAATGTGACATACAACATTGCCTTGTTTGGTAGTAAGAGTGATTAACTTATTTTTACACTTTAATGGCAGTTACAAAAGTTAAAAATGTGACCTAAAACATTGACTGTCTTGTTAATAATAACAACAGTTGTTCACTTAATTCCACACTATTATGAAATCTAAGAATGTTAAAATATCACTTAAAACTTTGCTAGTAGGGTTAATATTATCAGTAATTAACTTTTATTTTACACATTAATGGCAGCTAAGAATGTTAAAATGTGACATAAAACATTTCCTGGTCTGGTAGTAAGAGTGATGATCTTATTTTTACACTTTAATGGCAGTTACAAATGTTAAAATGTGACCTAAAACATTGACTGTACAGTTAACAATAAGAGTTGTTGACTTCGGTCTACACTATCGTGACAGTTAAGAATGTTAAAATATCACTTAAAACATTGCCAGTACAATTGACTTATTTTTTAACACATTATTGGCAGCTAAGAATGTTAAAATGTGACATAAAACATTTCCTGGTCTGCATGGTAGTAAGAGTGATTAACTTATTTTTACATTTAAATTGCAGCTACAAATGTTAAAATGTGACCTAAAACATTGATTGTGTTGTTAATTATAACAGTTGTTCACTTAATTCCACACTATTATGAAATCTAAGAATGTTAAAATATAACTTCAAACTTTGCTAGTGGGTTAATATTAACAGTGATTAACTTTTTTTTAAACACATTTTTAACACATTTATGGCAGCTAAGAATGTTAAAATGTGACATAAAACATTGCCTGGTCTGGTAGTAAGAGTGATTAACTTATTTTTACACTTTAATGGCAACTACAAATGTTAAAATGTGACCTAAAACATTGACTGTGTTGTTAATAATAGTTTTTCACTTAATTCCACACTATTATGACATTTAAGAATGTTGAAATATCACTTTAAACTTTGCTAGTAGGGTTAATATTATCAGTAATTAACTTTTTTTTACACTTTAATGGCAACTACAAATGTTAAAATGTGACCTAAAACATTGACTGTGTTGTTAATAATAACAGTTTGTCACTTATTTCCACACTATTATGACATTTAAGAATGTTGAAATATAACTTAAAACTTTGCTAGTAGGGTTAATATTAACAGTAATTAACATTTGTAACACATTAATGGCAGCTAATATTGTTAAAATGTGACATACAACATTGCCTTGTTTGGTAGTAAGAGTGATTAACTTATTTTTACACTTTAATGGCAGTTACAAATGTTAAAAATGTGACCTAAAACATTGACTGTCTTGTTAATAATAACAACAGTTGTTCACTTAATTCCACACTATTATGAAATCTAAGAATGTTAAAATATCACTTAAAACTTTGCTAGTAGGGTTAATATTATCAGTAATTAACTTTTATTTTACACATTAATGGCAGCTAAGAATGTTAAAATGTGACATAAAACATTTCCTGGTCTGGTAGTAAGAGTGATGATCTTATTTTTACACTTTAATGGCAGTTACAAATGTTAAAATGTGACCTAAAACATTGACTGTACAGTTAACAATAAGAGTTGTTGACTTCGGTCTACACTATCGTGACAGTTAAGAATGTTAAAATATCACTTAAAACATTGCCAGTACAATTGACTTATTTTTTAACACATTATTGGCAGCTAAGAATGTTAAAATGTGACATAAAACATTTCCTGGTCTGCATGGTAGTAAGAGTGATTAACTTATTTTTACATTTAAATGGCAGCTACAAATGTTAAAATGTGACCTAAAACATTGATTTTGTTGTTAATTATAACAGTTGTTCACTTAATTCCACACTATTATGAAATCTAAGAATGTTAAAATATAACTTCAAACTTTGCTAGTGGGTTAATATTAACAGTGATTAACTTTTTTTAAAACACATTTTTAACACATTTATGGCAGCTAAGAATGTTAAAATGTGACAAAAAACATTGCCTGGTCTGGTAGTAAGAGTGATTAACTTATTTTTACACTTTAATGGCAACTACAAATGTTAAAATGTGACCTAAAACATTGACTGTGTTGTTAATAATAACAGTTGTTCACTTAATTCCACACTATTATGGAATCTAAGAATGTTAAAATATAACTTAAAACTTTGCTAGTGGGTTAATATTAACAGTGATTAACTTTTTTAACACATTTTTAACACATGTATGGCAGCTAAGAATGTTAAAATGTAGCATAAAACATTTCCTTGTCTGGTAGTAAGAGTGATTAACTTATTTTTACATTTTAATGGCAGCTACAAATGTTAAAATGTGACCTAAAACATTGACTTTGTTGTTAATAATAACAGTTCACTTGCCATCCAAGCAACGTTATCATGGACGCCCCTGCTTATTTCAGCAAGAAAATGCCAAGCCACATGTTACAACAGCGTGGCTTCATAGTAAAAGAGTGCGGGTACTAGACTGGCCTGCCTGTAGTCCAAACCTGTCTCCCATTGAAAATGTTTGGCACAATATGAATTTGAGAATTTAGGGCATTGTAGAATTGTGAATACGTCCATTCATTTGAATGGGAATTTCCTGGAAATTTGGGAATTTCGGGAAAACCTGCAATTTTCCAAAATATTGATACTAGCATGACTGTCCTAGATGATATCAATGGGTTAGTGTTGACATTTTTTTAATCGGTTGATAAATGTTGACAAGGTAACACTTTGAATTTAGAATATTTTTTTCAGAATTCCTGGAATTTTGGGAAAAAACTAATAACTCTTGATGTCTCAACTAAAATGAATGCTTTGGTGATGTAATGGTTGGAAAATGTGGACGTGAAAACTTTAGTGTAAGAGGTGAAAATAGGGCTTTGGAAAACCGGGAATTTTGGGAAGTGGGAAACACGTTTTTACCTTCAATATCCAGGTGAGTAGTGTGTGTGGATGCTTGAAAGGTTCGAATCGGGTAAACAATGGCGCACCCATGTGAGAATTTAGGGTATTGTAGAATTATGAATAAGTCCATTAATTTGAATTGGAATTTCCTGGAAATTTGGGAATTTTGGAAAAACCTGCAATTTTCCAAAATATTGATACTAGAGTAACTGTCCTAGATGATATGAATGGGTTTGTGTTGACATTTTTCGTATCGGTTGATAAATGTTGACGTAGTAACACTTTGAATTTAGAATTGGTTTTCCAGAATTCCTGGAATTTTGGGAAAACTGGGAATCTGTACAGAAAAAAATACTGATAACTCTTGATGTCCCAACTACAAGGGATGTTTTGGTGGTGGAATGGTTAGAATTGGTTGAAAAATGTGGACTGTGAAAACTTTAGTGTAGTAAGTGAAAATAGGGTTTTTGGAAAACCGGGAATTTTGGGAAGTGGGAAACACGTTTTTACCTTCAATATCCAGGTGAGTAGTGTGTGGGGATGCTTGAAAGGTTCGAATCGGGTAAACAATGGCGCACCCATGTGAGAATTTAGGGTATTGTAGAATTATGAATAAGTCCATTAATTTGAATGGGAATTTCCTGGAAATTTGGGAATTTTGGAAAAACCTGCAATTTTCCAAAATATTGATACTAGAGTAACTGTCCTAGATGATATGAATGGGTTTGTGTTGACATTTTTCGTATCGGTTGATAAATGTTGACGTAGTAACACTTTGAATTTAGAATTGGTTTTCCAGAATTCCTGGAATTTTGGGAAAACCGGGAATCTGTACGGAAAAAAATACTGATAACTCTTGATGTCCCAACTACAAGGAATGTTTTGGTGGTGGAATGGTTAGAATTGGTTGAAAAATGTGGACTGTGAAAACTTTAGTGTAGTAGGTGAAAATAGGGTTTTTGGAAAACCGGAAATTTTGGGAAGTGGGAAACACGTTTTTACCTTCAATATCCAGGGTGAGTAGTGTGTGTGGATGGTTGAAAGGTTCGAATCGGGTAAACAATGGCGCACACATGTGAGAATTTAGGGCATTGTAGAATTATGAATATGTCCACTCATTTGAATGGGAATTTTCGGGAAATTTAGGAATTTCGGGAAAACCTGCAATTTTCCAAAATATTGATACTAGAGTAACTGTCCTAGATGATATGAATGGGTTTGTGTTGACATTTTTCGTATCGGTTGATAAATGTTGACGTAGTAACACTTTGAATTTAGAATTGGTTTTCCAGAATTCCTGGAATTTTGGGAAAACTGGGAATCTGTACGGAAAAAAATACTGATAACTCTTGATGTCCCAACTACAAGGAATGTTTTGGTGGTGGAATGGTTAGAATTGGTTGAAAAATGTGGACTGTGAAAACTTTAGTGTAGTAGGTGAAAATAGGGTTTTTGGAAAACCGGGAATTTTGGGAAGTGGGAAACACGTTTTTACCTTCAATATCCAGGGTGAGTAGTGTGTGTGGATGGTTGAAAGGTTCGAATCGGGTAAACAATGGCGCACCCATGTGAGAATTTAGGGTATTGTAGAATTATGAATAAGTCCATTAATTTGAATGGGAATTTCCTGGAAATTTGGGAATTTTGGAAAAACCTGCAATTTTCCAAAATATTGATACTAGAGTAACTGTCCTAGATGATATGAATGGGTTTGTGTTGACATTTTTCGTATCGGTTGATAAATGTTGACGTAGTAACACTTTGAATTTAGAATTGGTTTTCCAGAATTCCTGGAATTTTGGGGAAAACTGGGAATCTGTACGGAAAAAAATACTGATAACTCTTGATGTCCCAACTACAAGGAATGTTTGGTGTGGAATGGTTAGAATTGGTTTGAAAAATGTGGACTGTGAAAACTTTAGTGTAGTAGGTGAAAATAGGGTTTTTGGAAAACCGGAATTTTGGGAAGTGGGAAACACGTTTTTACCTTCAATATCCAGGGTGAGTAGTGTGTGTGGATGGTTGAAAGGTTCGAATCGGGTAAACAATGGCGCACCCATGTGAGAATTTAGGGTATTGTAGAATTATGAATAAGTCCATTAATTTGAATGGGAATTTCCTGGAAATTTGGGAATTTTGGAAAAACCTGCAATTTTCCAAAATATTGATACTAGCATAACTGTCCTAGATGTTATGAATGGGTAGTGTTGACATTCTTCGAATCATCAGTTGATAAATGTTGACGCAGTATTGAATTTCGAATTGTTTTTTTGGAATTCCTGGAATTTCAGGAAAACCGGGAATCTGTACGGAAAAAAACTAATAACTCTTGATGTCCCAACTAAAATGAATTTTTAGTAGTGGAATGGTTGGAATTGGTTGAAAAAATGTGGACTGTGAAAATAGGGCTTTGGAGGTTTCCCTCTTGTGGTGGGTTCTCCTGACGCCAACAGATCTTTGTGAGCCGGTAGACCGGTTGAATCAAGTCTTTTATTGACATACAGCAGTATGGTTTGCCTTCCCGCAATATATCTCAGACTTTTCAGCCCGGCGTGTCTCTGTTTTTCGTGTCCGTGCGTCTGCTCACCAGTAGCTCCAACTCCAAACATGTGTCTCGGCCCCGGCTGCTGCTATAAAGGCGACAGGTGATTAGATAACCAGCCCCAGCTGGGCAATCTACTCACCTGCCGCTGGCTTCGAGGCCGGTCCTTACACACCCCGCAGGCCCGCGGACCACGCCCCCCTCCACAAGGGCTTTGGAAAACCGGGATTTCTGAGAGTTCCTGGAATTTATTTGAACTTGGGAAATTGGTAGTTTGATTGTTCAAGGTGAGTGCAAAGTGTTGATAATGTAACTGTGACAGTCTTCCACTGTCAGGGGTTCCATGGACCACCAAGGACTGACATGACTGCAAGTAGCTTTGACTTTGTTTATTTTTTCAAATAATACTCAGTCGCAGGTCGGGTCGCTTTCAGCTCCTTCCTCCTCCACTGCTCGCTCTTCGGTCCGCTTTTCAGTCGGCCGTCTTCGTCTGCCTCTTGCTCTCTGTCTCTTGCGCGCTGCATGTGCTGCTCACTCTCCAGCTCCTTTTGCCGCGTTGTTTTACACACTTGGGGGAGATTATATATGGTGCCCAGGTGGGCGATCCACGCACCTGATACTTGTTATGGCGTCAATCCACGCCTCTTCGCCGCCATCCTGGAGTCGGCACCCGGCGTGCCCTGCCTCGCTGTCGGTCTGCCGGCACGCCTCCCCACAATAACGCTTCTAACCAAGTGAGAAATGTGGGAACTGTGCAAGTATTGAGAAATGGCCTATTCCTTTTCAATAGGAAAATTGTCCCGGAAAACTGGGAATTCTGGGTAATCTGGGATATTATTGAGGTTTTTTTTTTACAAAATAAAAAGTGGAGCAATAATAATAAATGTAGGATTTTTGCGTGAGGAATACTTTATGTGCGAATGCCCAAGCATTGCTATTATTAAAATGTACATTCACAATGGTGACAGTTTGACTCTGGAACAGATGAATTCACCTCATATGATTTCCAATATGGGGAAAAAAAATGTCCTGGAAGTAGATCAGCATTTTTTTAATGTTACAAAAATACTTACCAGCAAACCTCATGATATATAATTTTTTTTTGGGGGGTTCTGTCCACGCGCCCATCCACGTAAACATCCCTGAGCTGTAAGCTAATTGTGTTGACGTATAAAGGTAATAAAGGAGAGTGTGGGGTGGGTAGGGGGGGGGGGGGGGGTGTTTGGTGTCGGGTCCCACATGTTTTTTTCCGCCTCCCCTCTTGCCCCCTCCTGGCTCACCCGTGTGAGATTATGGCGTTTGCTTTTATCTGTCAGCGATCAATATTTCAAACGTCCGATAAAAGAGGAAATTGAAGTGGGAATAGACGGGAGTGCTGTAAAAAAAGTACAAAGCACAATTATCAAAAAGCAGTTAAAGCGCCTAATAGGACGCGCGCATATTAAAAAAAAAAAAAAAAAAAAAAAAAATGGAACGCCGCACCTTTTGATGTGCGCCGTGCATGTGGGTACCGTCGAAGAAGGAGAAGACATTACCGAGCACTTTGGCCTTTACGAGAAAAGGCGTTAAGAGGTTGACGCGCATAAACGCCACGAAATGTGACAGAAACGTTTGTTTTAGAAGTTATTCCTCCATCGGCTTTACACCGCAGAAGACCTGCCGACTCATCGGTTTAGCGCGGCGATGCACTTGTTTTATGTTTGCAGCATCCCCTGAAACACATCATCATCACTTAAAGCATCCTCCCGACACAACGATATGACACGCCAGCCTTTTCTTCTCCGAGCATGTCTAAATGATCTTTCATTAGAATGAAGCCCCGATCAATACTTCTACGCTCCCTTGATGAAGCGGCATGAAAGGCGCTTCATTTTCCACATTTGTGTGTGTGTGTGTGTGTGTGTGTGTGTGTGTGTGTGTGTGTGTGTGTGTGTGTGTGCAAATCAATAGCTTCTATCATCTTGCAGGCAAACGACATCATCATGCAGCTGTCGGCCATCTTTAGAGGACACCTCGCATGAGGTCTGCACAAATATAAACAATTAATGTCGTGATATGTTTGGATTTTAAACACATTTTTACCTTAGGATAATAGAAAACATAAATCATCTTTTCTAGGGTCAAACTGTAAAAAAAGATGTGGTTAGTTGGAAGGTTTATGGCAGGGGTCTTGGCCTCCCACTCTTTGATGTGAAAGTGTAATGTTAGCGCGGCCTGCGAGTTTTATATGAATGGCGCTTTACAGACCGACCAATCACGGTGGGGGATAAGGATCTCGGGGCGGGACATCGACCAGGCTTGATGCAAGCTGAGTAACGTTGTGAAACGCTGCGATGGAGAGTTTTCTTCCGCGTCTGGCTGCCTGCATGTTTCTATTGGACACACGCGGAGATTCGTCCCAGCGCGCTGCGTTCACAACACTTTAAAAAAAACAACAAGGTTGTCAAGTTGCTGCACAGCGGGACATTATACGTATATATGTCTCTGTGGAGGGGGGTGTGGCCTGCGGGCCTGCAGTCTCTTTCTGACAAAATCAATCAAAGTGATGCGTACGCGGCGGGATAAAAGAAAAGTATGGGACTCAAGGTAGACTCGTGTAGTCTGCGGTCGCGTAGCGACACCTGTCCGTCGGCTATAACAGTCCCCGATAACTCCGACCAATTTTAGGGTCACACCATTGTTTGTGGGTCATTCATTTTTATGTGCATCGCACTATTTGCATTGCCTCACACGATGAACACTACATATATTTGTATTTGACGTCATTTGTTGTTTTTTTTGTTTCTTCGACTACGTTATACAACAACACATTGCAATTTCCGCTTCTTTTTCCTGTAACAACAGTACGGCGAATAACAAACACTCCAGGAGCAGTCACCTTTTTGCACTCGCTATCCAGCTACTTTCTACTATCTACACACACACTATATATATATATATATATATATATATATATATATGTATATATATATATATATATATATATATATATATATGTATGTATGTATATATATGTATATATACATATATATGTATATATAGGTATATATATATATGTATATATATATATATATATATATATATATATATATATATATGTATATATACATATATATGTATATATAGGTATATACATGTATATATATATATATGTATATATACATATATATTAATATATAGGTATATATATATATATATATATATGTATGTATATATATATACATACTGTATATATATATATATATATATATATATATATATATATATATATATATATATATATATATATATATATATATGCATATATATATATATATATATATATGCATATATACAGTATGTATGTATGTATATATATGTATATATGTATATATATATATATATATATATATGTATGTATGTATATATAGGAATATATATATATATATATATATATATATATATATATATATATATATATATATATATATATATATATATATATATATATATATATATGTATATATGTATGTATATATGTATATATATATATATATATATGTATATATGCATGTATGTATGTATATATGCATATATGTATATATATATATATATATACATGTGTATGTATGTATAAATGCATGTATATATATATATATATATATATATATATATATATATATATATATATATATATATATATGTGTGTGTATGTATATATATATGTGTGTGTATGTATATATATATATATATATATATATATATATATATATATATATATATATATATATATATATATATATATATATATATATATATATATATATATATATATATATATATATATATATATATATATATATATATATATATATATATATATATATATAATATAGTACAGGCCAAAAGTTTGGACACACCTTCTCATTCAATGCGTTTTCTTTATTTTCATGACTATTTACATTGTAGATTGTCACTGAAGGCATCAAAACTATGAATGAAGACATGTGGAATTATGTACTTGCTCCAGCACCCCCCCCGCGACCCCGAAAGGGACAAGCTGTAGAAAATGGATTGGATTGGATAAGTGAACCGATACAAGCAGTCCTGCAACATGTTTACTTGTGCAAACTTGGACAGCCAGTTAACATGTAAATGTCCTCCAATAAACACACAAGGTTGGTCTTTTCTCCAATTTTGGTCAACTCATTCACAAAAAGTATACATGGTAAGCTATAGGCTACTATGAGCGAGCAGCTACACCACAGCTAAGCACAAACTAACACCCAAACTAGTCATACACAATAAGTGTCCTTAATTAAACAATATCAGAGTAATCAATTACATTTGTCAATATTAAATAATTATAGTAGCATATACTTACGCATACAAAGTCTCATAGACAGATTAGATATTAGGTATTAGAAGGTATCCAGTAACAAACGTGTCCGCATCATTCAGCTTTCTGCGTCACGTGCCTAATTTAATGTAATTGTGGCCACTAGGTGTCACCAAAAACAATTACCATTCAACTTTAACTTAAACCTCTTAAGGCCCAAGCTGTTTTTTTTACATGCTTTTTTGTTATTTCTCTTTGCGATTTGGGCTTATTGGACCCTAATTAGAATAAAAACTAAGAATCATCTTTTGATATGATGTACTTAGTCCATAAGTCCACAAACGTGCACTTCATGTTTAGTGACATGCTAATTATTATTTTTCACTTTTTTTCCCCAAATTCCATTGCATGTTATACTCTTCTGACACCACCAGATGGCAGTATATGTGTCCACATAAGCGGCCATAAGACCCCAATTCAGTAGTGTACACAATTTTGGAAATAAATATTTTTACACTTTTTTTTCCAAATTCCATTGCATGTTATACTCTTGTGACACCACCAAATGGCAGTATAAGTGTCTACATAAGCGGCCATAAGACCCCAATTCAGTAGTGTACACAATTTTGGAAATACATATTTTTACACTTTTTTTTCCAAATTCGATTGCATGTTATACTCTTCTGACACCACCAGATGGCAGTATAAGTGTCCACATAAGTGGCCATAAGACCCCAATTCAGTAGTGTACACAATTTTGGAAATAAGAGCTAAAAGGTGCTGTCCACGCATGTGGCCACTAAGCCTTGAGAGGTTTTAAAGACAGCATAAGTGCATTCCAGACAGTTGATAATAAATAGGTCAGTGTATTTCATACCTGTCGGTGTTCTCTGTTTGACAATTTCACTTGATCAAGCATTTTTGTAACATTCCACACTACAAAATAAGAAATGTATGATTCGTCTTGATATCGTATCAGATCAACATTTGTATCGGTCAATGCCCAAGGCTCCAATGCCGATATCGTTTCGAGACAACCCTAAGGAACGGTGACTCTATAACAGACCTGGGCATTCTCCGGCCCGCGTGAGGCCAATTATAAATTACAAAATACATTTTAAAAAGTATCTATGTCGAGTGTGCAATACAACGGTGCTGCTTTTGTTTTGAAAATCGTTATTTGTATTACTTCCGTGTGGACGTATGCGTGTGCGTGATTGTGAGTGAATGTGAACAGCTGCAATCGCAAATTACAAAATAAAGTTGAAAAAACATCTATGTCGTGCGCGCAATACAACTGTGCTGCTTTTATTTTGAAAATTATTATTTATGGGCGTGTGTCAGTGTGTAACCTGCGAGTGAAGGTGCACATGCAGCGACAAGTGATGCACGGTTTACACCCGAGACGCTAAAAGAGAAAAGTTGATGAAGAATGGCGTGTTTCCAACAAGACATGGACTGCCATGCAACGTTCCCTCTAAGGTGCGTGCCTGCGCAATTGTGCACTGCTCAAGCGTCTGCTGCGCGCAGCAAATATATGCCGCGCACCAAATCAAATCCCATCTGAATTCTAAACAAAATAAACATATTTATTCTGTGTAATTTTGCAATGCAACTTTGAGTGACAGTGACAACAAGCGGCCCTAACGGTGTTCGTCAACACCGTTCAATTGAACACCGTTCAATTATTGTAACGTCTATCGAGATGCTTCGAGGACAGGAATTATATCGATCACTTTATTGAGCAAAACTGTTTATATTCGGCCATAACCACACCAAAAACATAAGTAAAACACTTCTATCTCGAAAAACTAGTCATTTTCTGCCGTACAAACCAGGCCAAAACCAACTTGTCATCTGTCACCAACACGCATAGCACTAAACCACTGGTGCGTTTATGGCCACACAAAAAGTCGGACAACTCAAACACCACACAAAGTTACACTATGACTCCTCAGTCATACGTGTGCTTATTTTACTGTCATTTATTATTAATGTTAATTTATATATATTAGTCATGGAATGCTGTTACACACACTATGTTGAAGTATTACTATTATTATTAATTATTATTATTCTTATTATTATTATTATTATTATTTATCTTACGGTATATATCAAAAATAATATTGAGCAAAATTTAATTTAAATATTGTCGATGTGGCCCTCCAGCAGTGCTCGGGTTGCTCATGCGGCCCCCGGTAAAAATTAATTGCCCACCCCTGCTCTATAACATACCCATGATGATGGGGACTCTTGCGTCAAAAAGGGTCTTAAAAAGAATCACAAGTTGTGCAAAAGGGGAAGATTACATGTCGACTGGATGACTTAAAAAATTTGTTTTGTAGGTCTGCAAAATGTCAGCATTATTTTTGTCATGTTAAGGCGGCTAACCTTCTTAGTGATCACGACACGCTTGGCCTCATTAACAAGAAGAAAATACCAGTTTAAAAAAAAAAAGCAAACTTTTTCAAGAGGTTTCTTTTGTGTCCTTCAAGTTCAGGAAGTGTGTTTTTTTATTTTTTATTTTTTTAAGCATCGTTCCTCCTTCAGAACTGGATGAGAAAAAGAGGCCCATAAGAGGTTTTCTATTTTCCCCTCCATTGTTCCACTGAAATCCTACACGTTTTGCTTTGACCCGCTAAGGAGGGACACTCCAGTCATTCCGGGGACTTCAATTAAGCGGCAATGGGGCGTTCAGGCACCACGGCCACGGTTCGGCTCAGCCGCTTGACCTCCATCCACCCGTCCTTCCGATTCAAATCACATTTTTGCTATTTGCTTTATATGATAGAAAACTAAAGAGAAACATCTTCGGGGGGTTGAACGAGAGCGAGCGTGCGCAGCCTCAAGGGCTTGAGCTCGTTGTGGAAAAATAGTAAAGGTCTTTCGGCGTTATTATGGTTTGTGCTGGTGCATTTGATAGCCGGCCCGCCTCCGGGGGAGGAGGGGGGTCGTGCAAACAGGCGCCGGCGACCTCTGGCGATATTTCACTGTTTTCTTGGGAAGTTTAATACAATTTCCCATATTAGCTGCGCAGCGGTAAGTGGGGATCTTGGACCGTGCCCCAAGCACAGGGGGGGGGGGGCCTGATTACTTATTACTTTGGCCAGGTTCACTATGACGTCACTTCCGAAAATTTGAAACGTTAATATCTCGAAGATGAAAGCACCCCAATTAATGAAGTTTGCTGCGCCAATTAAAAGTTAAAGTGCCAATGATTGTCACACACACACTAGGCGCGGTGAAATTATCTTATGCATTTGACCCATCCCCACAGGGGAGCAGTGAGCAGCAGCGGTGGCCGCGCCCGGGAATCATTTGGTGATTTAATCCCCAATCCCCAATGAACTCACGACCTACCGATCTCAGGGCGGGCACTCTAACCACAAGGCCACTAAACAGGTTAGCACAAACGAATGAGCCTATTTTGGTCTAATTTGGACTTGATTTGGACAAACTAGCACAAACAAGAATGACAAACACATTTCGGGGGAACATCCGCACTGTAACACAACAGAACAAATACCCAGAATCCCTTGCAGCACTAACTCTTCCGGGACGCTACAATATACACCCCGCCCCCCGCCCCGCCCACCTCAACCAGCAATGCATCTTCAGAAAGGGTGCTCAGCATGGTTGGAAAGATAGGGACAGAGAATAGAACGAGGATGGACAATTCAACCCTAAACTCACTCCTTGCCTGCAAATTTAATTTCACAGACGCTGCCCATACCTATGCTCCTTCAAAGGCTGTGCTACTGGCTGCAAAGCATTGCACTTTCAAATACAAGAATGAGTAGAGGAGTGTTTTGTGTGTGTATATGTGTAAATAAATGAACACTGAAATTGAAGTATTTATTTTATTTATGTATATAATAAAATAAATATATATGTAGCTAGAATTCACTGAAAGTCAAGTATTTATTTTATATATATATATATATATATATATATATATATATATATATATATATATATATATATATATATATATATATATATATATATATATATATATATATATATATATAAATACTTGAATGTCAGTGAATTCTAGCTATAAATATAGTCCTTAACCACGCCCCCCGGGCCTGCCCACCCTGACCCCGCCCACCTCAACAACCCCCCCCCGAATCTCCCAAATTCGGAGGTCTCAAGGTTAGCAAGTATGCTACTAACTAGTATATAATGTTAAAGCTCAGATTCCAACCATTGAAATACTTTGTATAGTTCAAGACTTACGGTAATTTGAAAACATCACTGCACATCATAATGGCAGCTACAGTTTCCATTTTAAAGATCTAAAAAAATTATTTGGGAATGTCCGGCGGGCCAGATTGAAAAGCTTAACGGGCCGCGTGAGGCCCCCGGGCCTTAATTTGCCCAGGTCTGCTGTAGGATCTTGTGTATGGGGCCCCAGAATTTGGTGTTACGCTCCTAGCTGCACAGGCATGCCTGAGATCTCCTCTAATGGCCTTCTTGCCAAGTGTTGTCCTCCTGGAGGCAGGCAAAGGTGACCGAGAGTAGTCTTGAAGTGGGTCGACGGATCAGTGTGGGAAAATTCAGCCCCTTTTCAGTTCAATAAATTCAAACGGCTCGGTGTTATGAGACGTGGGATAGCGCCGCTCGCACACTGTCTCGGCCCCTGCGAGGATAATTCATTAACTTCCCTAATCCTCCTGCGTGGTGCTGCAGCAGAAAAAGATGAAAAGCTCGCTTGCGTATCAAAAAAACCAAAAAAACAAAGAAAAAAAAAAATTCCCAGCTCAGCGTATGGCGGATGCTGCATGTTCCAAGCACGCGCGTGTGTGTCATGTGTTAATGATACATTTCTGAGGCTGCGTGCATGGCCGCCACCGTGGGATGAGAGGCGCTCAATAAAATATACACAGGAGGTCGAAACGGTAGGGAAATAAAAAAAAAAATAAAAAAAAGAGAAGAAGCCTTTTTGACAATGTTAATCCTGGCAGCTGCTTTGAGGCAACAGAAGGGTTTTTATCAGCTCTTCAGATGTTGGATCATAGGGCGCACAAAGCTTTCCAAGGGTAAGCAAAGTCAGATGAGGCGGTACAGTAGGAATAACGCTCATCGCAATGCCTTCATTGTTACTAATGCGCTGCAGCCTACTGGCCTAATATTTTAGTTGCATTATTACCTACAATAATAACATTGGAGATGTCGTGGGATCAGATCAGGGGCCAAGTCCCGGTCCCAGTGTTTACACGGCGAAAGATTGTACTCACGTGAAAGATTCGCACTATCACGTAGACACAATTCAATCAATCAATCAATCAATAATTATTTATATAGCCCTAAATCACAAGTGTCTCAAAGGGCTGCACAAGCCACAACGACATCCTCGGTTCAGAGCCCACATAAGGGCAAGGAAAAACTCACAACCCAGTGGGATGTCAATATGAATGACTATGAGAATCAATCAATCAATCAATGTTTATTTATATAGCCCTAAATCACGAGTGTCTCAAAGGGCTGCACAAGCCACAACGACATCCTCGGTACAGAGCCCACATACGGGCAAGGAAAAACTCACCCCAGTGGGACGTCGGTGAATGACTATGAGAAACTTTGGAGAGGACCGCATATGTGGGAAACCCCCCCCTCTAGGGGAGACCGAAAGCAATGGATGTCGAGTGGGTCTGACATAATATTGTGAAAGTCCAGTCCACAGTGGATCAAACACATCAGCGAGAGTCCAGTCCATAGTGGGGCCAGCAGGAAACCATCCCAAGCGGAGACGGGTCAGCAGCGCAGAGATGTCCCCAACCGATGCACAGGCTAGTGGTCCACCCGGGGTCCCGACTCTGGACAGCCAGCACTTCATCCATGGCCACCGGACCTATGCAACTCCCCCTCGCAAGGGACAGGGGAGAAGAGGAGAGAAGAAAAGAAACGGCAGATCAACTGGTCTAAAAAAGGGGGGTTTATTTAAAGGCTAGATTATACAAATGAGTTTTAAGATGGGACTTAAATGCTTCTACTGAGGTAGCATCTCTAACTGTTACCGGGAGGGCATTCCAGAGTACTGGTTACCGGGAGGGCATTCCAGAGTACTGGAGCCCGAATAGAAAACGCTCTATAGCCCGCAGACTTTTTTTTGGCTCTGGGAATCACTAATAAGCCGGAGTTCTTTGAACGCAGATTTCTTGTCGGGACATATGGTACAATACAATCGGCGAGATAGGCTGGAGCTAAACCGTGTAGTATTTTATACGTAAGTAGTAAAACCTTACAGTCGCATCTTAAGTGCACAGGAAGCCAGTGCAGGTGAGCCAGTATAGGCGTAATATGATCAAACTTTCTTGTTTTTGTCAAAAGTCTTGCAGCCGCATTTTGAACCAACTGTAATCTTTTAATGCTAGACATAGGGAGACCCGAAAATAATACGTTACAGTAATCGAGACGAGACGTAACGAACGCATGAATAATGATCTCAGCGTCACTAGTGGACAAGATGGAACGAATTTTAGCGATATTACGGAGATGAAAGAAGGCCGTTTTAGTAACACTCTTAATGTGTGACTCAAACGAGAGAGTTGGGTCGAAGATAATACCCAGATTCTTTACCGAGTCGCCTTGTGTAATTGTTTGGTTGTCAAATGTTAAGGTGGTATTATTAAATAGGTGTCGGTGTCTAGCAGGACCGATAATCAGCATTTCCGTTTTCTTAGCGTTGAGTTGCAAAAAGTTAGCGGACATCCATTGTTTAATTTCATTAAGACACGCCTCCAGCTGACTACAATCCCGCGTGTTGGTCAGCTTTAGGGGCATAACAGTGAAAGCTAACACCATACTTGCGTATGGTGTCACCCAGCGGCAGCATGTAAATACTAAAGAGTGCAGGGCCAAGAACCGAACCCTGGGGAACTCCGCACGTTACCTTGACATAGTCCGAGGTCACATTGTTATGGGAGACGCACTGCATCCTGTCAGTAAGATAAGAGTTAAACCAAGACAAGGCTAAGTCTGACATCCCAATACGTGTTTTGATATGCTCTAATAAAATATTATGATCGACGGTATCGAAAGCGGCGCTAAGATCAAGAAGCAGCAACATAGATGACGCATCAGAATCCATCGTTAGCAATAGATCATTAGTCATTTTTGCGAGAGCTGTCTCCGTAGAATGATTTGCCCTGAAACCGGATTGAAAAGGTTCACAGAGATTGTTAGTCACTAAGTGTTCATTTAGCTGCTGTGCAACAATTTTTTCGAGAATTTTGGAAATAAACGGAAGGTGGGAGACCGGTCGGTAGTTTACCATGAGGTCAGGATCGAGGTTAGGTCTTTTGAGCAGAGGATGAATAACCGCTTTTTTGAACGCTAGGGGAACAGTGCCGGAGGAAAGTGATAAGTTTATAATATTTAACACTGATGGACCTAATAATACAAACAGTTCCTTGATAAGTTTCCCAGGAAGTGGGTCAAGTAAACATGTTGTTTGTTTTATCCCACTTACACGCTGTAATAATTCCTCTAATGTTATTTCATCAAAAATAGAGAGACTATTTTGGAGGGCAGTGTCCGTCGCATATACAGTCGTATTTGTGTTAATAGAGCCCAGTTGTAGCTGGGATGCATTGTCTTTAATCTCCTTTCTAATGAGTTCAATTTTCTTATTAAAGAAATTCATAAAATCATCTGCCGAGTGGGTGGAGCTACTGGGAGGAGTCCCTTGTTGGGTTAGCGATGCTACTGTACTAAACAGAAATTTAGGATCGTTTTTGTTGAGGCGGATGAGATTTGAGTAGTATTTAGCTTTAGCTAAGGTAAGCATGCGTTTATAAGTTATTAAACTATCACTCCATGCTTGATGGAAAACCTCAAGTTCAGTCGCGCGCCATTTGCGTTCCAGTTTTCTACATGATAATTTATGAGCTCTAATTTCTTCTGTAAACCATGGGGTGCGCCTTTTAGGGGCCCTTTTTTTGCTTTAGCGGTGCTATACTATCAATAATTTCGCGCAAGGCATCGTCAAAGTTGTTAGTGAGGTTATCAATAGAGCCGACATAATTTGGGAATGTTGCCATTACCGAAGGCAGTAGGTCAGCAAGAGTCATCGTTGTGGCAGCATTAATGTTGCGGCCGCTATAGCAGTTATTATTATTATTAGCTTGTTGACAATGAGTCAAAACTTCAAATTTTATAAGGTAATGATCGGACATTACTTTAGTATATGGAAGTATCATAACTTTGGAGGTGGTGACACCCCTGACAAGCACTAGATCTATTGTATTACCGTTGCGATGCGTGGGTTCATGTATTATTTGTGTAAGACCACAGCTATCAATTATGGTTTGGAGCGCCACACACTGAGGGTCCGATGGGGTATTCATATGGATATTAAAGTCCCCCATTATGATTATATTGTCGGCGTGCGTCACTAGATCAGCAACGAACTCTGAGAATTCACTGATAAAGTCCGAATAGGGCACAGGGGGGCGGTAGATAACAGCCAGGTCGAGAGGTAGCGGTGTGACAGACCTCATAGTAAGCACCTCAAACGATTTATATTTATTATTTAGGTTAGGGGTAAGGTTGAAATTTTCATTGTATATTAGTGTGACACCCCCTCCCCTTTTAAGAGGACGGGCAACATGCACATTCATATAGTTAGGAGGAGATGCCTCATTGAGCGCAAAAAATTCGTCTGGTTTGAGCCAGGTTTCGCTAAGACCAATGACGTTAAGATTGTTGTCTCTAATGACCTCATTAACTAATAACGCCTTGGGAGACAATGATCTTATGTTTAAAAAGCCCATATTATAGGTATTGGGCTGTTTTGACGAGTTTTTGTTAAGATTATCCGTAGTAGCAATATTAACAATGTGGCGTTTATTATGCGTAGTGCACTTTAAATAGTTTCGACCATATCTAGGAATTGATATGACGGGAATTTTCCGAGTGTTTGCTTGGTGCTGCAATAGACTGGACATATCATAATTTGCCACCTCAGTAGAATGCATGTCCACCTCTGACACAGACACAACAGAAAAAACATTATGTGAATTGTGTATTATTCTAAGAGAATTGCTATGCGTACATGGATTATCCAGCCTGGCGCTGGCTAGTTCTAGCTTAACTGACTCCTCAACCGGACTAACAGACATTGTAATTGCCTGTGACGGTGCTTGCTCTAGTGTAGTCAGTCAAGTGAGACTTAAATAGTAGTCTATGTTTCTAGACAGGATGATGGCGCCTTCCTGGTTAGGGTGAAGGCCGTCTCTCATCAGCAAGCCTGGTTTGCCCCAGAAAGAGGGCCAGTTATCAATAAACGTTAGTCCCTGTTGCCTACAGAAGCTAGTCAGCCACTTGTTAAGCGAGACTAATCTGCTATATCTCTCATCATTGCCTCTCGCAGGCAGGGGGCCAGAGACAATTACTCGATGCCTGGACATCTTTCTGGCGAGATCACAAGTCCTGGCTATGTTTCTCTTTGTAATCTCTGACTGTCTCATCCTAGTGTCATTGGAGCCAACGTGTACAACTATATTCACATAATTAGTGGTGCGATTAGCCTGTCGTACGTGTTTACTAGGCCTGTTGCGAGTTAGCTCCCTAAGATTAGCTTCAATGTCAGGTGCTCTGGCCCCGGGGATACACTTTATTGTGGCTGGTTTGCTAAGCTTTATGTTTCGGGTGATGGAGTCCCCTATGACTAAGGTGTGGTGCCCGGTAGACTGGGGTGTAGGACTAGCTAAAGAGCTAAATCTATTATGCGTCTCAACCGGTACACCGTAGCTTGTAGGCCGCTTAGGACTGCTACAAGCTGGGCTAGTTAGCTCGCTACAGCTAACGCTAGCAGATGTGTCCGCAACATCTAAAGTTACGACATTACTCTGCTCTAACTGGCGGACACGGCCCTCTAGCAGAGCCAACCTCTCCGTGAGTATGGTGCAAAACGCGCAGGAAGCCATTACTCACAGTGTTTTCTGTCACCGAGTGAAGTTCCTGCTGTCCTCAGGGAAGTGCTCAGGGAGAAACCTTGGAGAGGACCGCAGATGTGGGTGACCCTCGCCCTCTAAGGGAGACCGGATGCAATGGATGTCGAGTGGGTCTAGCATAATATTGTGAAAGTCCAGTCCATAGTGGATCTAACATAATAGTGAGAGTCCAGTCCATAGTGGGGCCAGCAGGAGACCATCCCGAGCGTGGACGGGTCAGCAGCGCAGAGATGTCCCCAACCGATGCACAGGCGAGCGGTCCACCCCGGGTCTCGACTCTGGACAGCCAGCACTTCATCCATGGCCTGTGCCACCCCCTCTCCACAAGGGAGAGGGGGGCAGAGGAGAAAAGAAAAGAAACGGCAGATCAACTGGTCTAAAAACGGGGTCTATTTAAAGGCTAGAGTATACAAATGAGTTTTAAGATGGGACTTAAATGCTTCTACTGAGGTAGCATTTCTAACTGGAGGACATTCCAGAGTACCGGAGCCCGAATAGAAAACGCTCTATAGCCCGCAGACTTTTTTTGGGCTCTGGGAATCACTAATAAGCCGGAGTTCTTTGAACGCAGATTTCTTGCCGGGACATATGGTACAATACAATCGGCAAGATAGGATGGAGCTAGACCGTGTAATATTTTAAACGTAAGTAGTAAAACCTCAAAGTCACATCTTAAGAGCACAGGAAGCCAGTGCAGGTGAGCCAGTATAGGCGTAATATCCTCAAACTTTCTTGTTTGATCATATTATATTTCCAGGTTCCTTGTTACACACATGCAAGAGTTGCGGGAATTCCAAGAGAATTTGAGAGCAAGCTGCAACCAACGCGTCGTCTCTCCACAGTGTGAAGCCGCATCTAAGATAAGAATCCTCACCTCCATGGCAGAAAATAAACAAAGTTTCTTCCAAGTACAACCACCAAAAACCAGTGAAGTTGGCACACTGTGTAAATGGTAAATAAAAACAGAATACAATAATTTGCAAATCCTTTTCAACTTATATTCAATTGAATAGACTGCAAAGACAAGATATTTAACGTTGGAACTGGGAAACTTTATTTTTTGCAAATATTAGATCATTTGGAATTTGATGCCTGCAACATGTTTCAAAAAAGCTGGCACAGGTGGCAAAAAAAGACTGAGAAAGTTGAAGAATGCTCATCAAACACTTATTTGGAACATCCCACAGGTGAAGCAGCTTCCATGAAATGTTCAGTCATTCACAAACAAGGATGGGGCGAGGGTCACCACTTTGTGAACAAACGCGTGAGCAAAATGTCAAACAGTTTAAGAACAACATTTCTCAACCAGCTATTGCAAGGAATTTACAGATTTCACCATCTACGGTCTGTAATATCACCAAAAGGTTCAGTTAATCTGCAGAAATCACTGCACGTAACATTCAATGCCCGTGACCTTCGATCCCACAGGCGGTACTGCATCAGAAAGCGACATCAGTGTGTCAAGGATATCACCACATGGGCTCAGGAACACTTCAGAAAACCACTGTCAGTCACTACAGTTTGTCTGCCTGTAGTCCAGACCTGTCTCCCATTGAAAATGTGTGGCGCAATATGAAGCCTAAAATACCACAACGGAGACCCCCGGACTGTTGAACAACTTAAGCTGTACATCAAGCAAGAATGGGAAATAATTCCACCTGAAAAGCTTCAAAAATTGGTCTCCTCAGTTCCCAAGCGTTTACTGAGTGTTGTTAAAAGGAAAGGCCATGTAACACAGTGGTAAAAATCCCCCTGTGCCATTTTTTTTTGCAATGTGTTGCTGCCATTAAAATTATAAGTTAATGATTATTTGCAAAAAAAAAAAATAGTTTCTCAGTTCGAACATTACATATCTTGTCTTTGCAGTCTATTCAATTGAATATAAGTTGAAAAGGATTTGCAAATCATTGCATTCTGTTTTTATTTACGATTTACACAACGTGCCAACTTCACTGGTTTTGGGTTTAGCAAATTATCACTGGAGGACTGGAGGAAAAGGAATGGCTAAGAATGCTACACGCACACACACACACACACACCCACACACACACACACACACACACACACACACACACACACACACACACACACACACACACACACACACACACACACACACACACACACACACACACACACACACACACACACACACACACACACACACACACACACACAACAAGCAGGATGACACAAGAAGCTAACCGCTCAAGATTCAATGTCAAGTAGGGGGGATTGATCCAGATGCTGATACTACCGATACATCGTGTAGTATCAGGATGCTAAAGTGATTAGGTTGCAAAATGTTTCTTTTTCTTGTTCTTTTTATTACAAAAATATTTTTTGGTGTTCTTTTGGTTATTGTTTACACACTCAAGGAGTAAGTTTCTGTACACAAAAACGGGGCAAAAGGGCACAATTCTAATAATTTAAATGGGAGCCAATAGTAGTTTGCTTTTGTTAAGTTATCATGCACGAGCCATTGTATTTTGTTACATTAATAAATAATTTTGTAATAGTTTTGTAACGTTCACTACCACAGGACCCAAAGCATTTGAGAAAGCATTATAATTAGCTTGTTGTCATTGGTCAAAAGAAGATCAATGCTAATGTAAGCATGTTTACAGTTAGCATATGTCACGTTGTAGGACTTTAAGGTGTAGGGCGGCAAAATTGGCTTCAAAAGTTAGCAAGCTAATGTTAGCATGCTAACGGTTTACATGTGTCAAGGACCATGGTATATGACCCTGAGGTGTACGGTGGCACAATTAGCTAGACAAATTTGCATGCTGATGTTAGCATGTTTACAGTTAGCATATGTCATGTGCCAAGTTATATGACTTTGAGGTGTACGGTGGCAAAATAGGCTTGAAAAGTAAGCACGCTAATGTTAGCTTTCTGGCAAGCTAACATTAGCATGCTAACGGTTTACATGTGTCAAGGACCATGGTATATGACTCTGAGGTGTACGGCGGCAAAATTAGCTGGAAAAATGATCATGCTAACGTTAGCATGTTTACAGCTAGCATATGTCAAGTACCAAGTTATATGACTCTGAGGTGTATGGCAGTAAAATTGGCTTAAAGAGTTAGCAAGCTAATGTTAGCATGCTAATAATAATATATTTTATTTGAAAAAGCACTTTACATTGAGTAAACAACCTCAAAGTGCTACAGTGTATTAAAAAATTTAAAAAAATACAATAAAATAAAATAAATGAAAAAAAAATAATAATAAAAAAAAAATAAAAATAAAAACTAGAACAGCCAAATAGCTAAAACTTTTTTAAAAGTATCCACAGTCTGTGGTGCCCTCAGGCGGTCAGGGAGAGCGTTCCACAGACTGGGAGCGGCGGAGCAGAAAGCCTGGTCTCCCATTGTTCGTAGCTTTGTCTTAAAAAAAATTAGCATGCTAATGTTAGCATGTTTACAGTTGCATGTGTCACGTACCAATGGGTTGTTGTGTTAAAAGGTTATTTTAGTAATCGGGTAATCTATCGTTTAGTTTGTTCGATTAATCGAATAATCGGATAAAACACACTTAAAAGCATCAATTTCTATTTTAGGAAAATTATTTTAAATAAAAAATAGTATTTCTGCATGCCATCACGTTTGTACATGTTTTTAAAGGCCTACTGAAACCCACTACTACCGACCACGCAGTCTGATAGTTTATATATCAATGATGAAATCTTAACATTATAACACATGCCAATACGGCCGGGTTAACTTATAAAGTGACATTTTAAATTTGCCGCTAAACTTCCGGTTCGAAACGCCTCTGCGGATGACGTATGCGCGTGACGTAGCCCGGCGAACACGGGTATGCCTTCCACATTGAAGCCGATACGAAAAAGCTCTATTTTCATTTCAGAATTCCACAGTATTCTGGACATCTGTGTTCGTGAATCTGTTTCAATCATGTTCATTGCATTATGGAGAAGGAAGCCAAGCAAGCAAAGAAGAAAGTTGTCGGTGCGAAATGGACGTATTTTTCGAACGTAGTCAGCCACAACAGTACACAGCCGGCGCTTCTTTGTTTACATTCCCGAAAGATGCAGTCAAGATGGAAGAACTCGGATAACAGAGACTCTAACCAGGAGGACTTTTGATTTGGATACACAGACGCCTGTAGAGAACTGGGACAACACAGACTCTTACCAGGATTACTTTGATTTGGATGACAAAGACGCAGACGTGCTACTGTGAGTATGCAGCTTTGGCTTTTTTTTGCGTATGTACGTAACTTTTTTAAAATATATAAGCTTTATGAACCTTGGGTTAGGTGAACGGTCTTTTGGGCTGAGTGATTGTGTGTGTTGATCATGTGTTTGAATTGTATTGGCGTGTTCTATGGAGCTAGGAGCTAGCAGAGGAGCTAGGAGCTAGCATAACACGTACCGTACCGTACGTGCGCGTCACGTACTAACTTTTTAAAAATATATAAGCTTTATGAACCTTGGGTTAGGTGAACGGTCTTTTGGGCTGAGTGATTGTGTGTGTTGATCAGGTGTTTGAATTGTATTGGCGTGTTCTATGGAGCTAGGAGCTAGCAGAGGAGCTAGGAGCTAGCATAACAAACACGCAGGTGTTATTATGCAGGATTAATTTGTGGCATATTAAATATAAGCCTGGTTGTGTTGTGGCTAATAGAGTATATATATGTCTTGTGTTTATTTACTGTTGTAGTCATTCCCAGCTGAATATCAGGTACCGTGAGTATGCAGCCTTGGCTGCTAAACATTCGATAACTTGACCGTATGTGCGCGTCACGTACGTAACTTTTTAAAAATATATAAGCTTTATGAACCTTGGGTTAGGTAAACGGTCTTTTGGGCTGAGTGATTGTGTGTGTTGATCAGGTGTTTGAATTGTATTGGCGTGTTCTATGGAGCTAGGAGCTAGCAGAGGAGCTAGGAGCTAGCATAACAAACACGCAGGTGTTTTTATGCAGGATTAATTTGTGGCATATTAAATATAAGCCTGGTTGTGTTGTGGCTAATAGAGTATATATATGTCTTGTGTTTATTTACTGTTGTAGTCATTCCCAGCTGAATATCAGGTCACCCTCGGCTCTCACAGCATCTTCCCTATCTGAATAGCTTCAACTCCCCACTAGTCCTTCACTTGCACTTTACTCATCCACAAATCTTTCATCCTCGCTCAAATTAATGGGGAAATTGTCGCTTTCTCGGTCCGAATCTCTCTCACTTCATGCGGCCATCATTGTAAACAATAGGGAACTTTGCGTATATGTTCAACTGACTACGTCACGCTACTTCCGGTAGGTGCAAGCCTTTTTTTTATCAGATACCAAAAGTTGCAATCTTTATCGTCGTTGTTCTATACTAAATCCTTTCAGCAAAAATATGGCAATATCGCGAAATGATCAAGTATGACACATAGAATAGATCTGCTATCCCCGTTTAAATAAAAAAAATTCATTTCAGTAGGCCTTTAAATGAATGCATATCATCATCATCATATAAATTACACTTTTAACATCGGTCCGTTAAAAAAAAAAAAATCTTCACTGTTCGCTGCCACACAGATCGCAGAACCCAGACACCACCGCTCTCATGTTCACTCCCGTGCAGTGTATTTCATGTTCGTGGCACTCAATGGGGTCCGGATTTCATTAATGTTTAATTGGTTAATCGAAAAAACAGAATATAAATTAAAAAAAATTTCTGATCAAATTAATTATTTAATCAATAATCGTTGCAGCCCTAATTGTGTTAATTTTATTGACGGTCAAAGTATCAGATTGGGACTCGAAATGGGAACGGGATCAGAGGCCAAATACGTTACCCGCTGCATTTATACGTCATACGTCAGCAGCCAAGAGAAGATTCTGTAACCTGTAACCTGTTTCTAAAAGATTTTATTGCAATTTTTACACCAAATCATATTTTATGAGAATCGCTTTAAAAAGAATCATGTTGAATCCAGAATCAATTATGAGTCAAATCGTCACCCTTAAGAATCGAATCGGAATATCGAAATCGAAATGTGAGTTGTTGTAAGATTCAGATCCTAACTAATCAAATCTGATGAGACTTGAAATCATTTAAAATCGGGCTAACAATTTTCCCCAAAATAAAAACTTTTGCCCGACAAATATTCGCGTGTTGCCATCGAAGAGGCGACGACTCCCCCTGCTGGCGAGACTCTAAGACGCAGCGACTTGCCGTGCGTCTGACATTGCAGATGATGGAGGAAGGAGCACTTTAGCTACTTCCTGCTGATAAAGCCAGCTGACCCCTGTGGAGTGATGATGGAATCAAAAGCACTCGTGTAGGTTAGCATCAGCATCATCAGTCTTGTCGCTCCATTAACACTTCGGGGGGGGGGGGGGGGGGGGGGGGGGGGCTTTGATGCCCGGCCAAGATGGAGTCAACTTAGCTGTTTTGTTAGTGTTTACATTAATAATTTGAAACAGTTCTAAGTGGGAAACGCATGTTTAACGAACATTTCAGATCACTAACAACAATGCAGAATTATCATTCTAATGATAATTCTGAAAAAAACAACAACTACAATATTGATATTTACTTAGCGATATTTAATCCATCCATCCATCCATTTTCTACCGCTTGTCCCTTTTGGGGTCACGGGGGGTGCTGGAGCCTATTTAATAAAACAACAAAACATTCAGTCTCTCTACATGCCAAAGATCATTATGTTTTCATAGTACTTTCAAAATAAAGTTACAACTACCGGCTATTGTCTTGTTGTACCGTGATAGCGTGTTTCAAAACAATCTGATTTTTAGCCAACATTAATAATAATATCACCATCTGGCACCAAACTAATAATGAATACATTTTTTAAAAATTATATATTTTATACATCCATCTATTTGTGTTCTCTTATGTCAGGGGTGTCCAAACTTCAGGGGCCGCATTGGGTTAAAAAATTATATATATATATATATATATATATATATATATATATATATATATATATATATATATATATATATATGTATGTGTGGGAAAAAAATCACAAGACTATTTCATCTCTACAGGCCTGTTTCATGAGGGGTTTCCTCAATCCTCAGGAGATTAAATCTCCTGAGGATTGAGGAAACCCCTCATGAAACAGGCCTGTAGAGATGAAATAGTCTTGTGATTTTTTTCCCACACATACATATTACGCTCTACCACGGTATCGAGCACTATTTTTTGGATAATCTAATTAAGACATATATATATATATATATATATATATATATATATATATATATATATATATATATATATATATATATATATATATATATATATATATATATATATATATATATATATATATATATATATATATATATATAATAGTTTATTGACATCTTAAAGAATTGAATCCATGTAATGCTTTTAAAAAGGATGGCACAAAAAGCCAAAAGGCTTGTTTCCATTGCGGTCCATTAAATATTCATATATATATATATATATATATATATATATATATATATATATATATATATATATATATATATATATATATATATATATATATATATATATATATATATATATATATATATATATATATATGTCCTTAATAATGTTGACAAAATAATAGAATGGAAAAGGACACGATATATTACTGCATATGTCAGCAGCTAAATTAGGAGCCTTTGTTTGCTTACTTACTAATAAAAGATAAGTTGTCTTGTATGTTCACTATTTTATTTAAGGACAAACTTGCAATAAGAAACATATGTTTAATGTACCGTAAGATTTTTTTGTTCAAATAAAGCCAATAATGCAATTTTTTGTGATCCCCTTTATTTACAATTTTGGTACCGGTACCAAAATATTGGTATCGGGACAACCCTAATACAAAGTAAGAATAATAGTAAAGGGAGCAGTCCGGACTCCTGTTCCTTAGCCTTCTGGAAATGTGGCCCCCAAAACAACTTATTTGAATATTCCTGCTCTAAGGAAGAACATTCGTATCATTTTTCATAGGGATGATTTATGCATAGATTGTAGTCCCCAAATTCCGGCGCAAACAGGAAGTGCGTATCTAACTGCGTTCATCATTGTCTTTATAGTGGAACAGAAGTGCACTGCATCATACTGATCACTGTTCCTAATATTTTGACTGGCTCGTTAAACACAGCTAAACCGTTTGATGCAGTGCGGTTCTCCGCCACCACATTAAATAACCCCTTTATTGATGGCTCATCAAAACACAAACCAGCCTTGACTTGTGCGGGAATTTCTCTTAAAAGTAAAAAAAAACAAAAAACGAGCCACTTGCAATCGAGCTTGTTTATCAAGGTAAGCAAGGCCGTCAGCGTTAATGAATGTTGATTCAGCGTCCATATCCGGCCCGATGATGAAGGAGCGCGGCGCTCCGGGGAATGGAGGGTGTTTAACATTAAAAATGATGATATTGCATCAAGGCGATAAATAAGTACGTAAATATGTGGACAGGAAGCAGGATGACGGATGGCAGCACTTGCCGCAGCCCATTAGTTGTTGACAGCTCCTGCAAGGGAAGCAAGTGGGAATGTGCGGCCTGTAATTCTGTCTCATTACCACGCCAGACGCCACTTCCTCCCCCGGACCTTTAATTCATCTCTTATAGTTTGCCTGTCAGCCACTTTGTTTTATTGCAAACTAACTCGGCCGCGATGACGCCTGATTTATGGCGCCAATCGAAAGCCCCCGCAAATCACAGAATATTTTTATCGATCGCTTCAAATTGTCCAATCTTTGCCACGTCGCCGAGACCCCCGATCGGCCGCTCTTTCGCTGATTGGCTCTTCCTAACTTAAAAATCAATCGGCTGCCGCAGTCGGAAAAGCAGCTGATGCCCCGCCATCGAGTCGGCTCTGAGGCGTCAAAAATAGTTATTGATGATGTGATGTGCAGCACTTATCAACCTTAACGGGGACTTTAATGGGTTTATGCCTTTATTGTGTGTGCTAAGATGCTAACCGACAAGCGCTAGCGTTAATGCTAAAAATGTAGAATTCATTTATTTGTTTTATTATTATGCATAATGTCATGGGTTTTTCCACAATGCGTTATCCCTATATTGCAACTTAGCCTCTCAGGGTCATATTTGTATGTCGTCTTTGGGTTGTTATGTGCTGGATTTTAGTGCTAATTCATGTCCTGACAAACTAAATATTAGGGCAGGATGTTTTTGTATCTTAATCTTTTTTTATATAGTTTTAGAGAAAAATATCCATCCATCCATCCATCCATCCATTTTCTACCGCTTGTCCCTTTAATTTATATATTTATTTATTTTTTTCAGTTGACTTTTAATTTTTTATTATTTTATCTTCTTATTCTTCTACTTTCATTTATTCTTATTTTATTTGTATTTAGTTTAATTTTTATTTTATTTTTTTAAATTATTTAATTAAAACATTTTCTTTTAATTTGTTTAATTTTTTAATTTTTATTTTATTTTTATTTAATTTTTTAATTTTTTTAATTTTTTTAATTTTTTTTAATTTTTATTTTATTTTATCTTATTTTATTTTTTATTTATTTATTTATTTTTTATTTTTTTATTTTTTTTGTTAAAGTTAAAGTTAAAGTACCAATGATTGTCACACACACACTAGGTGTGGTGAGATTATCCTCTGCACTTGACCCATCACCCTCACCCCCTGGGAGGTGAGGGGAGCAGTGAGCAGCAGCGGTGGCCGCGCCCGGGAATCATTTTGGTGATTTTATTTTTAAAATTGTGTATTTAATAGTTTTTTTATTTAAGAAATATAAAGTACAATACAGTGTTATTAACAATCACATTTTAAATTAGCATTATCTTACTTAAATACAGTCGTCCCTCACCACATCACGCTTTGAAAAATTAAACATATTCTGTATATTGTTGGCCTAAATTAAGCATTTTCAGTATTGGCCACTAGATGAGACCATATCAATCGGAGCGCACTGTTCAGTATCGTGGTCACTGATTGGCTCAGCCTCAGCCAGCATCTTTTCCCGCCTTTTCGAGTGTAAAGGTGACCATGTAGGTGTTATTTCATGTATACAGGGCTCTTATAATGTTTATAAACATATTTAGAATTTTTTTTAATGCTCTAGCTATGAGAATATTGGATATATAATGGATAATTCCTACTTCGTGGAAATTAATTTACCATAGTCTGGCCCAGGACCAAATAGCAGTGATAAATGTGGGTATACTGTTCAGTAATGACATAAAACAAATTATGTAATTCAACTATTAAATGAGCAAAATTCTCTTATTTTTAATTTTAATTTATACATTTTTACGTGTCCAGTGTGTCTAAGACAAAATGATTGCATGATTTTTATTTGGAATTCATTTTTTTTAAATAGATATATAAAAAAATAAAATAAAATACTGTACGGTATATGATGACTTTTTCTTATTAATGTACTTATTATTAAAAATGAAAAAACCCTAAATATAATTCTATATCCAATTCAATAATATTAATACATGTTTTACAAACAGTATATTTAAAAAAACATACATAAGCTCCAGCACCCCCGTGACTCCAAAAGGGACAAACGGTAGAAAATGAATGGATGGATGGATTCATATTACACTTGTGAGTCTTATTTGCAAGTACTGTGATGTACTGTATCATACAATAGACTTTGCATGCAGTTGCGATTCCAAGATGTCAGATCGCAGTAGTGTATAGACTACAATGTGTTGTCCTAGTCACGAAATAGTCTTTGCCATTTAGTTGAATGTGCCAGTCTTTTCTTTTGTTGATCCCTACAATGTGTTTGTACTTCCTGTATTCTGTTTGATTGAAACTTGCATCTTAGTTGTAGTTTTCATTACCAAATTTGGAGGTGTTGAAATCGCCATGTAAAATCGCTAATGCTAATTGGTAGCATGTCCATGGCAAATCCAATGTAAATTAGCATCGAGCTAGCGCATTTTCCAAACTGAAGCCTTTTTCTTGCTTGATGGCATGGACAATTGTAACATTACCTAGAACAAGTCTGGCTTAGTGGTTATTGCACGTGACATCACGTGCAACAAATGTATCAAAATATTTCACCGTTTGGTTTGACGTAAATCAGTACCCAGTTGTATTGACAGACTTCGGTTGTACCTATAGTAGCAAATTCTGTACCCATCCCTACTACGGATGCTTTAAATTTCTAACTGAGCACCAATCAGTTCTTCCAGGATTATGCAATTGCGCTAATTCACCGAAATTCAACCATTCCTTGCGTATTATACACAGCTTTGTTCAATTCTTGCCACTTCACACATATTTTGACCAATCAGCGTCTTTATCCCCGTTCGAATTTGTCTTTGAGCGGCGTTCAAACGCACATGCCAACCATCTAATCCAGTGGTTCTCAAATTTTTTTTGTCATCCCCCACTTTGGACAAGGGGGAGTTTTCAAGCCCCACCTGCCCCCATCGCCCCAACAGAACGCTAATGCCAAGCTTAACATTTTCAAATTTATTGAACATCAAGTAACATCAAGTTGTATACATTCAAACTCAATAACATAAAATAACATCAAGTTCAATAATAAATACAATAACTGTGCAGCTGTGGTATAACTTGCTTCAAGTTCAATATCAAACAAAATAACTTGCATCAAGTTCAATAATAAATAAAACAAAAGTGTTATAACTTGCATCAAGTTCAATAATAAATCAAAAAAAGTGTTATAACTTGCATCAAGTTCAATAATAAATCAAAAAAAGTGTTATAACTTGCATCAAGTTCAATAATAAATCAAATAAAAGTGTTATAACTTGCATCAAGTTCAATAATAAATAATATAACTTGCATCAAGTTCAATCATAAATAAAACAAAAGTGTTATAACTTGCATCAAGTTCAATAATACATTTAAAAAAGTGTTATAACTTGCATCAAGTTCAATAATAAATAAATAAGTGTTATAACTTGCATCAAGTTTAATAATAAATCAAATAAAAGTGTTATAACTTGCATCAAGTTCAATAATAAATCAAATAACTTGCATCAAGTTCATTAATAAATCAAATAAAAGTGCCACTTTGCAAAAAAAAAAAGGAGGAGTTACGCATTTGGCAAGACAGGGCAAGTGAACATGAGTTTTACAGTACTCCAGCATTAGTGGCTGCAATGAGCCTGTTTTGCACTGCACAGCTTTTCAAATGGGGGTTGCAGGCTTGACACTGCCACTGTTATAACCTCATTGAGTTCGGGGCTGAGCTGCCTTGACGCGAGTGCTTCCCGGTGAATGACACATTGTGTCCAATGCGCATTTGGCGCAACCCTCTTTATTAGAGCCTGCAGCCCGTTTCTTGACTTTGCCATGGTCTGTGCGCCATCAGAGCAAAAGCCCACACAGTTTTCCCATTTAAGGTCGTGTTCTTTAAGGAAACTGTCCATTATCTTGAACAGCTCATCAGCAGTGGCTCTATTTTTTATGTATTTGCAAAACAGCAAATCCTCGCACAGTGACTCGCCATTCACAAAGCTTCCGCTTAGCCCCGCCCCCATTAGTTACTGTTGCTGTGTCTGTCAAACTTTTGCTCCTACCTAGAAATGTAAAGCATACAGGAAAAATAAGTAATTTACATTTATTTATATAGCGGATTTCACAGACAGAATCACAAAGTGATTTACAGTGTGTATAGAAAATGAAAGCATAGTAAAAAAAAATAATCTAAGAATATAATAAAAAAAAATAAAAAAAATTAAAGTTAAATTTCCTCCCGTTCCTCGCGCCCCACCTGTCATGTCTCTATTCCCCACCAGTGGGGCGCGCCCCACACTTTGAGAAACGCTGATCCAAACAAACCTGAGGTTTCTTGGGTAGATGAAGTAGGAACAACAACGTGAAACAAAATATCAACTCTTTATTGCCCAAATGGCACAATTTCGTACGTTAGACCTACTTTTTGTTACTGTCTATGGCGCTAAGCCTTCTGGGTAATGTACAAAACCCAAAACCAGTGAAGTTGGCATGTTGTGTAAATCGTAAATAAAAACAGAATACTATGATTTGCTAATCCTTTTCAACCTATATTCAATTGAATAGACTGCAAAGACAAGATACTCAACGTTTGAACTGGTAAACTTTAGCTCAAATATTAGCTCATTTGGAATTTGATGCCTGCAACATGTTTCAAAAAAGGTGGCACAAGTGGCAAAAAACGACTGAGAAAGATGAGGAATGCTCATCAAACACGTATTTGGAACATCCCACGGGTGAACAGGCTAATTGGGAACAGGTGGGTGCCATGATTGGGTATAAAAGCAGCTTCCATGAAATGCTCAGTCATTCACAAACAAGGATGGGGCGAAGGTCACCACTTTGTGAACAAATGCGTGAGCAAATTGTCCAACAGTTTAAGAACAGCATTTCTCAACGAGCTATTGCAAGGAATTCAGGGATTTCACCATCTACGGTCCGTAATATCATCAAAAGGTTCAGCGAATCTGGAGAAATCACTGCACGTAAACGGCAGGGCGTAAAACCAACATTGAATGCCTGTGACCTTTGATCCCTCAGGCGGTACTGCATCAAAAACCGACATCAGTGTGTAAAGGATATCACCACATGGGCTCAGGAACACTTCAGAAAAGCACTGTTAGTAACTACAATTCTTCGCTACATCTGTAAGTGCAAATTAAAACTCTACTATGCAAATCGAAAGCCATTTATCAACAACACCCAGAAACGCCGCCGGCTTCGCTGGGCCCGAGCTCATCTAAGATGGACTGATGCAAAGTGGAAAAGTGTTCTGTGTTCTGACGAGTCCACATTTCAATTTTTTTGGGGAAACTGTAGACGTTGTGTCCTCTGGACAAAGGAGGAAAAGAACCATCCAGATTGTTATAGGTGCAAAGTTCAAAAGCCAGCATCTGTGATGGTATAGGGGTGTATTAGTGCCCAAGGCATGGCTAACTTACACATTTGTGAAGGTGCATGTCTTTGGAGGTGGGAGGAAGCCGGAGTACCCGGAGGGATCCCACGCAGTCACGGGGAGAACATGCAAACGCCACACAGAAAGATCCCGAGCCCAGGATCGAACCCAGGACCTTGGTATTGTGAGGCACACGCACTAACCCCTGTTCCACCGTGCTGCCCGAAGGTTACAATGCACCATACTTGCCTACCCTCCCGAATTTTCCGGGAGACTCCCGAATTTCAGTGCCTCTCCCGAAAATCTCCAGGGACAACAATTCTCCCGAATTTCTCCCGATTTCCAGCCGGACCTCAGTGAGGACAGCCTGTCGTCACGTCCACTTTTCCTGCATATAAACAGCGTGCCGGTTCAGTCACGTTATAACATCTACGGCTTTTGGAGCTCAGTGCGCAACTGCACACACAACAAGAAGGAGACTATTATATATGTCTCCGTTATCCATAGGTTTATCTATAACCCATAAAGTAGGCAGGCACGGAGCTATTTCTCAGCGTGTGTTTATTCCAGCCGGCACGTTAATACACTGACACACAACATCCGGATTCCCATCATGCATTGCTTCAAAACTACGGCAAGTAGGAGAGAGGAGTGTTATGTGTGTGTATATGTGTAAATAAATGAACACTGAAATTCAAGTATTTATTTTATGTACATATATATATATATATATATTAGGGGTGTGGGAAAAAATCGATTCGAATTTGAATGGCGATTCCCACGTTGTGCGATTCAGAATCGATTCTCATTTTTAAAAAATGTATTTTTTAAATGTATTATTATTATTTTTTTTAAATTAATCAATCTAACAAAACAATACACAGCAAAACCATAACAATGTAATCCAATTCCAAAACCAAACCCGACCCAGCAACACTCAAAACTGCAATAAACAGAGCAATTGAGAGGAGACACAAACACGACACAGAACAAACCAAAAGTAGTGAAACAAAAATGAATATTATCAACAACAGTATCAATATTGGTTACAATTTCAACATAGCAGTGATTAAAAATCCCTCATTGACATTATCATTAGGCATTTATAAAAAAAAAAAATTAAAAAAAATTGGTGTCACAGTGGCTTACACTTGCATCGCATCTCATAAGCTTGACAACACACTGTGTCCAATATTTTCACAAAGATAAAATAAGTCATATTTTTGGTTCATTTAATAGTTAAAACAAATTTACATTATTGCAATCAGTTGATAAAACAATGTCCTTTACAATTATCAAAGCTTTTTACAAAAATCTACTACTCTGCTTGCATGTCAGCAGACTGGGGTAGATCCTGCTGAAATCCTATGTATTGAATGAATAGAGAATCCTTTTGAATCGGGAAAAAAATCGTTTTTGAATCGAGAATCGTGTTGAATTGAAAAAAAAAATTGATTTCGAATCGAATCGTGACTTCAAGAATCGATATTGAATCGAATCGTGGGACACCCAAAGATTCACAGCCCTAATAAATAAAAAAAATAAAAAAATAAAAAAAGAATAAAATATATATATATATATATATATATATATATATATATATATATATATATATATATATAAGAAATACTTGAATTTCAGTGAATTCTAGCTATAAATATACTCCCCCCCCCTTAACCCCGCCCCCCGGTCCGCCCCGCCCACCACAAACAGACCTCCGAATTCGGAGGTCTCAAGGTTGGCAAGTATGCAATGAACACTGAAAAAATTGATAGGAAATTTTAAATCACCAGTTGATTTATTATTTAAAAATATAATACGCCTCAAAATATTCCGGGAATTCATGCATTTTAGGCCGGACCATCACGAAAAACAATCTGGCTAATGATATGATGACACATTCATTTGTTGCATTCAAAACTTGCAATATTTAAGAACATTCCGGCACATTACTGCTATGGCCATGAGTCACATCCATTTTTTCCCCTTTCCCACAGTCTCAGGCCTTTTTTTTTTTTTTTTTTTTTTTTTAAATGCAGCAATAGGAACATTCCCCTCCCTGGAACTCTATCTAAATCTCATTTCATCCCCCTTTGGAGCTGCTGTGCTACCTTGACAACTAACGCACAGCCGTTACTTCCTGCCGGGCGGCGTGGCACATCATTACGGAATGCATTCAGGCCAACAGAGGTGTGTGTCGCTGTCCGGCTCGCATCTACAGCCAGTCACATCTGCTTAGCCTCACCGGCCGGGAGGACCTCCTTCAGGTCCAAAGGGGCTAAGAGGAGTGGGGGGTGGAGGTGGTTGGAGACGCTGCCGGTGACAAAGGACAGGTTTAACGCTGTGGCCACCGGCGCCGTGTCCACCTACCGGGGGGGAAATGTTTGTGGCGTGGCGCTGCGTGATATGACTCGGTGATGACAGGCGGTGACTCGGATGGAGGTGGACGTGGGTGTACAGACGCCCCAGGGCGGCTCACCTACTCGCGCATCAGCGTCACTGTCACGGGGGGGGGCAACGAGAGGGCACGGAGTGGGAGTCAGCGGAACTAACTATTGTCTATATCCAGAGTGAAACGTTCAACACCTGCAACCACTTCATTTGCATGCTAACCGGCTAACTATGCTACCTCGATAGGGCACCTCAAGTCCAGTTTAAAGAGGCGGGCCCAGGCCCGACATGATTGCTGTTATTAATGTAGCTTACCACCATCTTTGTGTGAGTGTGGAGGGAATTAATGATGCAGGGTTCTCATTTTGAGTGTCTATGTCAGGGGCATACTTGCCAACCCTCCCGATTTTTCCGGGAGACTCCCGAATTTCTCCCGATTTTCACCCGGACAACAATATTAAGGGCCTTTAGCGTCCGCTTTTTTCACCTTTCAAACAGCGTGCCGGCCCAGTCACATGTTGTATGCGGCTTCTGCATGCACACAAAAGTGACTGCAAGACATACTTGATCGACAGCCATACAGGTCACACTGAGGGTGGCCGTATAAACAGCTTTAACACCGTTACAAATATGCGCCACACTGTGAACCCACACCAAACAGGAATGACAAACACATTTCGGGAGAACATCCGCACCGTAACACAGCATAAACGCAACAGAACAAATACCCAGAATCCCTTGCATCCCTAACTCTTCCGGGCTACAATATACACCCCCGCTCCCCCCCCCGCTCACCCCCAATCTCCCGAATTTGAAGGTCTCAAAGTTGGCAAGTATGGTCAGGGGTCCCCAAACTTTTTGACTCAGGGGCCACATTGGGTTAAAAAAAATTGTCCGGGGGCCGGGCTGTGTGTGTGTGTGTGTGTGTGGGAGTATATACACTATATTGCCAAAAGTATTTGGCCACCTGCCTTGATTAACATATGAACTTGAAGTGCCATCCCATTCACTGCTGGACTCTAGAAAGAGGTTCCGCAGCCTCCGAAGCAGAACCTCCAGGTTCTGTAACAGCTTCTTCCCTCAGGCCGTAAGACTCTTGAACGCATCATAATAATCCCCTCAATTTCCCCCAAAAATGGATTAACTCACTGGATTATAAAGATAACATACATCCATAAACCTGGATGCATATGCAAAAGTGCAATATATTTATCTGTACAGTAATCTATCTATTTATATCTGCACCTTGTTGCTCTTTTATCCTGCACTACCATGAGCTAAAGCAACAACATTTCGTTATTATCTGTACTGTAAAGTTCAAATTTGAATGACAATAAAAAGGAAGTCTAAGTCTAAGTCTAAGTCTAAGTCTAACCCATAGGGTTCTATATGATGTCGGTCCACCTTTTGCAGCTATTACAGCTTCAATTCTTCCAAAAGCGCATTGGTGCAGTGTTGGTCGAGAAGGCCTGGCTCTCAGTCTCCGTTCTAATTCATCCCAAAGGTGTTGTATCGGGTTCATGTCAGGACTCTGTGCAGGCCAGTCAAGTTAATCCACATCAGACTCTGTCATCCATGTCTTTATGGACCTTGTCATGTTGGAAGAGGAGGGGGCCCGCTCCAAACTGTTCCCACAAAGTTGGGAGCATGGAATTGTCCAAAATGTTTTGGTATCTTGGAGCATTCAAAGTTCCTTTCACTGGAACCAAGGGGCCAAGCCCAGCTCCTGAAAAACAACCCCACACCATAATTCTGATCATTTTGATGGGTGACCAAATACTTATGACAATTTAGTGTATATATATATATATATATATATATATATATATATATATATATATATATATATATATATATATATATATATATATATATATATATATATATATATATATATATATATATATATATATATATATATATATATACATATATATATACACATATATATATATATATGTATATATGTATATATATATATATATATATATATATATATATATACATATATATATACACATATATATATATATATATGTATATATGTATATATATATATATATATATATATATATATATATATATATATATATATGTATATATATATATATATATATATATATATATATATATATATATATATATATATATATATATATATATATATATATATATATATATATATATATATATATATATATATATATATATATATATACATATATATATATATATATATATATATATATATATATATATATATTCCTCACGCACTAATTGACTAAAAGAGTGCGCACTTGGCGCACGTTATCAAATGGAAAATGCATTTTTAGACAATATAATTTGCCTGGGAAGCTAGGAGACCCAGAGAGTAACAAGCGGTAGAAAATAAATTAGAAAGGACAAATTAAAAAAAAAACTTGAGACTTCGGATTTTGGATTTTGGAGGCTGGCGGGCCGTATTCGGGCCATAGTTTGGGGACCCCTGATCTAAACCATACCACTGCCGGGTATTTTTTTCTATACTTTTATTGTCATATTTTCAGAATGTGTTTGTTTTATTTTTGGCCAAAGTAAGACAAAGAAAACAATCTAAAGTTGTCTTTATTTATTAGTTTTAATGCCATGATTTTAATAGTCCGGCCCGCGTGTGCGCAGATTTCCCTCCATGCGGCCCCTGAGCTAAAATGAGTTGGACACCCCTGATGTACAATATTACAGTATATATAAGAGCTGCAGCAAAAAAATAAATAAAAGGGCAGCATAAAATAGAGAGTAGATCCAACAGAAAATAGACATTATAAACAAAGAGAGGTAGCTAACATAGAAGCGGTTGGACAAAAAAACCCACAATACTTGAGACTACCCGCGGGCCGGATTTTGGACGCTGACTCTAGTTTGGGGACCCCTGGTCTATATAAATCTAATCCATTATTGTTATTATTATTAATTAAAACTGCCGTTTTGCAAAATAAAAATAAACGCCCCAAATACGTCAGCTATTTCAAATAAAAAATGCAACTTAGCCCCTAAAAATGCCAAAATGTCAAAGTAATGTGTATGCTCGGCCGCCCCTATCTATATGCAGATCAAACTTAATGTAAAATGTCAATTAATGACAAGCCTCCTCCTGCTCCATCACCGACAAGAGTATAATGGCCAATTCCCCGTATCATTCTCATTGTGGTGTGAAGCAATCGTGCTGGAATTGTCATGATCACACATGACAGTTTGGACTTTGTCATTTTTCTGTGTTTAGTATCACTCCCTCTCCCGGTGCTCTTGTTATGTCAGTATTTTGTCAGTATTCCCAGTTTGGTTTTTGTGTTTTGCAGCACCTTTACCTTCTGTTCCTTGTCCTCCCGGCACACCTGTTCTTCATTGTTAATTTGTTTTACAAAACTCAAAAACAGTGAAGTTGGCACATTGTATAAATCGTAAATAAAAACAAAATACAATGATTTGCAAATAATTTTCAACCTATATTCAATTGAATAGACTTCAAAGACAAGATACGTTTAACGTTCGAACTGGTAAACTTTGTTATTTTTTTGCAAATATTAGCTCATTTGGAATTTGATGCCTGCAGCATGTTTCAAAAAAGCTGGCACAAGTGGCAAAAAAGACTGAGAAAGTTGAGGAATGCTCATCAAACACTTATTTGGAACATCCCACAGGTGAGCAGGCTAATGGGGAACAGGTGGGTGCCATGATTGGGTATAAAAGCAGCTTCCATGAAACGTGTGAGCAAATTGTCGAACAGTTTAAGAACAACATTTCTCAACCAGCTATTGCAAGGAATTTAGGGATTTCACCATCTACGGTCCGTAATATCATCAAAAGGTTCTGAGAATCAGGAGAAATCACTGCATGTAAGTCATTATATCTCGTAGTCCACCCGGACCACAGTCTTGGGGGGGGGCGTGCCTTAAAGGCACTGCCTTTAACGTCCGCTTTTCATCTATTCTAACAACGTGCCCGCTTGATCAACAGCGATACAGGTTACACTGAGGGTGGTCGTATAAACAACTTTAACACTGTTACAAATATACGCCACACTGTGAACCCACACCAAACAAGAATGACAAACACATTTCGGGAGAACATCCGCACCGTAACACAACATAAACACAACAGAATAAATACCCAGAACCCTTTGCAGCACTAACTCTTACGACACACACACACACACACACACACACACACACACACACACACACACACACACACACACACACACACACACACACACACACACACACACACACACACACACACACACACACACACACACACACACACACACACACACACACACACACACACACACACACACACACACACACACCTTGTAGCGTCCCGGAAGAGTTAGTGCTGCAAAGGGTTCTGGGTATTTGTTCCGTTGTATTTATGTTGTGTTACAGTGCGGATGTTCTCCCGAAATGTGTTTGTCAATCTTGTTTGGTGTGGGTTCACAGTGTGGCGTATATTTCTAACAGTGTTGAAGTTGTTTATACGGTCACCCTCAGTGTAACCTGTATTGCTGTTGATCAAGTATGCCTTGCATTCACTTGTGTGTGCGTGCAGAAGCCGCACGTATTGTGTGACTGGGCCAGCACTCGTTGGACTGGATGAAAAGCGGACGTGACGATTTTCGGGAGAGGCACTGAAATTTGGGAGTCTCCCGGGAGGGTTGGCAAGTATGAGAATTATCGGTGAATGCGGTGTTACCGCGGCACCGCCGCAGTATATAATCGGCAGGCCAGCTCGAGTGTTAATTTGATATCGCCTCAAGGGCCAAGTGAAATTACACGGCGGGACAATTTTGGCCCGCGGGCCAGAGTTTAACACCCATGCCCTAAGGCAAAGAAAACAGCACAGAGTGTCAGAATAATTGTATCTAAGTTATCACACAACTTTGTTACATTGAGGTCAGCTCGCCCTGCGAGAGGACAAAAGCTGTCTTTGATCTTACCAAGCAAAAGGCTTGTAAAACTCCACTGTGTACGATGGGAAGCGACATGAAGGCGTCGGTTTCTTTCTTCTATTGTAATCCACAGGAAGATTTTATATTGACCCGAGATCTACAAAGCGGAGTGGAAGCAGGACCTGACGCAAGCTCCAGGCACCTTTTCTTTGAACTGTTTTACGACCTTTTCTTTGAACTGTTTTGTAGCCAGAGGCAGCGGCTGTTTACGACCCCCTTCCTTTAGAAACAGCTGTTGCCATGTAATCAGGGAAAGTCCAAATAAAAGAGGAGGCGTACAATCTTTCGTCAGAGCGTGGGACGACACTGTGCAAAGGTACAGTGTCTACGCGTTTCTCCTCAATTGAGCCAAATTGAATTCTGTCTCTGTTTAATTCCTTGCTTCTTTGTCTGTTTGATAGATGTCATCAGTGTTTGAACCTGACACTGAGCATGTGACTTGATATGGAAAAATTCAGCTTTGCAACAAGTCAAACGTGTGACATGTTACATTTTTCGTTTTCATACTAACTATTTTTGCAGGAGCTCCCTTTCCTTTTTCTGCTGTGTGGGGCAAGGAGCTATGTGCCCCTAAGGTAAGAAACAGCAGTGAGCATGTGACTTGATATTGATACATTTGAAACGTTGGACATTTTAAATAATTTTTTTTGTTTGTTTCTTCAAAATATCAAACTATTTTTGCCGACTCTCCATATCCTTTCCCTGATGTGTGGGGCAGGGAGTTATGTGCCCGTAAGGCAAAGAAAAACTGAGCATGTGACTTGCATGTGACTTGATATGGATAAATTCAGCTTAGCAACAAGTCAAACGTGTGACATCTTTATGGGTTTTGTTAGATTGTTCATACTAAGTATTTTTGCCGGATCTCCCTTTCCTTTATCTGCTGTGTGGGGCACGGAGTAATGTGCCCCTAAGGTAAGAAACAGCAGTGAGCATGTGATTTGATATTGATAAATTTGAAACGTTGGACATTTTTAATACATTTTTTTTGTTTGTTTTTTCAAAATATCAAACTATTTTTGCCGACTCTCCATATCCTTTCCCTGATGTGTGGGGCAGGGAGTTATGTGCCCCTAAGGCAAAGAAAACAGCACAGAGTGTCAGAATAATTGTATCTAAGTTATCACAAAACTTTGTTACATTGAGGTCAGCTCGCCCTGCGAGAGGACAAAAGCTGTCTTTGATCTTACCAAGCAAAAGGCTTGTAAAACTCCACTGTGTACGATGGGAAGCGACATGAAGGCGTCGGTTTCTTTCTTCTATTGTAATCCACAGGAAGATTTTATCTTGACCCGAGATCTACAAAGCGGAGTGGAAGCAGGACCTGACGCAAGCTCCAGGCACCTTTTCTTTGAAATGTTTTACGACCTTTTCTTTGAACTGTTTTGTAACTAGAGGCAGCGGCTGTTTACGACCCCCTTCCTTTAGAAACAGCTGTTGCCATGTAATCAGGGAAAGTCCAAATAAAAGAGGAGGCGTACAATCTTTCGTCAGAGCGTGGGACGACACTGTGCAAAGGTACAGTGTCTACGCGTTTCTCCTCAATTGAGCCTAATTTAATTCTGTCTCTGTTTAATTCCTTGCTTCTTTGTCTGTTTGATAGATGTCATCAGTGTTTGAACCTGACACTGAGCATGTGACTTGATATGGAAAAATTCAGCTTTGCAACAAGTCAAACGTGTGACATGTTACATTTTTCGTTTTCATACTAACTATCTTTCCTTTTTCTGCTGTGTGGGGCACGGAGTAATGTGCCCCTAAAGCAAATAAACAGCAATAAGCATGTGAGTTGATATGAATGAATTCTGCCTAGCAACAAGCCAAACGTCTTGATCTTTGATGATTATTTTTTTTTGGTTTGTTTGTTCATACTATTTTGTCCGATTATCCCTGTCCTTTCCCTGCTATGTGATACATCTCTTTCTGCGGCGATGGGAACATTGTAAATGATCCGTGTGTGTGTGTGTGTGTGTGTGTGTGTGTGTGAGAAAGAAGGAGGTCTGGAATGGGAGCAATTAGGTTCAGTAATTTCATCCCCTGACCATACACCTCCTATAAAATCATTTTAAAACTGCAGGACTGAAATAGGAACTTTTAAAGAGCGTGTCATAAAAAAAAATCTAAGAATTCAAATAACTTTCTTCATTGAGGATTTTTATAGATTCCACATTACCGGCGCCCTTCAGAGGAGAAGAGGAGCACACATGCTTGTGAAAGACGCTCGGGCTGACAAAGAGGAAGTTAATATGTTTTAAAACGCTTGATGAAGGTTCACTTCTTTCCTCGTCGCTCAATAACTACAATCACAAAGATCCATGTTGTGTATTATTACATTTTTCTTCCCTCTGATCTTGCAAGGGACAAAAACAAAACATAATGGTTCCGATGCAATCAGGCCCTGATGAGTGGGACCATCTTTAACTGATTAAAACATACCATTTTTGAGGCGCTTCCTGTTTGGTCTGGTCTGTTGCGTGTTTTAAAATTACAGCGAAATATTTACAGAGCTCCTTTTAATAACTGCATTTCCCTCTCAACTTTGTGATTGAAGATGCCGGCGATAAGGAAGTCCCAACATCCGCCAGGGTTTCTCCTACGCATGCATTGTTCCTGACAATTAGCGTGCCGTTTGCTCGCCTTTATAGCGCGCTGACAGACAATTCCCTTCGGGTGGGGAAACGACAAAGCGACACCGTGCCAGCAGACAAAAGCGTAGAAATGAGCACGTGCAGGTACACGGCTCGTCCGCCATTGCTGTCTTCCTCGTGTCTCCCAGCCCCCACTGTCCGGAGACGCAGAGCCACCCCACCTCCGCCCCTCGCTTGTCAATAAATCCATCAGGAGGATCAATGATGCTGCGGATCGCTAAAAGTTATCAGCTGAAGCTCTGCCAAATCAGCAAACACAATCACTATGTAAATCCATCTGCTCTGCACAAAGACAGATGTTGGCTGGAAAGAAGACGCTAAAGTCAGTCAGATTGGTTGTTCAGCAGTCCAGGGTCTGTCTTTGCAGCGGTTCACATGGCGAACCTTTGTTAAAAGTCACACTGCAATTGACTCGTGATCAGTGCAGAGTGTAGATAGCATTCGTAGTGTTTTATATGGCTGACTTGAAATGTAGCTCGTGTGGGATCAAGTCTTATTACATCCATTGTTCGCGGTTACCTTGGGGATTGACAGGCAATCGGTCGTCAGGGTGTGGTTGGTGTTTTTAGGTTTGTAGCGGGTGACACAGCTGACTGATCAGTATCTCCATTCAATGTGTTGATCACGCACCAGACGGTTTACTGAGGATTCGTGTGTAGTTGGCCCATGTAGTGCTTCACATTATTCACCTCAACGCAGGCAGTGCAAGATCAAATCTCGATTCATAGCCCAGGCGGTAATTTGACATACAGTAGATTACCTAACGGCTGATCGGTCCAGGTGTAGTCGATCTTTGTAGTGTTTCACTTTGCCGACTAACACTAAATGTGTTGTTCAGTAGCCCCGTTAAAGGCCTACTGCAGGGGTCACCAACCTTTTTGAAACCAAGAGCTACTTCTTGGGTAGTGATTAATGCGAAGGGCTACCAGTTTGATACACATTTAAATAAATTGCCAGAAATAGCCAATTTGCTCAATTTACCTTTAACTGTATGTTATTATTAATAGTTAATGATATTTACACTTAATTGAACGGTTTAAAAGAGAAGAAAACATGAAAAAAAAATGACAATTACATTTTGAAACATAGTTTATCTTCAATTTTGACTCTTTAAAATTCAAAATTCCACCGAAAAAAAGAAGAGAAAAACTTTAAAAAAGAATTCATGGAACATCATTAGCAATTTTTCCTGATTAAGATTAATTTTAGAATTTTGATTACATGTTTTAAATAGGTTAAAATCCAATCTACAGTTAGAATATATAACAAATTGGACCAAGCTATATTTCTAATAAAGACAAATCATTATTTCTTCTGGATTTTCCAGAACAAATATTTTAAAAGAAATTCAAAAGACCTTGAAATAAGATTTACATTTGATTCTACAGATTTTCTAGATTTGCCAGAATTTTTTTTTTAAAATTTTAATCATAATAAGTTTGAAGAAATATTTCACAAATATTCTTCGTCGAAAAAACAGAAGCTAAAATGAAGAATTAAATGAAAATGTATTTGTTATTCTTTACAAAAAAAATAAAACATTTACTAGAACATTGATTTAAATTGTCAGGAAAGAAGAGGAAGGAATTCAAAAGGTAAAAAGGTATATGTGTTTAAAAATCCTAAAATAATTTTTAAGGTTGTATTTTTTCTCTAAAATTGTCTTTCTGAAAGTTATAAGAAGCAAAGTAAAAAAAATAATGAATTTATTTAAACAAGTGAAGACCAAGTCTTTAAAATATTTTCTTGGATTTTCAAATTCTATTTGAGTTTTGTCTCTCTTAGAATTAAAAATGTCGGGCAAAGCGAGACCAGCTTGCTAGTAAATAAATACAATTTAAAAAATAGAGGCAGCTCACTGGTAAGTGCTGCTATTTGAGCTATTTTTAGAACAGTCCGGCGGGCTACTCATCTGGTCCTTACGGGCTACCTGGTGCCCGCGGGCACCGCGTTGGTGACCCCTGGCCTACTGAAAGCCACTACTACCGACCACGCAGTCTGATAGTTTATATATCAATGATGAAATCTTAACATTGCAACACATGCCAATACGGCCGGGTTAGATTAGTAAAGTGCAATTTTAAATTTCCCGCAAAATATTCTGCTGAAAACGTCTCGGTATGATGACGTTTGCGCGTGACGTCACGGATTGTGCGGACATATTGGGACACCATTGTGGCCAGCTATTAAGTCGTCTGTTTTCATCGCAAAATTCCACAGTATTCTGGACATCTGTGTTGGTGAATCTTTTGCAATTTGTTTAATGAACAATGAAGACAGCAAAGAAGAAAGCTGTAGGTGGGATCGGTGTATTAGCGGCTGGCTGCAGCAACACAACCAGGAGGACTTTGAGTTGGATAGCAGATGCGCTACCGTGAGTACGCAGCTTTGGCTTCCAAACATTTGATCGCTTTCCCGTACGGGCGTGCCGCTACGTGCATATCACGTACGTATCTTTGGGGAAATACTGTATATGTGCTGTATGAACTTTGCGGAGGTGAACGGTACTTTGGGCTGTGGGATTGAGTGTGTTGTGCGGGTGTTTGATTTGTATTGGCGGGTTATATGGACGGGAGGGGGGAGGTGTTTGTTGTGCGGATTAATTTGTGGCATATTAAATATAAGCCTGGTTGTGTTGTGGCTAATAGAGTATATATATGTCTTGTGTTTATTTACTGTTTTAGTCATTCCCAGCTGAATATCAGGTCCCACCCGCCTCTCACAGCATCTTCCCTATCTGAATCGCTTCCACTGCCCTCTAATTCTTCACTCTCACTTTCCTCATCCAAAAATCTTTCATCCTCGCTCAAATTAATGGGGAAATCGTCGCTTTCTCGGTCCGAATCGCTCTCGCTGCTGCTGGCCATGATTGTAAACAATGTGCAGATGTGAGGCGCTCCACAACCTGTGACGTCACGCTACTTCCGGGACAGGCAAAGCTTTTTTATCAGCGACCAAAAGTTGCGAACTTTATTGTCGATGTTCTCTACTAAATCCTTTCAGCAAAAATATGGCAATATTGCGAAATGATCAAATATGACACATAGAATGGACCTGCTATCCCCGTTTAAATAAGAACATTTCCTTTCAGTAGGCCTTTAATGTCTGATCATCAGTCCAGAATGTTGTCAATTATTCTAGTGCTTCAATCAGATTGCTTATATGCAGCTGGTGTGGGATCAATGGTCATGCATCGTGTTGTTAAGTCACTTCGCCAATGACTGATCACTGGTCTGTAGTGCTTTACATAGAAGACTAAAATGTCTGAGGTATAGTTGGTCTTTATAGCGTGTCAGATAGCTGAATCCATCCCCACTCAATGCATTGTGTTCATAGCCACGCTGCGGACAGACTGGTAATGCAGTGCAGCACGTCACATTATTTACTTACTTTTCTAGTGTTTCACTTAGATGACTTTCAAACATCTGGCATGTAATCAGGTCTGCACTGAATGTGTTGTTCAGTCACCCGATGGTTGACTGAGGATCACGGTTTAGCTAGTCCATGTATTGATACACATTCCTTACCTCAATGCTGACAATGCAGGATCAAATCTAGGGTCATATCCAGGCTGTAGTCTCTTTTTGTAGTGCTTCACATAGATGACTTTCATGCAGCTGGCGTGGGATCAGTTCTCACGCAATGTGCTGCCCGTACAGTAGTTAACCTGAGTGGTGGTCGGTCCAGGTGTAGTCGGTCTTTGTACTGTTTCACTTTGCTGACTTTCATATCAGTTCCCAATCAATGCGTTAAGGCACTCTGTGATTGTTTGAGTATCAGTCCAAGATGTCGTAATTTTATCTAGTGCTTCACTTAGATGACTTCTAAGCAGCTGGTATCTAATCAATTCCCCACTCATTTTGTTCTTCAATCACCCAACCGCGGGATCAGTTCTCACTCAATGTGACGTTCATGCATTAGTTAACCTGACTGGTGACAAGTCCAGGTGTAGTCGGTTTTTGTAGTGTTTCACTTTGCTGACTCTCACTCAAAGCGTAGTTAAGTCACCCTGCGATTGTCTATCGGTCCAGTTGGCTGTCAGTTTTTCTCGTGCTTCACTTAGATGACTTTTATGCAGCAGTTATCACACATTGTGTTTGGTAAGTCACCTTGCCAACGAGGGATCAGTCCAAGGTCTAGACTAGTGTTGTCCCAACACCAATATTTTGGTACCAGTTCTGGTACCAAAATGTATTTTGATACTTTTCTGTACTTTTCGATACTTTTCTGAATAACGGGGACCACGAAAAACTGCATTATTGGCTTTATTTTAACAAAAAATCTTACGGTACATTAAACATATGTTTCTTATTGCAAGTGTGTCCTTAAATAAAATAGTGAACATACAAGACAACTTGTCTTTTAGTAGTAAGTAAGCAAACAAAGGCTCCTAATTTAGCTGCAGACATATGCAGTAACATATTGTGTCATTTCTTATTCTATTATTTTGTCAAAATTATTAAGTACAAGCGGTAGAAAATTAATTATTAATCTACTTGTTAATTTACTGTTAATATCTGCTTACTTTCCCTTTTAACATGTTCTTTCTACACTTCTGTTAAAATGTAATAATCATTAATTCTTCTGTTTTATGGATGCTTTACATTAGTTTTGGATGATACCACAAATTTGGGTATCAATCCGCTACCAAGTCGTTACAGGATCATACATTGGTCATATTCACAGTCCTCATGTCAGGGACATATTTCCTGAGATTACAAACATACAATAACACCTGGTGTCGAACTTTGAGATCGGCCCCAGTCCACAAAAACATTTCAACATCTGACCCAAGTTAATTGGGCATACCTGCACATACCCGCCCCTTCCCCAATCAACGCCTTCACCACTGCTTAATTCCTCTTCGGGGTTGTGGACGGCTGAGTAGCGCTTTATAGCGGCAGCCGGCCTCCAAGACCCCAAATCCCCCCCCCCCCCCCCCCCCCCGCCCCCTCTGTTGCGAGTTGTTGTGATTACATGTATCATGTTTATGTGTGCTATGCTATGTGAGGTTTTTCCCCTGGACTCAGTCTGGACCCCTACCGAGGGTCCAGCCTTAGACTGATACTTTTTTTACTCTTCCCCCTTTCCCAATGTCACCATTTTCCCACTTTTTTTAAGGAGCGCCGTACGTGGCTGATCCGTTGGCGATCCCGTCTTGTCCCCCTTGTAATGTACAGTATGTCTGCTCTTAGTGGGACTGTGCCGAAAATGTAATTTCAGTTCTTATGTGTCTTGTACATGTCAAAGAGTGGACAGTAATAAAGCATCTTGAATCTTGAATAATATACATTTTTTAAAAATAAAAGAAGATGTTGTGATGCCAAAAAATATCGATGTAATCATAATAATAATAATAATAATAGATTTTATTTGTAAAAAGCACTTTACATTGATCAAACAACCTCAAAGTGCCACAGTGTTAAAAAAAAAAAGAAAAGAAAAAAAAGAAAAAGAAAATAGTAATAATAATAATAATAATAAAAGATAATAAAAATAAATAAAATATAAAACTAGAAACAGCCCAATAGCTAGAACCAGCATGCATATCTATAAAAATCTATAAAAAGGCTTTTTTTTTTAAAAAGATGGGTTTTTAAGCCTTTTTTAAAAGCATCCACAGTCTGAGGTGCCCTCAGGTGGTCAGGGAGAGCGTTCCACAGACTGGGAGCAGCGGAGCAGAAAGCCCGATCCCCCATAGTTCGTAGCTTTGTCCTTGGAGGTTGGAGGAGGTTAGCCTGTTTGGATCGGAGGTGTCGTGTGGAGGATTTGGGGGTGAGCAGCTCTTTAAGGTAGACGGGGGCATTTCCATGGAGGCACTGGTGAGTTAGTAAGGAGATTTTGAATTCAATCCTGAGTGGAACAGGAAGCCAGTGAAGGGATTTGAGAGTTTGTGTGATGTGGTCATATTTCCGCACTCTCATCAGGATCCTAGCAGCACTATTTTGTATGTACTGCAGCTTCTGAATGTTCTTGCTGGGGATCCCGACAAGAAGTGCGTTGCAGTAGTCGAGCCTGTAATCATAGTAATATCGACTAAGTACGCTCCTGTACTTGGTATCATTACAGTGGATGTCAGGTGTAGATCCACCAATGGCGTTTGTTTACATTTTTTAGAGGCCGTATAGTACCGAATATGATTCATTAGTATCGCGGTACTATACTAATACGGGTATACCGTACAACCCTGGTCTAGACTGTTCTCTATAGCGCTTCACATAGAAGACTTTGATGCAGCTGATCAGTACACACTTAATGCGGGCAGGACTGGGTTTTTATAGCGCCTCACATGGCTGAATGTATTCCCACTTAATGCAATGTGTTCAAAGCCACCCTGAGGACTGAACGGCGATGAGATTGTAGTTGGTCCATGTAGCGATTCATATGTTTGACTTCACTCAATGACTCTGCATTCTGGCGACCGGCCAATGCAGTCAGCCGGGAAATTGTGTATGAAAAAAGTGATGTAGTGTGTAACATAGCTTTCACACGCTGCTCTTTCATACGCTCACACTGACCGACGACATCTGCGCCTACGGTCTGTCGTCACGATGATGCTGCTGTAGCGACAACCTACCCAACGCCCCCTCCCCGCCCTCCCGCTAATCCCCCTCCTCTTTAAGTTAGTGCCGCCCACCTCCCCCCAGACAGCTGGCTGACCTGCAGGACGGCGACTCACCGTGATGAAATAGAGGTAGGCAGTTGTTTCTCCGGCCCCCGGGGTCATTATTTAAAAAGTGACAGAGACTCCAGTGAGTGAAACGTGAGAGATGTAAGGAAAGGAGGCGGGGAATTGGGGCGGTTGGGGGGTGGCTGCGGTCTTGCTTGCAGGTGTATTGTCCAGAGCGAGGGTGCCGGGAGACAAATGAATCCAGCAGGCATTTGGTACACACCGGAGATTGCTTATCGATCCACATCGCAGTATTCAGGCAGGCCTGAGAGAAGGCTGAGAATTTTCTGAGGGAGTTAATAACCTGGCAGCTCAGCTGTCTTGTCCAATTCAGCCTAGGCAGAGGCCTAATCAGGCCTGGATTCCCTTTTCTTGTCTGAGGAGGGGGACTCTTGCCCTCAGCCCCCCTTCAGTCCCTCACTTCCACTCCGTCGCAGCCCTGAAAGTGATTGAAATGACAGCCCATTGAAAGAGGCTAATCAAATTGTTTATTATCAGTCTGAATCAATATGTATGGATTGTTAAAACATCAAAGTCCGGGGCCTGGAAAAGTAATCGTCGGGAGGCCGGCAGCAGCTGCTCGGCTTTCTCCCCGGGAGCCTCGCCGCTCCATTTAAAGCGACTTTCACTCTTACTTAAATCCCGATGACCCGGCGAGGTCGGCCGGCTCGAAGGGGATGCACGTGGCAGTGCGCCGCCTGAAAACTTCCCTCCAGCCATTCGCGCACGTCTGCTGGCTGATAAGCAATCTGTCAGAGGAATAAATGAGCAGTGCTGATGAAGACCTGTGTTGTGCTTTAAGCAATATTTTTTATCCGTTGCCTTCAGATTCAATATTTCGCACCCGCGCTCTTGTTTTTCTCACCTCAGCACAGCAGCCTGCTTGCAAATGAGGTCCGGCTGATGAATGAGTCAGCTGAAGGGCTAAAATTGGCCCTGGATGGACAATGTAGTCGCTTTCAGGGGAGACAAGCTGGCATGGAAGATTGATGGATGGCCATTGTCTGTTTATTGGCGCCTGATGTTTGGCCGGGGTCCACTCCCGACACCCCGCAAACACCAGCCTCGCCCCGGCTTGATGGAATGATTAGACGCTGAATGATACCTTCTCCTCTGGCCCTCCATCTTGACCTCTTTACCACCAGGAGGAATTAAGATGGATCACTGGAGAGCGCAGAGCCACAAGGTCGCATGTGAGAGGATTTCATCCGCCTTAACGCAAATGTGCTGTTTTCTATCCATTTCATGTCCTGCTGATCTTGTTCTGGGTCAGGACAGGGACTGGAGCCTATCCCAGCTCCCTTGGGTCAAAAGACTACATCCTGTACTGATTGCTATGTAACTATGACTAGTTCCCTGAACCACTACACTACCACTGGCAACGCTAGTTTCCCAACCAGCCATCCATACAGTTTATGTACTACTTATCTTCAGAACTAACGGTTAAATAATCCATAGCGTCCAGATGACCAAAATGTCCCTAACAGTTGTCTTTATGCATTTTTTGCTCCTTAAAATTAATCTAGGAGTCATTTTCTATAATATCAGTTCGTTTTTGAGTAATCATTGCCTAACTAACTGTACTTGGAACACCTCTGTTCCATCGCCAGTCGTCATCTACAGAAGTGGAGCCCATTTTCCAGCGTAGACAGTGTGGATAAAGGCATTATTTTGATCACTTAAAGGCCTACTGAAATGAGATTTTCTTATTTAAACGGGGATAGCAGGTCCATTCTATGTGTCATACTTGATCATTTCGCGATATTGCCATATTTTTGCTGAAAGGATTTAGTAGAGAACATCGACGATAAAGTTCGCAACTTTTGGTTGCTGATAAAAAAGCCTTGCCTGTACCGGAAGTAACGTAACGTCACAGGTTGTGGAGCTCCTCACATCTGCACATTGTTTACAATCATGGCCACAAGCAGCGAGAGCGATTCGGACCGAGAAAGTGACGATTTCCCCATTAATTTGAGCGAGGATGAAAGATTCGTGGATGAGGAAAGTGAGAGTGAAGGACTAGAGGGCAGTGGAAGCGATTCAGATAGGGAAGATGCTGTGAGAGGCGGGTGGGACCTGATATTCAGCTGGGAATGACTAAAGCAGTAAATAAACACAAGACATATATATACTCTATTAGCCACAACACAACCAGGCTTATATTTAATATGCCACAAATTAATCTCACATAACAAACACCTCCCCCGTCCCGTCCATATAACCCGCCAATACAAATCAAACACTCGCACAACACACTCAATCCCACAGCCCAAAGTACCGTTCACCTCCGCAAAGTTCATACAGCACATATATTTCCCCAAAGTTACGTACGTGACATGCACATAGCGGCACGCACGTACGGGCAAGCGATCAAATGTTTGGAAGACGCAGCTGCGTACTCACGGTACCGCGTATCCAACTCAAAGTCCTCCTGGTAAGAGTCTCTGTTGTCCCATCTCCACAAGCATGCATATCCAACTCAAAGTCCTCCTGGTAAGAGTCTCTGTTGTCCCAGTTCTCCACAGGCCAATGGTAAAGCTTGACTGTCATCGTTCTGGATTGTAAACAATGAAACACCGGCTACGACGTAGCCGCTACGTGTTTGTGTTGCTGCAGCCGGCCGCTAACACACCGCTTCCCACCTACAGCTTTCTTCTTTGCTATCTCCATTGTTCATTAAAAAAATTGCAAAAGATTCACCAACACAGATGTCCAGAATACTGTGGAATTTTGCGATGAAAACAGACGACTTGATAGCTGGCCACAATGCTGTCCCAAAAATGTCCTCTACAATCCGTGACGTCACGCGCAAACGTCATCATACCGAGACGTTTTCAGCAGGATATTTCGCGGGGAAATTTAAAATTGCACTTTACTTATCTAACCCGGCCGTATTGGCATGTGTTGCAATGTTAAGATTTCATCATTGATATATAAACTATCAGACTTGGTGGTCGGTAGTAGTGGGTTTCAGTAGGCCTTTAATTGCTTGATTTGTCATCCTGGTCCATGATTTCTTCAAAACTAATATGGTTAACATTAATAGCAAACAAAGAAAAAAACTTGACTTCCCAGCTCTTCCATCTCCTGTGTTTCGTCATGCTCTTTCAGGGTTTCTTCAAGCATCTCGAGGACAACATCAGTAGAAGAGGACACAAAAAAGAATACTAGCGACTAACCTGTGCCTACTCTTCTGTCTCAGTTTTTTCCGCAGGTTCTGACTCATTCTTTCTCCCCTCGAGTGTGCCTGTGATTTTTGGGATCGCATTTGGCTTCAGTCTTCTACATTGTTCCATCCAAACTCCGACCAAAACTCTTTGTCTGTAAAGTCAAAATCATTGAAATGATCGCTGCAAATTACACTCCTCTCGCTTGGTCCGTCCTATTTTGCGAGAGTCAATTTGGCCCCATTTACCCTGCACACCAAATCTGATTTTTTTTTTTGCTCTCAAGTGACACAGATCAGATTTTTTTTGCCACTCCAAAGTGCTTCAAATCTGATCTTTTCACATCAGATTCAGGCCACATCAGGAGATAGTCCGAATCCGATTGAAATCTGGACTTTCCCATCGTGAACTGAATGCGCTATACGCTTTTTTGTCAGCTTTAGGCGAGCTACGTCATTCGTGTGCTTTGATTGATTGATTGATTGATTGAAACTTTTAATTAGTAGATTGCACAGTACATTACATATTCCGTACAACTGACCACTAAATGGTAACACCCGAATAAGTTTTTTGACTTGTTTAAGTCGGGGTCCACGTTAATTAATTCATGGGGGGAAAAGATGCAGGGAAATGTGGCCCCTAAACTACTTCAGTTGAATAGCCCTGCCCTAGAGTGATCAACAATCAGCCCTGTGGTGACCATGACCAGCTATGTGAACCAGCCTTAGACCGGGGGATTGAGTTCATGCAATCTGTACGAAAGTCAGCTACTGTATGGGAACCACAAAACTAGCACTGCTCGCCTTCCTGAGCGCGGTAATCCATCCACTTCATCAGCACATGACGCCAACCGGCACACAATGACGTCGATTGATTGGACAACCGCAGGGATCAAACCCCTCATTTTGCAGCCTAATTCGGTCTGTCACTCATCTCACATCGCAGACGTCCACGTTCAATAAACAGCTTGGTCATCTTCCTCAGACAATCCTAATTGGAAGTCCATGCCGGTCCTTATCATCTAACCCATTACATAATCCACATGACAGCACCCCCCGTCATCCATCATCATACTGCAAATTTGTTGTGTTGTCTTTGGGGCTGCATGATAAGGATTATCCGAGTGGAGGGCATATTGATTTTATACAAAACATGACGCTGAGACTCCAGAAGTGGATTGTTTGCTATTGATAATTGCTTTAATGGCCATGACAGGAGAAGAGGGGAGAAACATCTGAGTCTTACATTATTGGACGGGGTCTTCTTTGACACTTTCTACTTCTGTATCCTACCTAGATATGTACTAGATAGCAGCACCCAGTGACTTGGCGGTTTGTTTACTTGATTGGACGGATTACGGTATCTCTCTCTGTCCTGGCTGCTCAGTACAATATGCCTCGGCTTTGGACAATATTTTGTTTGTGACCCCATTTTGGTCTTGAATAATATTTATTTATTATTGTTCGACTCTTCAAGTGCCCCCCACCCACCGTCGAGCTAACGTCACCGTCGCACATAATTTTTGACTTAATTTGGTTGAAACTAGCTTTTTGAGAAAACAAAATGTAAAAACCCTTAAGGCTTTGTGTGAATGCATATTTGTAAGCTTTGATGACGTTACGACGTCTGTGTTGAGTGATTTCAACTTTAGAGGAAGTCAAACCCAAGACCTTCTGTTTTGCAACACATACACTAATGACATGCGCCACAAGAGCCACAGGTGGTGCTTGGCGAACATTTGTTGCAAATTCCTATCAGTGACAGAGCATGATGTAGCCAGGAGTATATTTTGGCTACAAAACACACTTCAGATACCCGCAAAACACACAAAGCATTGCGTTTTTTTTCTATTCTACTACATCATCCTTTCCAGCCATATTCTGGTACAGGGAAATGGTCGCACACTGTATGGTCTTGAGACTTGGTTGCACAGGGGTCTCGTTAAAGGTGTCATAGTATGACATGTTTAAAGGCCTACTGAAATGATTTTTTTTAATTTAAACGGGGATAGCAGATCCATTCTATGTGTCATACTTGATCATTTCGCGATATTGCCATATTTTTGCTGAAAGGATTTAGTAGAGAACGACGACGATAAAGTTCGCAACTTTTGGTCTCTGATAAAAAAAAAGCCTTGCCCCTACCGGAAGTAGCGTGACATAGTCAGTTGATCACCTCCTCATATTTTCCTATTGTTTTCAATGCAGCTAGAGCGATTCGGATCGAGAAAGCGACGATTACCCCATTAATTTGAGCGAAGATGAAAGATTCGTGGATGAGTAATGTTAGAGTGACGGACTAGAATGCAGTGCAAGACATATCTTTTTTTCGCTCTGACCGTAACTTAGGTACAAGCTGGCTCATTGGATTCCACACTCTCTCCTTTTTCTATTGTGGATCACGGATTTGTATTTTAAACCACCTCGGATACTATATACTCTTGAAAATGAGAGTCGAGAACGTGAAATGGACATTCACAGTGACTTTTATCCCCACGACAATACATCGACGAAACACTTTAGCTACGGAGCTAACGTGATAGCATCGTGCTTAACTGCATATAAAAACTAAATAAATAAATCCCTGACTGGAAGGATAGACAGAAGATCAACAATACTATTAAACCATGGACATGTAAAACACACGGTTAATGCTTTCCAGCCTGGCGAAGGTTAACAATGCTGTTGCTAACGACGCCACTGAAGCTAACTTAGCTAGTGAGTTAATGTGATAGCATCTGGCTCAAATGCAGATAGAAACAAAATACATAAACCCCTGACTGGAAGGATAGACAGAAAATCAACAATACTATTAAACCATGAACATGTAAATATACGGTTAATGCTTTCCAGCTTGGCGAAGCTTAAAAATGCGGTTGCTAACGACGCCATTGAAGCTAACTTAGTATAACAGTATGCTCATCAACACCCGTGCTCACCTGCGTTCCAGCGATCGACGGAAGGACGAAGGACTTCACCACGATCATCCGTGCGGTCGGTGGCTAGCGTCGGCTAGCGCGTCTGCTATCCAAGTAAGTCCTCCTGGTTGTGTTGCTACAGCCAGCCACTAATACACCGATCCCACCTACAACTTTCTTCTTTGCAGTCTCCATTGTTCATTAAACAAATTGCAAAAGATTCACCAACACAGATGTCCAGAATACTGTGGAATTATGAGATGAAAACAGAGCTATTTTGTATTGGGTTCAATGGGGTACCGATACTTCTGTTTCACTGGCTACGTCACGCGCATACGTCATCATCCAAAGGCGTTTTCAACCGGAAGTTTAGCGGGAAATTTAAAATTGCACTTTATAAGTTAACCCGGCCGTATTGGCATGTGTTGCAATGTTAAGATTTCATCATTGATATATAAACTATCAGACTGCGTGGTCGGTAGTAGTGGGTTTCAGTAGGCCTTTAATACGCATATTAAAACACTTTAATTTAGTCTACATAACATGTAAGGGTGGTTCTTTGGTCAAAATATTCCATAGATTTTGTGTAAAGACCTATCTTCATGCCACTTTTTGGCTTCCTATAAAAACGGTTTGTTTTGAGAGGCAAAGTTGTCAGATGCAAATGAAGCCTTTCTTACCACGCCCCCTCACGCTAACCAGACTTCCGTCCCCGCACCGGCAGCTTTGTTTAGTCAAAGTTTTGTTTTGTTTTGCTAAGACCGTATGAATTATGGACACTGATGAGCCGCACTAGTCATCTATTTTTTAATTGACTTTCACCCCAACAAAACATCCCAGATGATACAGCGAGACCAGCCTCTCACTGTGGTTTGTTGTCGACTCAAGGAGGGAGGAGACGATGCGGCGGTCAGAAATTAAGCAAGCCCGGCTGTACATTTCTGGTGCTAAACACTGGCTATTGTCTTACAGTAGAAGGCTAAGCTAGCTACACAACAACTGAAGCTTTATTGTCTCCTCCTTTGCCATAAATAGTAGCCACCGAGCCCCCCATTGAAAGTAGTTTTTCTGCGGTTAGCAAAGGAGGACTCTTCTTAGGCACACACTTGAAGCGACTTCTTCACAGTTGAAGGCACATTGCCACGAATCATAAACGTTCAAAGTAAGGCACTTTTTACTTCAGGTGAGGCTGAAAGTTGGTGTAGTGACTGGTGACTTCACAACAACAGAGCAATTTCCTTTATTGGGTTCCATCGTGGAAATGTTGTGGTACACCCGGTCCTGCATAAATTAAAAATGGCTGACTCGCACCAGGATGTTCAAGTAAATTTCTACCATATATACTGATAATCCGCTGATGTCACACTTGAAAAAAACGCCATACTTGGGGCAAATGCCTAACGGATCCTTTGGAGGAAGTAGGGTTGTACAGTATACCGGTATTAGTATAGTACTGCAATACTATATCCGGCATCCACTGTAATGATACCAAGTACAGGGGCGTATCTAGTCGATACTACTATTATAACGTCGATATTTTTTGGCATCACAACATCTTCTTTAATTTTTTTTAAATGTATATTATGTTTATAAACTCAGGAAATACATCCCTGGACACATGAGGACTTTGAATATGACCAATGTATGATCCTGTAACTAATTGGTATCGGATTGATACCAAAATTTGTGGTATCATCCAAAACTAATGTAAAGTATCAAACAACAGAAGAATGAGTGATTATTACATTTTAACAGAAGTGTAGATAGAAAATGTTAAAAGAGAAAGTAAGCAGATATTAACAGTAAATTAACAAGTAGATTAATAATTCATTTTCTACCACTTGTCCTTAATAATTTTGAAAAAATAGAATGATAAATGACACAATATGTCATCAGCTAATTTAGGAGCCTTTGTTTGTTTACTTACTAATAAAAGACAAGTTGTCTCATATGTTCACTATTTTATTTAAGGACAAAACTTGCAATAAGAAACATATGTTTAATGTACCGTAAGATTTTTTGTTAAAATAAAGCCAATAAAGCAATTTTTTTGTGGTCCTCGTTATTTAGAAAAGTACTGAAAAGTATTGGAAATATTTTTGGTACCGGTACCAAAATATTGGTATCGGGATAATGTCCGGAAGAAAGTCGTCATTTTACAGAAATAAAGTTAAAATAAAATTATAACTTTTTATTTTAAATGTAATTTTATGATTATAAAAAAAATCAGGACAATACAAAAAGCCGCAGAGCCAGCAAAATAAAGTCTCAATTTGCCAGGAAGAATTCAATCATTATATTACAAGAAAAAAATTGAAATAGTCAAAAAACAAAAATTTCAATATATTTAAAAATAAACTTAAGTTTGTTATGAGATGAAACAGTAAAATACATTATTTGGCATGTCGTAATTTTCTGACATATGAAGAGATTACAAAAATGTATTTATTGAAATAAAGTCTTATGTTCGCGAGGTTTATTGAGTTTAATTTTATGGGAATAAAGTCGTAAAAATACAAGAAAAATAAAACTTGAAATCTTCGAAGTCAGTGGTTCTCAAACTATTTTCACCAAGTACATTTGGCTCTCCAAGTGCCACCATAATGACCAACATTAAAATGCGTAGTAGGTAGGGGTGTGGGAAAAAATCGATTCAAATTCGAATCGCGATTCTCACGTTGTGCGATTCAGACTCGATTTTCATTTTAAATTTTTTTTTTTTTTCTTCCTTTTTAAATTTTTTTTTCCCATTTTTAAATTTATTTATTTATTTATTTTTTCCCATTTTTTTTTATTATTTTTATTAATCAATCCAACAAAACAATACAGAGCAATACCATAACAATGCAATCCAATTCCAAAACCAAACCCGACCCAGCAACACTCAGAACTGCAATAAACAGAGCAATTGAGAGGACACACAAACACGACACAGAACAAACCAAAAGTAGTGAAACAAATATGAATATTATCAACAACAGTATCAATATTAGTTACAATTTCAACATAGCAGTGATTAAAAGTCCCTCATTGACATTATCATTAGACATTTATACAAAAAATTTAAAAAAAGAACATTAATGTCACAGTGGCTTATACTTGCATCGCATCTCATAAGCTTGACAACACACTGTGTTCAATATTTTCACAAAGATAAAATAAGTCATATTTTTGGTTCATTTAATAGTTAAAACAAATTTACATTATTGCAATCAGTTGATAAAACATTGTCCTTTACAATTATAAAAGCTTTTTACAAAAATCTACTACTCTGCTTGCATGTCAGCAAACTGGGGTAGATCCTGCTGAAATCCTATGAATTGAATGAATAGAGAATCCTTTTGAATCGGGAAAAATATCGTTTTTGAATCGAGAATCGCGTTGAATCGAAATAAATCGCTTTTGAATCGAATCGTGACCCCAAGAATCGATATTGAATCGAATCGTGGGACACCCAAAGATTCGCGGCCCTAGTAGTAGGCCTTAGCATTCATTAAAAACAAGGCAATGTTTTAAGTATATTTATTATTTTTGGCCACTGTAACATTACACACAGTTTGAATAGTAACACTGTGTTTGAATATTGGAAAATGAAACACTAATCACTTGTTGATTGTTTACTTGGAGGGAGTATAAGGAAGGGATAGCTTGTTTAATAACTATCCCTGCAATGCCTCCGTGGTTTGATTTACAATTTTCAGGAACTTATGCAGATCCAAAAATACACAACAGCAGGTACCAGTAAGTCATACTTGCCAACCCTCCCGTTTTTAGCGGGAGACTCCCGGTATTCAGCGCCTCTCCCGATAACCTCCCGGCAGAGATTTTCTCCCGACAAACTCCCGGTATTCAGCCGGAGCTGGAGGCCACGCCCCCTCCAGCTCAATGCGGACCTGAGTGGGGACAGCCTGTTCTCACGTCCGCTTTCCCACAACATAAACAGCTTGCCGGCCCAACGACGTCATAGCATCTACGGCTTTTAGAGAGTAGAGTGCGCAACTGCGCACACAACAAGGAGACGAAGCAGAAGAACGAGGAAGTTACAGACATGGCGACGCCGTCGACGAGCAAGATGAAGAAATACGCTTGCAAGTTCCAAAACGAATGGAAACAAGAATTTCAGTTCATCCAGGACAGTTTGAAAGGGAAGGGGTATGTTGCGGGTAAATTTTGTATAACAGACTTCTCCATTGAACACGGTGGCCGAGTCATGAACGGAGGAGAAGTTAAACAGGACAATACTGCCATCTACTGGATATCCCCCGGAACACTGAAATTCAAGGATTTATTTTATTTATATGTATAATAAAATAAATATATATACATATATATATATATATATATATATATATATATATATATATATATATATATATATATATATATATATATATATATATATATATATATATATATAGCTAGAATTCCCTGAAAGTCAAGTATTTCATACATACATATATATATATATATACATATATATATATATATGTATATATATATATATATGAAATACTTGAGTTGGTGAATTCTAGCTGTAAATATACTCCCCTATTAACCACGCCCTTAACCACGCTCCCAACCACGCATTCCCCCCCCCACCGCCCGGTATCGGAGGTCTCAAGGTTGGCAAGTATGCAGTAAGTTGGTTTTCAGGCCCCGAGAGTATCTTTTTTTCTTGAATGTAGACAAAAAGTGCTGGGACACTTGGTTCCAGTTGAGAAGACGGTGGTCTCTAATTAAAGAAGAAGACCACCAATTAGGACCTCAGTAGGGATCCAAAGTGCTGCATTATTGATGGAGCACAAACATTTGATTAGGAACAGAACACAGCCAGTCCATTGTCATTACAGACCACTTAAAGCAAGTCAAAACACAGCAGTCGGACATTCTTCCTAAACATCCGGGTTATGATGTAGTCGAAGGGGTGGTTGGGGGTGGGGGGCACAGATGCTGAAGGGTTTTTTTGGGGGGCCCGGAAGGCTAAACTATCTTACCTGCAGCGGCGCTTTTAATGACTTGCAGGGAAGAGAGGAAGACGGTGGATTTCCACATCCAGGAAACAGATGTAGGAGATAAATAAAGCAAGTGGAGCGCGGCTCCCCGTATGATGAGTCAATGAGCGCCTGAAATTATAACAAGGAAATATGTACTCACATGAAAGACTAAACGGCATTAGCCCGCCGCAGACAATCAGCTGTTACCCGGTGAGACCATGAGGCATCATTTCATATCAAAAGCCCCGCTAATTAGGACCGGATTCTGCTTAACATGTGCAGCAATCCAGTGAGGATGTAATGGAGTGTCATCGCTGAAACATTCATGCGGCTTTAAGATTCTCCACCGGGGGAGAAACTCGACACCCCCCCCGCTGACCTCCACTAGTTTATCTTCTTAGGGGTGAGCAGGTGCACATGAAAGACTCTGGCTGGAAGATTTGTCCGGATTTGGTTCTGCGGAGACAAATTGGACTAACTTCAGGAACTCTTGTTTTTTAGCTCAAGTCAGCCTGTTTTTATCATTGTTTAAAGTAGCAGTAGAGTGGAAAAACATGTTGACTTTATAAGCTTACTGTATATGATTATAAGGCGCACTGGTCTATTTTCGATCGTTTTTCATATATAAGGCGCACTGGATTATAAGGCGCATTAAAGGAGTCATATTATTATTATTTTTTTCTAAATGTAAAACACTTCCTTGTGGTCTACATAACATGTAATGGTGGTTCTTTGCTCAAAATTATATTTTACAGACCATCTTCAAGCCGCTTTCTGACAGTCGCTTCAGGATGCGCCGTTTTGCGGGCGGTCTTATTTACGTGGCTCACCTCCGGCAGCGTCTTCTCCCCGCCATCTTTGTTGTAGCGGTGTAGCGTGCAAGGACGGGAGTGGAAGAAGTGTGAAAAGATGGAGCTAACTGTTTTAATGACATTCAGACTTTACTTAAATCAATAACGGAGCAGCATCTCCTCATCCGGAAACAACAAAAGGGCCGTAAATGTGTCCCGTGAAAAACCGTCCAACCGGAACTCTCTAATAACTAAAGTTCCTTGGGTGAATAATGTAAACTCACTACACCGGTATGTTTTAGCGCTTTCATGGCGAGTTTACTGACAGATATAAGTAAGAACTTTACACTACTTTATATTAGAAATGGCAACAGCGGAGGATGAATGTCCCATAACAAGAAGATAGAGAAAAAGAAGAAGCTTATCGACTACGCAGTCGGCACGGACTACAAAGGCGGACGCGGGCAATTTTTCAGGACTCATGCAGATCCCAAATACAGATCAGCAGGTACCAGAAGGTAAGAAAAGTTGCTTTTGCATAGTGTTGCGAAACGAAACGCCAGATAATATGTCTTACCTTATACACACACACCATAATAACACTCATATGTTGAAGCACATCAAGCGGTGCGGCTTCATAGCTTACCAAAGTCGTACTAAAACATTTTGATAGATTTTCGAGCGCCGTGTGTAATGTTCTATATTTTCTTCGGAACATATAAAATGTTGGTGTTGTTTACTTGAGTCATATTGCCATCATAGTGCAGTTTACACGTATCTCTTATGTGTGACTGCCATCTACAGGTCACAATTATATAATACAATAGTTTTGAGGTCGGTAAGCAAAACCAGAATTATTCCGTACATTAGGCGCACCGGGTTTTAATGCGCACTGTCAAGTTTTGAGAACTTTTTTTTTTTTTTTAAGTGCGCCTTATAGTCCGGAAAATACGGTATGTGAAAATATCGTCGAAACATCACAAAATGCCACAAATTTCGTTGCCCATTTTGAATCTTCTGTTCAGAATGTCTTCTGCAATTTTCGTCGATTCAATGTCACAGTAGTAACGCTTCTGTACTCTTACCATGTTATCACATCAGTCATACCGGAAATATGCAAACATTGGAAAGAGATGTGCTGTTTATCATTCACAGTTCTTATGTTAGACAAGAACACATACGCTTGGCTTTTTTAATACATACAAAATTGTAAATAAATAACCAACAATTGAGTCAACAGATCGAAGGTCCTCTATTGCGTCCATTATACCCTCTAAAAAAAATGGTTGAAAGGGGTTCTTGCATTATTATTATTACACATCATTAGTGCTTGCCGTATTTTGCCAGATTATAAAGTGCACTGCCGATGAGCGGGTCTAGTCAGGTCTATTTTCATACAAAAGGCGGACCGGATTATAAGGCGCATTAAAGGAGTCATATTATTATTAAATGTTTTCTAAATGTGAAACACTTCCTTGTGGTCTACATAAGATGTAATGGTGGTTCTTTGGTCAAAATGTTGCATAGATTATGTTTTACAGATCATTTTCAAGCCGCTTTATGAAAGTCGCTTCCGGATGCGCCGTTTTGTGGGCGGTCTTATTTACGTGGCTCACCTTCGCCAGCGTCTTCTCCCCGTCATCTTTGTTGTAGCGGTGTAGCGTGCAAGGGCGCGAGTGGAAGAAGTGTTTAAAGATTGAGCTAACTGTTTGAATGACATTTAGACTTTACTTCAATCAAAATTCCTCATTCGGAAACAACAACAAGGCCGGAAATGTGTCCCGTGAAAAACCGCACTGGAACTCTCTAATAACTAAAGTTCCTTGGGTGAATAATGTAAACTCACTATACCGGTAGTTTTTAGCGCTTCCATAGCGATTTGACTGACAGATATATGGAAACAGCGGAAGATGAATGCCCCATAACAAGAGGATAGAGAAAAAGAAGCTTATCGACAACGGTATCGGCATGGACTACAAAGGCGGACGCGTGCAAATTTTCAGGACTTATGCAGATCCCAAATCCACATTTGCAGGTACCAGAAGGTAACAAAAGTTGGTTTTGCATAATATTGCGAAAAACAAAACGCCCGATAAAATGTCTGCTAATGGGTGCCATTTTGCAATCCTTATACACACACCATACTAATACTTGTATGTTGAAGAGTACGTCTGACTACTGTAGCCGTAACGCGCCGACAATCCATCAACCGGTACGGTCTCATAGATTTTTGAGCGCCGTGTGTAATGTTCTATAACAGGCCTGGGCAATTATTTTGACTTCAGGGCCAAATTTAGAGAAAAAAATGTGCCTGCGGGCCGGAATATGTGATTTTTAGGAACACTAATACAAAACCTCACAATAATGTCTGATTGAATGCTAAAAACGTTATGACGGACCGCCTTAAAAAACGGAATGGAATTCCAAGCTTTTTTACTGAATGAGACACCTAGAATGTACATGAAAATAAAGAATGTGGGATTTACAATATTAACTATGGACGATAAAACACTGAATATTGACAACGTATGAACGGCACACCCCCTCTCGATCGACATATTTTACAATCAAGCGAAACGCGACAAAAATGCAACAAACACAGCTAAATATTAACGCAAAAAATGAAGAAAAAAAACCCCCGCATTTCAGGCTGGCCGCTCTGGAAACACTCTGTGGAAACGCTCCCCACCCACACTGCTTGGTACCTCGTCTGAGCTGCTGTGACTTAGATGACCATAGTAACTAGTATATCATGCAAAACAGCAGATTCCAACCATTGAAATACTTTGTACAGTTCAAGATTTACGTACATTTGAAAACATCACTGCACATCATAATGGCAGCTACAGTTTCCATGTTAAAGATCTAAAACGAGTATTTGTGAATGTCCGGCGGGCCAGATTGAAAAGCCTAACGGGCCGCACGTGGCCCCCGGGCCTTAATTTGCCCAGGTCTGTTCTATATTCTCAATGGAACATTTAAAGTTTTGGTGTTATTTACTGGCGTCATATTGCAGTCTACACGTATTTCTTATGTGTGACTGCCATCTACTGGTCACACTTATCATTACACCATGTACCAAATAAAATAGCTTCGAAGTTGGTAAGCACAACCAAAATTATTCCGTACTTTAGGCGCACCGGGTTATAAGGGCACGGTCGATTTTTGAGAAAATGAAAGGTAGTTTGGTCTTGCTGACAATGCTGACAATTATCGTGATTTATCGGCAATAATTTGTACAGTATTGTTAAGTCTACTGTGAAAGTCTGGTTTCACCGGGTTCTTCTGACCACCAGCCACGGACATGACAGCAGCGTTCAGTGTTTCGAACAAGGTTTTATTTTTCAATAAACTGTCTTTCTTGTCCTTTCCAGCCATGTCCAATTTATTCGCTCGCTTTCGCTCACGCTCGTGCTCACTCTTCTCCCACCTGAGCACACAAATGGTTTCTCTCGCTGCGTGCTCTGCCATCCACCAACGACAACCCCTCTCCTTCCCGACTGCTGCCTTTAAAGGCCTACTGAAATGAATTTTTTTTATTTAAACGGGGATAGCAGATCCATTCTATGTTTCATACTTGATCATTTTGCGATATTGCCATATTTTTGCTGAAAGGATTTAGTAGAGAACATCGACGAGAAAGTTCGCAACTTTTGGTCGCTGATAAAAAAAAGCCTTGCCTGTACCGGAAGTAGCGTGACGTCGCAGGTTGAAGGGCTCCTCACATTTCCCCATTGTTTACACCAGCAGCGAGAGCGATTCGGACCGAGAAAGCGATAATTACCCCATTAATTTGAGCAAAGATGAAAGATTTGTGGATGAGGAACGTGAGAGTGAAGGACTAGAGTGCAGTGCAGGACGCATCTTTTTTCGCTCTGACCGTAACTTAGGTAAAAGGGCTCATTGGATTCCACACTTTCTCCTTTTTCTATTGTGGATCACAGATTTGTATTTTAAACCACCTCGGATACTATATCCTCTTGAAAATGAGAGTCGAGAACGTGAAATGGACATTCACAGTGACTTTTATCTCCACGACAATACATCGGTGAAGCACTTTAGCTACGGAGCCAAAGTGATAGCATCGTGCTTAAATGCAGATAGAAACAAAATAAATAAGACCCTGACTGGAAGGATAGACAGAAAATCAACAATACTACTATCAGGAGACACCGAACCAAACATTGGACCTGTAAATACACGGTTAATGCTGTGCCGCCTGTCCAAGCCTAGCAATGCTGTTGCTAACGACGCCATTGAAGCTAACTCAGCTACGGGACCTCGTCAGAGCTATGATAAAAACATTAGCGCCCCACCTACGCCAGCCCTCATCTGCTCATCAACACCAGTCTGCTATCCAAGTCAAAGTCCTCCTGGTTGTGTTGCTTTAGCCAGCCGCTAATACACCGATCCCACCTACAGCTTTCTTCTTTGCAGTCTCCATTGTTCATTAAACAAATTGCAAAAGATTCACCAACACAGATGTCCAGAATACTGTGGAATTTTGCAATGAAAACAGAGCTGTTTGTATTGTGATACAATGTGTCCGAATACTTCCGTTTCAACCATCAACGGCACGCGCAAACGTCATCATACGTAGACATTTTCAACCGGAAGTTTCGCGGGAAATTTAAAATTGCACTTTATAAGTTAACCCGGCCGTATTGGCATGTGTTGCAATGTTAAGATTTCATCATTGATATATAAACTATCAGACTGCGTGGTCGGTAGTAGTGGCTTTCAGTAGGCCTTTAACAGAGCGACAGGTGATCAGACAAACACTCACGGCTGTGTCATCTACGCACCTGCCGCTAATCTCGAGGCAGGTCCTGACACCGCCCCGCTTCTCCGCAGGCCTGCAGGCCACGCCCCCCCCCCACATCTACATTCAACCACAGGGGGCAACAAATACTGTGTTTCTATGCGCATTCTCCCAACTTGAACAGCACCGTCACAATGCACGGCGACACAGGAGTCCTCACCTCTGCACTCGGCCGAATTAAAAACACACGGAATCCTTGATAACGTCGTGGCTGAAAGTAGATCTCCTTAAGAGATACTTAATCCAGCTAAAGATTTTGCACAGCTCCTCCCCACTCGCCACCCGCTCTCACAATCAAAGCGATGGCTCGGGTCTCTTGTGTACTCATTACTGGACTGTCTCGACATTGAGGCAAATACCGACAACCATCGACAACCTAACAGCCATCGCTTACTGACCCCAGCAATCACAAGTATTACGATATTCAGTAAGCATCTCCGTATAAAGACCACACTCACCCATCAGCGTTGTGATTAATCACTGCCTTACAAACTATGTGTGTGTGTGTGTGTGTGTGTGTGTGTGTGTGTGTGTGTGTGCCCCTGGTCTCCTCTTACTAAGGCAAGGGTCAGGTATCAGAGACAGCGGTGATCAGAAGCTCCTCTCATCATTTAGGTCAGGGGTGTCCAAAGTGCGGCCCGGGGGCCATTTGCGGCCCGCAGCTAATTGTTTACCGGCCCGCCACACATTCTGGAAATACTATTGTTAAAAATAAAAAAGAACATTAAAAAAAGTGGAATGAGGTGAAATCGAACGAGAAAAAGTTGCAATGTTGACACAAAAGCTGCCATGCAGGCTGTTTTGTTTTCTTTTGTCTTTCTTTATTTGTCTTTTTTTTTGCCATTGCTCAAAAAAAAAAAAATAATGACAAAAAATCCATGTTATATTGAATTATTTTCAGGGCTCCAATTACTTCAAATATTTCACTTTAAAATGTTTTATGTGGTAAATATTGCATATATTGTGTAGTAGCCATATTAAAAACATCAACGTTTTCTTTGAGAAAAGAGCATAAAACAAACACAATAATTGTTCCAGCATAAAATCGACAGATATATCTGAAGTTGATCTCGTCATTTAAGTGTTGAAAGTAAAAGAAAAACCTAATAAAAATGTATCACTTTATGAGTGGGGCACCTTTTGGATCCCAAATATATTTAGTGATTTTTTATTTATCTTTTCACTGTGATTACTCAAAAATATGAAAGAATTAAAATCAATGGTGTCCAGCATTATTGATCTTTTAGGGCTCTAATTACTAAATACTGCATATTTCAGTTTTACTATAAAAAAACTAAGTTGTGTTTGACAGAAAAGCCATAAAACATTTTTTTTAATTTGTATTACTTTATATCAACTTGAAGTTGATATAGAGATTTACTGTAAGCGTTAAATAATAATAATAAAAAAAAAATAATCTGACTTATTTTTAACATTTTAATGACTGAGACCCTTTATGGTCCCCGGGACCCCTAAAGGTAAAATAAATAAAAAATCCATATATTTTGTTATGGTTTGAAAATGAAAAATATCAAAATGGCCCCCACATGCTTTAATTTGTCCGTGTGCGGCCCTCAGTGGAAAAAGTTTGGACACCCCTGATTTAGGTTAATGCATGTTCTTGCGTCACTTTTACCTTTACGGACCTCCTCCCAGAACCAGGGCTTTAGAACCTGGTCCATTCCAAGATGTTATCGGTCGTTTTTAAATCTACAGATTTTTTTTGGTCCAAGTGTGATTTGTTTTCTCCGATTTCCCAGCAGTCTTAAATGCAGCGTTATTGTTGCATATTGCATTTTTCCTGGATAATTTGTGTATATGATATAAACTGAAAAAGGCAAAAACACACCAAATAAATAAGCACAGTTTAATAATAAGCATACTTTTTTTTCCCGTTGATGCGCCTGAAAGAGTGGCAGCACATCAGAGTAGCTCCTTTGACTTTATTTTTGGTATTCTTCTCAACTTTTTCTTGCTTTTTTTTAACACTTATCTTTTCCATCTACCACTAATTATGGTTCTTGGGCGCTTTTGTGTGTTTTTGTTCCTTTTCTTTTTCTTTTCGGGGGCGTTTTGTGTTTGTTTTTCTTTGAGCAATTTCCCTTGTGGATCAATAGAGTTTGTCTAAGTCTAAGTCTAAATGCCTAAATTTGATGTTTTGTCCCTTTTTTTTGGTGTTGATTTTCAGTTAATTTCCCCCCCCAAAAACCTCAAAACCTCATAGTACCGTTTTTTCCGGCGCACTTAAAATCTTTTTTTCCCCCTCAAAACTCGACAGTGCGCCTTATAACCCGGTGCGCCTAATGTACGGAATAATTCTGGTTTTGCTTACCGACCTCGAAGCAATTTTATTAGGTACTTGGTGTAATGATAAGTGTGACCAGTAGATGGCAGTCACACATAAGAGATAAGTGTAGCCTGCACTATGATGGGTCTCAAGTAAACAACACCAACATTATAAATGTTCCATTGAAAATATAGAACATTTCACACAGCGCTCATAAATCTATCAAAATATTTTAGTACGACTTTGGTAAGCTATGAAGCCGCACCGCTTGATGGATTGTCGGCACATTAAACATACAAGTATTATTTTTATGGTGTGTGTATAAGGTAAGACATACAATCTGGCGTTTTGTTTTCTTACCTTCTGGTACCTGCTGATCTGTTTTTGGGATCTGCATAAATTCAGAAAAAATGTGCGCGTCCGCGCCGACGCCATAGTTGATAAGCTTCTTCTTTTTCTCGTTCTTCTTGTAATGGGACATTCATCCTCCGTTGTTGCCATTTCTAATATAAAGTAGTGTAAAGTTCTTACTTATATCTGTCAGTAAATTCGCCATGAAAGCTCTAAAACATACCGGTGTAGTGAGTTACATTATTCACCCAAGGAACTTCAGTTATTAGTGAGTTCTGGTCGGACGGTTTTTCACGGGACACATTTCCAGTGTGGTTGTTTATGGATGAGAAGATGCTGCTCCGTTATTGATTTAAGTAAAGTCTGAATGTCATTAAAACAGTTAGCTCCATATTTTGACACTTCTTCCTCTCCCGTCCTTGCACGCTACACCGCTACAACAAAGATGACGGGGAGAAGACGCTGTCGAAGGTGAGCCACGTAAATAAGACCGCCCACAAAACGACGCATCCTGAAGCGACTGTCAGAAAGCGGCTTGAAGATGATCTGTAAAACATCATCTATGCAACATTTTGAGCAAAGAACCACCATTACATGTTATGTAGACCACAAGGAAGTGTTTTACATTTACAAAAAAATAAAATAATATGACTCCTTTAATGCACCCTATAATCTGGTGCGCCTTATGTATGAAAAAAGATCGAATATAGACCATTCATCAGCAGTGCGCCTTATAATCCGGTGAGCCCTATGGTCCGGAAAATACGGTATGTACCAAAAAAAGCATGACCAAACTCCATTCTTCCATCCATTTTCTACCACTTGTCTAACCCAAAAAACATTACTGAAGTGTTTTTCCGTAAAAATCATGTAGCTCCAAATGTGTAGTTTTTAAAAATGTCATGTCTTTTTTTGTTGGATGCACAGTGGCACAGTGGTTAGTGCTCATGCCTCACAGTTATTTTTTTGTTTGTTGGCTGACTGAAAAAAGAAGACGCTATCGATGCTGAATGAATGCGGACTCGTCCCCCTGCAACATGTGCTTGGCCACAACACTTCCTCATAATGCACCAATGACAGTTAGGCTGAGCGAGGTTGCATTCACCAACACCCGGAATTATGAGCGTCAAACATTACAACCCAGACAAATGGTTTATAGGAGCCAGAAATGTGCGTAAAGGGTCACTTGGTGTGTTTGTGGGTGTGCTATTTACAGAACAGAAGTATGTGTCACATGACATTGGAGGTGGGCACTATAAAAAGGCCATTGTTACCTGCATTTGGCGTGGCGAGAGGACGGAGCTGAGCTGGATAACCATGATTTTTGTTGACCGCTGTTATACGCTATATTGCTCAATTTATAAGAGACTTTGGATGCTCAATTGACAGCTTTGGACATGACATGCTGTCTACAGATGAACTAAGCAAGTTTATTTTTGTACATTCTACTTCATTAAATCATTCAGGACATTGCATCCTGGAATTCTGTGTGTGTGCTTTACTGGCGACACATTAAGTACGTCAGTCAAGAACTAAACCCAGCTTTTTACTTTCAAGCGACAGGCTGATTCGGAGTTGCTAAAAATGTTTTTTTTTTTTGCACGTTCTCTATGTTCTGTGTTGCTGCAATAATAATGGCAATTTGTTGTTGATTTTATTTTTAAATTTTTTAAAAGTATTAAGTAGTTATTATTTAATTCGTATATTTGAAGTATTTTTAATTGCAAGTCTGTTCAACTTCAATGTCACACAATCCATTAATATAAATAGGCATAAATCCTAAATTTGCTTATTTAAAATGTTTTAAAGTACTGGTTTGGGCACCGTTTGAGTATCGGCACCATTTTTAAGTACCAATTCGGTACTAGTATCAGTTAAAATGTAAACCATAGCTATCCCAAACTGGGATCGTCTATTCAGCAACATTATTTAATAATTGTATAGCTCCTAGAAGACTTAAGGGGCTGATTAAAACATACAATCTACTCTACATTGTTTTTGCTACTTTTCAGTTTGTGTTTGGAGGTTAAATTTAACCCCAAACATTTTTTTAAATACATTATTTTGACATGTTTTATTTATTTATTTATTTTTTGGTTACCGATAAAAAATAAAACGGTCCCAATATCAGTACTTTCATGCTTTTCATTGGAAAGTGACACTATAATTTACCCTAGAGCTCTTCTATGTGCGACAACTTTTTTAAGTACCATTTTATAATTGAATAGCTCCTAAAGGACTTAAGGGGCTGATTAAAACATACAATCTACTCTACATTTTTTGGCTAGTTTTCAGTTTGTGTATGGAGGTTAAATTTAACCCCAAAAAATAAATAAAAAATATATTATTTTGAGTGATTTAATTTTAATTCTATTGACTACAGATACAAAATTAAAAATGCCCCCCCAAATCAGTACTTTCATGCATTTCATTAGAAAGTGTCACTATAATTTACCCTTCAGCTCTTCAATGTGCGACAACTTTTTTAAGTACCAATTTAATTTGTAATTTGTACAATTTAAAATGTAAACGATAGCTATCCTTAGCTGTGATCGTCTATTCAGCAACATTATTTTATTATTTTATAGCTACTAGAGGACTTAAGGGGCTGATTAAAACGTACAATATACCGTACATTTTTTTTTTGCTACTTTTCAGTTTGTGTATGGAGGTTAACTTAACCTAAAAAAAAAAAAAAACATTATTTTGAGAGATTTTATTTTTATTATTTCTTTGTTTACAGATAAACAATGAAAAAGGTCCCCAAAATCAGTACTCTCATGCATTTAATTGAAAAGTGGCACTATAATTTACCCTACAGCTCTTCTATGTGTGACAACTTTTTAAAGTACCAATTCAGTACTAGTATCAGTTAAAATGTAAACGATAGCTACCCCTCGCTGGGATTGTCTATTCAGCAACATTATTTTATCACTTTATAGCTCCTAGAGGACTTAAAGGGCTGATTAAAACATACAGTCTACTCTACATGTTTTTTGCTACTTTTTAGTTTTACTATGGAGGTTAAATTCAACCCTAAAAAATAAAAAAACACATTATTTTGAGAGATTTTATTTTATTTTATTGTTTACAGATAACAAATGAAAAAGGTAGCCAAAATCAGTACTTTCATGCATTTCATTGGAAAGTGACACTATAATTTACCCTACAGCTCTTCGATGTGCGACAACTTTTTTAACTACCAATTCTGTACTAGCATCAGTTAAAATGTAAATGATAGTTATCCCTCGCTGGGTTTGTCTATTCAGCAACATTATTTTATAAGTTTATAGCTGTTAGAGGATTTAAGGGGCTGATTAAAACATACAATTTACTCTACATTTTTTTTGCTACTTTTCAGTTTGTGTATGGAGGTTAAATTTAACCCCCCAAAAATAAAAATAAATATTATTTGAGATAATTCATTTTTGTTTATTGTTTACAGATACCAAATTTAAAAGGTTCCCAAAATCAGTACTCTCATGCATTTAATTGAAAAGTGACACTATAATTTACCCTACAGCTCTTCTATGTTTGACAATTTTTTTTTACTACCAGTTCGGTACTAGTATCAATTAAATTGCAAACGATAGCAATCCTTAGTTGATATCGTCTATTCAGCAACATTCTTTTATAATTTTACAGCTCCTAGAGGACTTAAGGGGCTGATTAAAACATACAATCTACTCTACATTGTTTGTGCTACTCTTCAGTTTGTGTATGGAGGTTAAATTTAACCCCCGCAAAAAAAACACTTTTTTTTGGAGATATTTCATTTTTATGATTTTATTGTTTACAGATAAAATATTAAAAAAGGTCCCCGATGTCAGTACTTTCATGCATTTCATTGGAAAGGGACTATAATTTACCCTACAGCTCGTCTATGTGCGACAACTTTTTTAAGTACCAATTCGGTACGAGTATCAAATAAAATGTAAACGATAACTATACCTAGCTGGAATAGTCTATTCAGCAACATTATTTTATAAGTTTATAGCTCCTAGAGAACTTAATTAAAATTTTTAAAAAAATACACTATTTTGAGAGATTTTATTTTTATTATTTTATTGTTTACAGATAAAAAATTAAAAAGGTCCCCCGAAATCAGTACTTTCATGCATTTCATTGGAAAGTGACATTATAATTTACCCTACAGCTCTTCTATGTGCGACAACTTTTTTAAGTACCAATTCGGTACGAGTATCAAATAAAATGTAAACGATAGCTATACCTCGCTGGAATCGTCTATTCAGCAACATTATTTTATAATTTTATAGCTCCTAGAGAACTTAATTAAAAAAATTTAAAAAATACACTATTTTGAGAGATTTTCTTTTTATTATTTTATTGTTTACAGATAAAAAATTAAAAAAGGTCCCCCGAAATCAGTACTTTCATGAATTTCATTGGAAAGTGACACTATAATTTACCCTACAGCTCTTCTATGTGCGACAACTTTTTAATGTACCAATTCGGTACGAGTATCAAATAAAATGTAAACGATAACTATACCTCGCTGGAATCGTCTATTCAGCAACATTCTTTATAATTTTACAGCTCCCATTGGACTTAAGGGGCTGATTAAAACATTATTTTAACATTATTTTATAATGATACAGCTCCTAAAGGACTTAAGGGAGTGATTAAAACATTCATTCTACTGTACATTTGTTTTGCTACTTTTCAGTTTGTGTATGGAGGTTAACTTAACCTAAAAAAAAAAACAACATTTTTTTGAGAGATTTTATTTTTATAATTTTATTGTTTACAGATAAAAAAAAATGAAAAAGGTCCCAAAAATCAGTACGTTCATTCATTTCATTGGAAAGTGACACTATAATTTACCCGACAGGGTATGTGCGAGAACTTTTTTAAGTACCAATTCGGTACTGGTATCAGTTAACATGTAAATGATAGCTATCCCTCGCTGGGATCGTCTATTCAGCAACATTCTTTTATAATTATACAGCTCCTAAAGGACTTAAGGGACTGATTAAAACATTAATTCTACTGTACATTTGTTTAGCTACTTTTCAGTTTGTGTATGGAAGTTAAATTTAACTCCAAAAAAATGTAAAAAAAATACATTATTTTGAGAGAATATATTTATTATTATTTTATTCTTTACAGATAAAAAATGAAAAAGGTCCCTAAAATCAGTACTTTCATTCATTTCATTGGAAAGTGACACTATAGTTTACCCTACGGCTCTTCTATGTGCGACAACTTTTAAGTACCAATTGGGTACTTGTATCAGTCAAAATGTAAACGATAGCTATCCCTCGCTGGAATCGTCTATTAAGCAACATTATTTTATAATTTTACAGCTCCCAGAGAACTTAATTAAAACATTTAAAAAAATACACTATTTTGAGAGATTTTTTATTTTTTATTGTATTGTTTACAGATAAAAAATTAAAAAGGTACCCAAAATCAGTACTTTCATGCATTTCAGTGAAAAGTGACACTATAATTTACCCTACAGCTCTTCTATGTGTGACAACTTTTAAGTACCAATTGGGTACTTGTATCAGTCAAAATGTAAACGATAGCTATCCTTCGCTGGGATCGTCTATTCAGCAACATTCTTTTATAATTTTATAGCTCGTAGAGGACTTAAGGGGCTGATTAAAACATACAATCTACTCTACATTTTTTTGCTACTTTTCAGTTTGTGCATGGAGGTTAAATTTAACTCCAAAACAATAAAAAAAAATACATTATTTTGAGAGATTTTATTTTTATTATTTTATTGTTTACAGATAAAAAATGAAAAAGGTCCCCAAAATCAGTACGTTCATTCATATCATTGGAAAGTGTCACTATAATTTACCCTACAGCTCTTTTATGTGCGACAACTTTTTTAAGTACCAATTCGGTACGAGTATCAAATAAAATGTAAACAATAGCTATCCCTCGCTGGAATCGTCTATTCAGCAACATTATTTTATAATGTTATAGCTCCTAGAGAACTTAATTAAAACATTTAAAAAATAAACTATTTTGAGAGATTTTATTTTTATTATTTTATTGCTTACAAATAAAAAATGAAAAAGGTACCCAAAATCAGTACTTTCATGCATTTCAGTGAAAAGGTACACTATAATTTACCCTACAGCTCTTCTATGTGTGACAACTTTTAAGTACCAATTGGGTACTTGTATCAGTCAAAATGTAAACGATAGCTATCCCTCGCTGGAATCGTCTATTCAGCAACATTCTTTTATAATTTTATAGCTCCTAGAGAACTTAATTAAAACATTTAAAAAATAAACTATTTTGAGAGATTTTATTTTTATTATTTTATTGTTTACAAATAAAAAATGAAAAAGGTACCCAAAATCAGTACTTTCATGCATTTCAGTGAAAAGGGACACTATAATTTACCCTACAGCTCCTCTATGTGCGACAACTTTTTAAAGTACCAATTCGGTACTAGTATCAGTTCAAATGTAAAAGATAGCTATCCCTTGCTGGTATCGTCTATTCAGCAACATTATTTTATAATTGTATAGCTCCTAGAGGACTTAAGGGGTTGATTAAGACATACTACGCTACATTTTTTTTGCTACTTTTCAGTTTGTGTATGGAGTTCCAATTTAACTCCAAAAAACCCCAAAAAACATTACTTTGAGAGTTTTTGTTTTTATTGTTTAATCGTTTACAGATAAAAAATGAAAAAGGTCCCCAAAATCAGTACGTTCATTCATTTCATTGGAAAGTGTCACTATAATTTACCCTACAGCTCTTCTATGTGCGACAACTTTTTTAAGTGCCAATTCAGTACTAGTATCAAATGTAAACGAGCTACCCCTCGCTGGAATCGTCTATTCAGCAACATTATTTTATAATTGTATAGCTCCTAGAGAACTTAATTAAAAATATTTAAAAAATAAACTATTTTGAGAGATTTTATTTTTATTATTTTATTGTTTACAAATAAAAAATGAAAAAGGTACCCAAAATCAGTACTTTCATGCATTTCAGTGAAAAGGGACACTATAATTTACCCTACAGCTCCTCTATGTGCGACAACTTTTTAAAGTACCAATTCGGTACTAGTATCAGTTCAAATGTAAAAGATAGCTATCCCTTGCTGGTATCGTCTATTCAGCAACATTATTTTATAATTGTATAGCTCCTAGAGGACTTAAGGGGTTGATTAAGACATACTACGCTACATTTTTTTTGCTACTTTTCAGTTTGTGTATGGAGTTTCAATTTAACTCCAAAAAACCCCAAAAAACATTATTTTGAGAGTTTTTATTTTTATTGTTTTATCGTTTACAGATAAAAAAATGGAAAAGGTCCCCAAAATCAGTACGTTCATTCATTTCATTGGAAAGTGTCACTATAATTTACCCTACAGCTCTTCTATGTGCGACAACTTTTTTAAGTGCCAATTCAGTACTAGTATCAAATGTAAACGAGCTACCCCTCGCTGGAATCGTCTATTCAGCAACATTATTTTATAATTGTATAGCTCCTAGAGAACTTAATTAAAAATATTTAAAAAATAAACTATTTTGAGAGATTTTATTTTTATGATTTTATTGTTTACAAATAAAAAATGAAAAAGGTACCCAAAATCAGTACTTTCATGCATTTCAGTGAAAAGGGACACTATAATTTACCCTACAGCTCCTCTATGTGCGACAACTTTTTAAAGTACCAATTCGGTACTAGTATCAGTTCAAATGTAAAAGATAGCTATCCCTTGCTGGTATCGTCTATTCAGCAACATTATTTTATAATTGTATAGCTCCTAGAGGACTTAAGGGGTTGATTAAGACATACATTCTACGCTACATTTTTTTTTGCTACTTTTCAGTTTGTGTATGGAGTTTCAATTTAACTCCAAAAAACCCCAAAAAACATTATTTTGAGAGTTTTTATTTTTATTGTTTTATTGTTTACAGATAAAAAATGAAAAGGTCCCCAAAATCAGTACGTTCATTCATATCATTGGAAAGTGTCACTATAATTTACCCTACAGCTCTTCTATGTGCGACAACTTTTTTAAGTGCCAATTCAGTACTAGTATCAAATGTAAACGAGCTACCCCTCGCTGGAATCGTCTATTCAGCAACATTATTTTATAATTGTATAGCTCCTAGAGAACTTAATTAAAAATATTTAAAAAATAAACTATTTTGAGAGATTTTATTTTTATTATTTTATTGTTTACAAATAAAAAATGAAAAAGGTACCCAAAATCAGTACTTTCATGCATTTCAGTAAAAAGGGACACTATAATTTACCCTACAGCTCCTCTATGTGCGACAACTTTTTAAAGTACCAATTCGGTACTAGTATCAGTTCAAATGTAAAAGATAGCTATCCCTTGCTGGTATCGTGTATTCAGCAACATTATTTTATAATTGTATAGCTCCTAGAGGACTTAAGGGGTTGATTAAGACATACATTCTACGCTACATTTTTTTTGCTACTTTTCAGTTTGTGTATGGAGTTTCAATTTAACTCCAAAAAAACCCCAAAAAACATTATTTTGAGAGTTTTTGTTTTTATTGTTTTATTGTTTACAGATAAAAAATGAAAAAGGTCCCCAAAATCAGTACGTTCATTCATTTCATTGGAAAGTGTCACTATAATTTACCCTACAGCTCTTCTATGTGCGACAACTTTTTTAAGTACCAATTCGGTACGAGTATCAAATAAAATGTAAACAATAGCTATCCCTCGCTGGAATCGTCTATTCAGCAACCTTATTTTATAATGTTATAGCTCCTAGAGAACTTAATTAAACAATTTAAAAAATAAACTATTTTGAGAGATTTTATTTTTTATTATTTTATTGTTTACAAATAAAAAATGAAAAAGGTGAAAAGGGACACTATAATTTACCCTACAGCTCTTCTATGTGCGACAACTTTTTAAAGTACCAATTCGGTACTAGTATCAGTTCAAATGTAAAAGATAGCTATCCCTTGCTGGTATCGTCTATTCAGCAACATTATTTTATAATTGTATAGCTCCTAGAGGACTTAAGGGGTTGATTAAGACATACATTCTACGCTACATTTTTTTTTGCTACTTTTCAGTTTGTGTATGGAGTTTCAATTTAACTCCAAAAAACCCCAAAAAACATTATTTTGAGAGTTTTTATTTTTATTCTTTTATTGTTTACAGATAAAAAAATGAAAAAGGTCCCCAAAATCAGTACGTTCATTCATTTCATTGGAAAGTGTCACTATAATTTACCCTACAGCTCTTCTATGTGCGACAACTTTTTTAAGTGCCAATTCAGTACTAGTATCAAATGTAAACGAGCTACCCCTCGCTGGAATCGTCTATTCAGCAACATTATTTTATAATTGTATAGCTCCTAGAGAACTTAATTAAAAATATTTTAAAAATACACTATTTTGAAGGATTGTATTTTCATTATTTTATTGTTTACAGATAAAAAATTTAAAAGGTCCCCCCAAAATCAATACGTTCATTCATTTCATTGGAAAGTGTCACTATAATTTACCCTACAGCTCTTCTATGTGCGACAACTTTTTTAAGTGCCAATTCAGTACTAGTATCAAATGTAAACGAGCTACCCCTCGCTGGAATCGTCTATTCAGCAACATTATTTTATAATTGTATAGCTCCTAGAGAACTTAATTAAAAATATTGAAAAAATACACTATTTTGAGGGATTGTATTTTTATTATTTTATTGTTTACAGATAAAAAATTAAAAAGGTCCCCCCAAATCAGCACTTTCATGCATTCCATTGGAAAGTGACTATAATTTACCCTACAGCTCTTCTATGTGCGACAACTTTTTTTTTCTTTTTTTTTTCCCCCCTTCTATCAACGAGCGTAAATATCCCCACGTATCTGATCTGAATCCATTACACACCTGCTTTTGCAAGCGGGGATCAGGTTAAAGAGTGCTGAGCCATGTTAAACCGCCGCCCGCACCCAGGCATGCATCATGTCTGCGCATTAATAGAAGGCCAGCGCGCCAGCGTTATTAGCGCCATACGTGCCCGGGCTCCACTTCCGCGACCGCTCTAATGGCTAACCGGTCAGGGGTGATTTATCTGATCAACTGCTTTTGTGCTCGGCCAGGCTGAGAGATGGTTTGCTTTAGCCTCGCCGGCCGTAATGTGCTTCATAAAGAGCAAAACAAATGGTCGCCTTAGGACGGGGGGGCGGGGGGGGTTGCTTGTATATTTGTGTAGGGGGTGGGCGACGAGGTCAAATTGTATCCTCTTGTGCCTTTGGGGTGTGTGTGTGTGTGTGTGGACAGGAAAAAGCCTGAGCTATAACTCTTCCGTCACCTGCCTCCTCGCCGCCCGCGCATTACTCAGGATGCGGCGCAAATTGCAGCCGGCATCCATTATTCCCTTTCACGGGGCCTAATATTGATGTAGATATCATTCCTTTTCCGCGCTGTCATTTATTTGAAATACCATGCGCGACGAGTAGCCGCCGCCGCCGCCGCCGCCGCAGTGAATCAAATCAATTGATGGAGCAGTTAGCCTCGCAGGCCCCGGCCGCCCGGGAGCTGCCGAGCGAGCATGAAATATTATGGAGATTGTTCCATAAAGTGATCTCTTCATCATCATTTGTCTGCAGCTTGGGTGATCCGACTCACTTCCCCGACGCCCCGCCCGCCCTTTCCGCTGTGCTCCTCGTGGGCGCCAGCTGTCATAACTAAATCAGCCGGATAATGCGGCGGCGTGAACACTTCTTACGCCCACGGTACGCACACACCTCTTTCTAGCGCCTGTGGCAAACTATCACAACTTGTGGGAACAATCCCCGCTATTTAAAGTTAAGTTAAAGCAGGGATGTCCAAAGTGCGGCCCCCGGGGGCCAATTTGCGGCCCGCAGGTCATTTTTTTTAATGGCCCCCACGGCCCATTTTGAAATACGATTAAAAAAATTGAAAAACATAAAAGTGGTATGAAAGACCAAACAGGTGAAATGTAACAAGAATTGATTGATTGATTGATTGAGACTTTTATTAGTAGGTTGCACAGTGAAGTATATATTCCGTACAATTGACCACTAAATGGTAACACCCGAATAAGTTTTCAACTTGTTTAAGTCGGGGTCCACTTAAATTGATTCATGATACAGATATATACTATCATATATACTATCATCATAATACAGTCATCACACAAGATAATCACATTGAATTATTTACATTATTTACAATCAGGGGTGTGGAGGGGGGGTATGGACATCAAGTAGTGGACATAGAGAGAGAGAGAGAGAGAGAGAGAGAGAGAGAGAGAGAGAGAGAGAGAGAGAGAGAGAGAGAGAGAGAGAGAGAGAGAGAGAGAGAGATCAGAAGGCATAAGAAAAAGAAAAAGTATCTGCATTTGATTGTTTACATTTGATTATTAGCAATCCGGGGAGGGTGTTAGTTTAGGGTTGTAGCTGCCTGGAGGTGAACTTTTATTGCGTTTTGAAGGAGGATAGAGATGCCCTTTCTTTTACACCTGTTGGGAGCGCATTCCACATTGATGTGGCATAGAAAGAGAATGAGTTAAGACCTTTGTTAGTTCGGAATCTGGGTTTAACGTGGTTAGTGGAGCACCCCCTGGTGTTGTGGTTATGGCGGTCATTTACGTTAAGGAAGTAGTTTGACATGTACTTCGGTATCAGGGAGGTGTAGCGGATTTATAGACTAGGCTCAGTGCAAGTTGTTTAACTCTGTCCTCCACCTTGAGCCAGCCCACTTTAGAGAAGTGGGTAGGAGTGAGGTGGGATCTGGGGTGGAGGTCTAGAAGTAACCTGACTAGCTTGTTCTGAGATGTTTGGAGTTTAGATTTGAGGGTTTTGGAGGTGCTAGGGTACCAGGAGGTGCATGCATAATCGAAAAAGGGTTGAACGAGAGTTCCCGCCAGAATCCTCAAGGTGCTTTAACTAATGTTGCAATGTTTACTCTAATAACACAAAGCTGCCATGCAGGCTGTTTTTTTCTTAAAAAATAATAATGACTCAAAATCAATGTTATTATGAATTATTGACCTATCCAAGGCTCCAATTACGTCACATTAAATATAGCACTTTGAGATATTTTTTTGGGAAAAATGTTGCATATTTTGTGTTTGCCATATAAAAAATTGAGATTTTTTTTTTTTTTTTTAAAGAAGGGCCTAAAACGAACAAACAAAAAACATAAACAACGATATAACGTATAATTGACGGATAGATCTGAAGTTGATCTCGAGATTATTGTGTTAGAAGTAAACACTAAAAAAAATGTACAATTTATTTTTTAACAATTTAATGAGTGGGAACCTTTTGGTTCCCCAATAATTTTTGGGTGATTTATTTTTAAGTGTCATTGCTCAAAAAATAATAATGGATTTAAATCAATGGTGTTATGAGTTATTGACCTTTTTAAGGCTCCAATTATTATATAATCTGAAATATTCCTCTTAAAAATTTTATTGAGTGAAAATATTGCATATTTTGCGTTTTTTCCAGAATATAAACAGGGTTTTCTTTGACAAAAAGAGCATACGACTTAAATCTTTAAAAACGTTATATTGACAGATACACCTAATGTTGATCTAGAGATAATAATACTGAATAATGACACATTTTAAATATTTTTTGGACCAAAACCCTTTGGGGTCCCCGGGATCAAGCCTGAGTGGAGGCCTTAATGTATATTTTTTATGCATATATTGTATTGGTTTTTAAAATAAAAAAAATATCAAAATGACCCTCGCTTGCTTTGATTTTTCAGTGTGCGGCCCTCAGTGGAAAAAGTTTGGACACCCCTGAGTTAATGTACCAATGATTGTCACATACACACTAGGTGTGGGCAAAATTATTCTCTGCATTTGACCCATCACCCTTGATCACGCCCTGCGAGGTGAGGGGAGCAGTGAGCAGCAGCTGTGGCCGCGCCCGGGAATAATTTTGGTGATTTAACCCCCAATTCCAACGCTTGATGCTGAGTGCCAAGCAGGGAGGTAATGGGTTCCATTTTTACAGTCTTTGGTATGACTCGGGCGGGGTTTGAACTCACAACCTACCGATCTCAGGGCGGACACTCTAACCACTAGGCCACCGAGTAGGTTTGTGGTGGTAAGCAGAATTATTTATCTATGGCCCGGATGATATTTGATTAGATTTAGAACCAATACTCCATCAGTGTTGGCGCTAGGATATTTCAAAATGGGGTTCCAGGGACCCCATCAAGTCATAAAAATGGGGTCCCACAGTACATTTTTGGGGTCCCGCTTTTTTGTAACAAAAAAACAAATGATAAATGTATGCATTATCCTGTTATATCTCACATTCTGTATTGTGTTTTGGAAAAAGGGTTGTCATAAACGTTACTTAATTCAGTGTTTTTCAACCACACTAGTGTACCGAGAAATGATGTAATTTCACCTAATTGGGTTAAACCAGTACCAGATTTTTCGGACTAAAAGTCGCAGTTTTTTTCACAGTTTGGCCGGGGGTGCGACTTATACTCAGGAGCGACTTATGTGTGAAATTATTAACACATTACCGTAAAATCCATCCATCCATCCATCCATCTTCTTCCGCTTATCCGAGGTCGGGTCGCGGGGGCATCAGCCTAAGCAGGGAAACCCAGACTTCCCTCTCCCCAGCCATTACCGTAAAATATCAAATAATATTATTTAGCTCATTCGCATAAGAGACTAGACGTATAAGATTTCATGGGATTTAGCGATTAGGAGTGACAGATTGTTTGGTAAACGTATAGCATGTTCTATATGTTATAGTTATTTGAATGACTCTTACCATAATATGTTACGTTAACATACCAGGCACGTTCTCAGTTGGTTATTTATGCCTCATATAACGTACACTTATTCAGCCTGTTGTTCACTATTCTTTATTTATTTTAAATTACCTTTCAAATGTCTATTCTTGGTGTTGGGTTTTATCAAATACATTTCCCCAAAAAATGCGACTTATACTCCAGTGCGACTTATATATGTTTTTTCCCTTCTTTATTATGCATTTTTGCCCGGTGCGATTTATACTCCGGAGCGATTTATACTCCGAAAAATACGGTAATTATAATCCGCAAATGTGCCGTTGTTGAGTGTCTGTGCAGAGTAACCGTGTAATACTCTTCCATATCAGTAGGTGGCAGCAGGTAGCTAATTGCTTTGTAGATGTCGGGAACGACGACGATGGTTTGCAGGTCATAAGGTATCTGACGCTTAAACCGAAAATAAACAAAAGGCGAGTGCCGCTAAGAAAAGGCATTGAAGCTTAGGGATGGCTATGCAAAACGAAGCTAAAACTGAACTGGCTGCAAAGTAAACAAAAACAGAATGCTGGACGACAGCAAAGACTTACAGCGTGTAAGTACGTTACTTGACATATGACTATTACTTAAAACCCAATAATTGTACATTTAAAATGTACACATTTTGGTTGTCTTTCAATTTAATCAATTATATAAGTAAATGTACTTTGCTTAATATCAATTTTTTTTTTTAAAGTTACAATATTTCTTTTTTAAAATGTTGCATTTTTTAAAAATCATATATAAAATAGGAGAAAATATACTTTTGTTTAATAGAATTGAAAAAAAAAATACACATTTTACATGCAAATTGTGTTTGATTTTTTGGTCTAAATTCTGAGCAAATATGTATTATAAATATATATCCTTTGTAATTCAAAAACTTCAACATTTAGCATGTCTTCAAATTTTTAGTAGGTGGCAGCAGGTAGCTAATTGCTTTGTAGATGTCGGGAACAACGACGATGGTTTGCAGGTCAAAAGATATCTGACGCTTAAACCGAAAATAAACAAAAGGCGAGTGCCACTAAGAAAAGGCATTGAAGCTTAGGGAAGGCTATGCAAAACAAAGCTAAAACTGAACTGGCTGCAAAGTAAACAAAAACAGAATGCTGGACGACAGCAAAGACTTACAGCGTGTAAGTACGTTACTTGACATATGACTATTACTTAAAACCCAATAATTGTACATTTAAAATGTACAAATTTTGGTTGTCTTCTAATTTAATCAATTATATAAGTAAATGTACTTTGCTTAATATCAATTTTTTTTTTTAAGTTACAATATTTCTTTTTTAAAATGTTGCATTTTTTAAAAATCATATATAAAATAGGAGAAAATATACTTTTGTTTAATAGAATTGAAAAAAAAATACACATTTTACATGCAAATTGTGTTTGATTTTTTGGTCTAAATTCTGAGCAAATATGTATTATAAATATATATCCTTTGTAATTCAAAAACTTCAACATTTAGCATGTCTTCAAATTTTTAGTAGGTGGCAGCAGGTAGCTAATTGCTTTGTAGATGTCGGGAACGACGACGATGGTTTGCAGGTCAAAAGATATCTGACGCTTAAACCGAAAATAAATGCAAAGTAAACAAAAACAGAATGCTGGACGACAGCAAAGACTTACCGTGTGTGGAGCAGACGGCGTCTACAAAGTACATCCGTACATGACGTGACAATCAACACCAAAATAGGAGCGCAAGACAAGAACTAAAACACTACACACAGGAAAACACCAAAAAAAAACCTCCAAATAAGTCACGGCGTGATGTGACAGGTCGTGACAGTACACCTACTTTGAGACAAGAGCTATAGTGATGCATGCCTGGTTATGGTTTGAATTCATATCCGACAATTGCGAGAACAACTTTTTACTGTCAATATCGGCTTTTTTAATGTTTTCTGCTGGTGGTGTGCCTCGGGATCTTTTCAATGAAAAAAATGTGCCTTGGTTCAGAAAAGGTTGAAAAACACTGACTTAATTCATTAAAAAAAATAATACAAAATAAAACACATGTTTATGCATATGTAAATGTATTCAGTTATAAACATTCATTCACTGTCTTCTTTCCTTAATGGATCTAAACTTTACCGCTGCCGGTATTTTTTTTTCTATATTTTTATTGTAATATTTTCAGAATGTGTTTGTTCTATTTTGGGCCAAAGTAAGACAAAGAAAACAATCTGAAGTTGTCTTTATTTTGTAGTTTTAATGCCATGATTTTAATAGTCCGGCCTGAGCTTTAATAGTCCTGAGCGTAAATGAGTTTGGACACCCCTGCTTTAAAGTGATGCAACAATGGCGAAAAGGCCCATGATTCGAAAAAAATGGCCAAAACCGCAGATAAATCAATCGAGTGTGACGTGAAATATCGTCTAAAAGTCAATATCACCCACATTTCTTCACTGAAAATTAACATAAAAATAGTCTTTTTAACCTCGGGGCCCAACTTTTCCACTACAAAGGGGCCCACTCAAATATTGACACTGAATTAGTTTGAGTTTGAGTTTGAGTTTGAGTTTATTTCGAACATGCAAGCTTACAACATGATACATCACAATTTCCAGTTTCTCTTTTCAACATGTTCGAAAAGGAGTAGGAAGAAGCAGAGCTTATTTAATCCTACCCCTTTTCTTTACATAACAGTTGCAAAACTTTTTGCTCACTTCCTGTTCACAATTTTTTCACAATAAACTCCATAAGTAATCACAATAAAAATAAATAAATAAATAATAGTAAGAATTTAATAATAATAATAATTGGTGAAGTAAGTCATATTTCATATGATGAGATAAGTAAGATTACTTTAAGAATGAATGAATGGATGGATGAAATAAATGGAGAATGTTTGTCATGGTTCTTCTTCTTTGTACTTTGTAAACACTTTAAGTTTGAAGAGTTTCTTGAAGTGGATCATATTAGCACATTGTTTGATTGCTTTGCTTAATCCATTCCATAATTTAATTCCACATACTGACATACTGAAGGTCTTAAGTGTTGTACGTGCAAACAAATGTTTTAAATTATGTTTTTCTCTTAGATTATATTTCTCCTCTTTTTTTGAGAAGAATTGTTGTATATTCTTGGGTAGCAGGTTATAGTTTGCTTTGTGCATAATTTTAGCATTTTGCAAATTCACTATGTCGTGGAATTTCAGTATTTTTGATTCAATACATAAAGGGTTTGTATGTTCTCTATATCCAACATTATGTATTATTTTAACTGATCTTTTTTGTAACACCGTTAATGAATGAAGTGTACTTTTGTAATTATTTCCCCATATTTCTACACAGTAACTCAGATATGGTAACACTAGTGAGCAGTAGAGAATATGAAGGGATTTTTGTCTACAACATGTTTTGCTTTATTCATTATTGACGTGTTTCTTGCTACTTTATGTTGTATATTTTTTACGTGAGATTTCCAGTTCAATTTATCATCAATCATTATACCTAGAAATTTGAAATTAGTAATCTTATTTAATAATGATGACAATTTACAACCTTGTCAAATGATATGAAACCATGTGTTAATCACAAACATTATTTATTTAACACATAAACCTTGCTGCATAAGAAGTGACTTTTAAATAGGCAAAAAAAAAACCATTAGCATACTGTTCAAGTTTCATTTTTATTCAGACATTTTTAAACATTTTCACGGATAAAGAGAAGACCTTTTTTAATATACAAAAACCAAATGGCACATTGTGTAAATCATAAATAAAAACAGAATACAAGGATTTGCAAATCCTTTTCAACTTATATGCAATTGAATAGACTGCAAAGACAAGATACTTAATATTCGAATTGGAAATCTTTTGTTATTTTTTTGCAAATATTAGCTCATTTGTAATTTGATGCCTGCGACATGTTTCAAAAAAGATGGCACAAGTGGCAAAAAAGACTTAGCAAGTTGAGGAATGCTCGTCAAACACTTATTTGGAACATCTAATTGGGGAACAGGTGGGTGCCATGATTGGGTATAAAATCAGCTTCCATGAAATGCTCAGTCATTCACAGACAAGGATGGGGCGAGGGTCACCACTTTGTGAACAAATGCCTGAGCAAATTGTTTAAGAACAACAAGGGACAAGCGGTAGAAAGTGGATGGATGGATGGATTTCTCAACGAGCTATTGCAAGGAATTTAGGGATTTCACCTTCTACGGGCCGTAATATCATCAAAAGGTTCAGAGAATCTGAATCTGGGTAAATGCATTTTTTTTTGTAAATATAGATACTTTATATAGTTCCAAAACGTACGGGTGAATCTATCTCCCTCTCCATGTCAGACAGGCCCCTTTTTTGGCTACTTTTAAGACCCTTCTTAAAACCCATTTTTATTCACTGGCTTTTAACCCAGCATGAGACTTTAAACTGTTTTTAACTTTTTTAACTGTTTTTAACTTTTTAACTGCGTTTTATCCAACAAATTGTTCATAGGGTAATTTATATTTGCTTTTTCAATGTGTATTTTACTTCTGTTTTAAATGTTATTTTTTAGTCTGTCCTTTGCCTCTATTTCTTTGTGGTATACAGCCCTTTGTTCTTCAGCTGTGGTTGTTTTTAAAGGGCTTTATAAATAAAGTTGGTATGGTAAGGTATGGTATGGTAAATGTGAAAAATATTTTTTATCTGCATATCTCTAAATTTAGTTTAGTTTAAGTACTTTGCTTGACAAATGACTATTACTTAAAACCAAAGAATTGTACATTTAAAATGTACAAATATTGGTTGTCTTTAAATTTTATCGATTATATTAGTAAATGTGCGTTCCTTAATATAGATTTGTTTTTTTAAGTTTCAATGTTTTTTTTTAAATGTTGCATTTAAAAAAAAAATCATATATAAAATTGGAGAAAATATACTTTTATTTATAGAATTGAAAAAAAAAATCACATTTTACATGCAAATTGTGTCAATTTTCTATGTCTTTGATTTTTTGTGTACAAAATCTGAGCAAATATATATTATAAATATATATCCTTTGTAATTCAAAAACTTCAAAATTTAGCATGTCTTCAAATTTTTTTCAAAATATGAGTAAATGTAGTTTTCTTGATAAAGATAACACAAAATCTAAAACTAACATGCTTTTCATTTGACAGCAAATTGTTATCAAAAATCATACAAAACAAAATCAACAATATATGTCTTGAGATAATTAAAAAGTTTGAATATTGCGGCGGATAAGCTCATTAAGGATTTTTTTTAGCCCCTTTTCACCACTTTGTGAACAAATGTGGGAGCAAATTGTTTAAGAACAACATTTCTCAACCAGTTATTGCAAGGAATTTAGGGATTTCACCACCTACGGGCCGTAATATCATCAAAAGGTTCAGAGAATCTGAATCTGGGTAAATGCAATTTTTTTGTAAATATAGATACTTTATATAGTTCTAAAAATTACGGGTAATTGTGAAAATATTTTTTATCTGCATAGCTCTAATTTTAGTTTAGTTTAAGTACGCTACTTGACAAATGACTATTACTTAAAACCCAAGAATTGTACATTTAAAATGTACAAATTTTGGTTGTCTTTAAATTTCATCAATTATATTAGTATATGTGCTTTCCTTAATATAGATTTGTTTTTTTAAGTTTCAATGTTTTTTTTTAAATGTTTCATTTAAAAAAAAAAATCATATATACAATAGGAGAAAATATACTTTTATTTATAGAATTGAAAACAAATTCACATTTTACATGCAAATTGTGTAAATTTTGTATGTCTTTGATTTTTTTTGTCTAAAATCTGAGCAAATAAAGACTATACATATATATTCTTTGTAATTTAAAAACTTCAAAATTTAGCATGTCTTCAAATTTTTTCAAAATATGAGTAAATGTAGTTTTCTTGATAAAGATAACACACAACCTAAAACTAACATGCTTTTCATTTGACAGCAAATTGTTATCAAAAATCATACAAAACAAAATCAACAATATATGTCTTGAGATAATTAAAAAGTTTGAATATTGCGGCGGATAAGCTCGTTAAGGATTTTTTTTAGCCCTTTTTCACCACTTTGTGAACAAATGTGGGAGCAAATTGTTTAAGAACAACATTTCTCAACCAGTTATTGCAAGGAATTTAGGGATTTCACCATCTACGGGCCGTAATATCATCAAAAGGTTCAGAGAATCTGAATCTGGGTAAATGCAATTTTTTTGTAAATATAGATACTTTATATAGTTCTAAAACTTACGGGTAAATGTGCAAATATTTTTAATCTGCACATCTCTAAGTTTAGTTTAGTTTAAGTACGTCACTTGACATATGACTATTACTTAAAACCCAAGAATTGTACATTTAAAATGTACAAATATTGGTTGTCTTTACATTTCGTCGATTATATTAGTAAATGTGCGTTCCTTAATATAGATTTTTTTTTTAAAGTTTCAATGTTTTTTTTTAAATGTTGCATTTAAAAAAAAATCATATAAAATAGGACAAAATACACTTTTATTTAATAGAATTTAAAACAAATTCACATTTTACATGCAAATTGTGTCAATTTTGTATGCCTTTGATTTTTTGTGTCTAAAATCTGAGCAAATATATATTATAAATATATATCCTTTGTAATTTGAAAACTTCAAAATTTAGCATGTCTTCAAATTTAAAAAAAATTATGAGTAAATGTAGTTTTCCTGATAAAGATAACACACAACCTAAAACTAACATGCTTTTCATTTAACAGCAAATTGTTATCAAATTAGTATTAGAGATAATTAAAAAGTTTGAATATTGCGGCGGATAAGCTCGTTAAGGATTTTTTTTAGCCCTTTTTCACCACTTTGTGAACAAATGTGGGAGCAAATTGTTTAAGAACAACATTTCTCAACCAGTTATTGCAAGGAATTTAGGGATTTCACCATCTGCGGGCCGTAATATCATCAAAAGGTTCTGAGAATCTGAATCTGGGTAAATGCAATTTTTTTGTAAATATAGATACTTTATATAGTTCTAAAACTTACGGGTAAATGTGAAAATATTTTGTATCTGCATATCTCTAAGTTTAGTTTAGTTTAAGTACGTCACTTGACATATGACTATTACTTAAAACCCAAGAATTGTACATTTAAAATGTACAAATATTGGTTGTTTTTAAATTTCGTCGATTATATTAGTAAATGTACTTTCCTTAATATAGATTTGTTTTTTTAAGTTTCAATGTTTTTTTTTAAATGTTGCATTTAAAAAAAAAATGATATAAAATAGGAGAAAATATACTTTTATTTAATAGAATTGAAAAAAAAATCACATTTTACATGCAAATTGTGTCAATTTTCTATGTTTTTGATTTTTTGTGTCTAAAATCTGAGCAAATATATATTATAAATATATATCCTTTGTAATTAAAAAACTTCAAAATTTAGCATGTCTTCAAATTCAAAAAAAAAAAAGAGTAAATGTAGTTTTCTTGATAAAGATAACACACAACCTAAAACTAACATGCTTTTCATTTGACAGCAAATTGTTATCAAAAATTATACACAAAAAAATCAGATAATTAAAAAGTTTAAATATTGCGGCGGATAAGCTCGTAAATGTACTTTGCTTAATGTAGATTTTTTTTTTTAAGTTTCAATGTATTTTTTTAAATGTTGCATTTAAAAAAAAATCTTTTAAAAAATAGGAGAAAATATACTTTTATTTAATATAATTGAAAAACAACAACACATTTTACATGCAAATTGTGTCAATTTTGTATGTCTTTGATATTTTTTTAAATCTGACAGCAAATTACCAAAAATCATACACAAAAAAATCAGATAATTAAAAAGTTTGAATAATCTCGTTAAGGATATTTTTTTTTAGCCGTTTTTCATCGTTTAAAGCAGAACAGTAGAGCGTTTTTCCGAGGATTTCAAGCCCCCGTGGGAAGCGTGTCTGGGCGGCGGCGCTTGTCAGGGAGCATGCAGAGAGTCGCTCATCATCCGGCCTGATGGCTCTGCTCTCTGGGGTCTCCTTGTTGGTGTCACTTCCCATGTGCAGGCCTGCTACTTCATGTCAGTCCACGCCAGGTCGGCGACGACTCGCCTGCTGTTTTACTTCATGTTCGTCTGCCACCCCCCCCCACCTTCGGCTGTTATGACAGCGAGGTGTGTCGTGGCTGTAAGCGAATATGACGCAGACGCCTTTTTTTTACGGCGCCTCTTTCACAGTCTGTTAGCATGTAGCCCGGCGACTCTTTTTACTGCCTATAAATGGAGCGCCGAGCATATTTTCGGAGTCATTAGGAGGACAGGCAGGAGACGTACTGACAGCGAGCTGCACGCTAACTCTTAAAAAAAAAAAAAAAAAAAAATGCCTCTCGGGCGGATGTAAACTGGAGAAGGTTTCCACTGGGGAGATGAGAGCCCATCTTGAGTGACGGCTAGGGAAAAAAAAGATGCATTATTCAGCAAAGCAACTCTCAGTTTGTGCCATTGTCATGTTACACTCTTTCCGCTCCCCGGACTGTGTTGCCACTGTTATGCTCCACAGTCTCCACTTTGCTGCAGCGCTCCGTTTTCTTGCTGCCCTCAGTCTCATCTTGGATATAATGTGTCCCATTTCCGCGGCCACTCATCTCTTCATTGTTTACTAGTGATTCTCGTTGGTGGTGATTCCAGTTGTTATTAATGCTCTCTTCTTGTTGCCCTCATTCTCCTCTTGGATACAATTTGTCTCTTTATTTACATGCTCGACTGGGGTTTGAAGTGTTAGTCAAAGGTACACAACTACACTTTATAAAAACAAACACACATGATGAATTAGCATACCTTGTTCCTGCAGTATTATACTCCACATTCTCCTCTTCACTGTAGTGCTCCATTGTCTTGCTATCCTCAGTATCTTCTTGGATAAAATTGGTCTTTGTTCTTGTATCCTCTTGGATACAATTTATGTTCATGTTCAATTGGGGTTGGGAGTTTTATTTGAGGATACACGGGGAGAAATGATCAAAATAAACACACATGCTCCCTTTGTATTGCCCTCATTCTCCTCTTGGATACAATTTGCCTCTTTATGTGCACGCTCAACTGGGGTTTTATTTGAAGATACAAGGTGAGACATTATCAAAATAAACACAAATGCTAACATTAACTTACTGGTTGGAGCAGTAATATACTCCACAGTCTCCACTTTGCTGCAGTGCTCCAATGTCTTGTTCTCCTCAGTCTCTTCTTGGATAAAATTGGTTTGTTAGTGAATCTCGTTATTTTGATGCTCTGTTCTTCACCACACCTCGTGTGTGTGTGACTATCGGTGGTAGTTTAACTTTGAACTTTATTGCCCTCCTTCTCCTCTTGGATAACATGTGTGTCTTCAATGTCATACTCAACTGGGGTTTGGGTTTTTTGAGGATACACAGCTAGAAATGATTAAAATAAACAGACATGCTAACATTTGCATACCTTGTTGCTGCAGTATTTTACTCCACAATCTCCTCTTTGCTGCAGCGCTCCGTTTTCTTGCTGCCCTCAGTCTCCTCTTGGATATAATGTGTCCCATTTCCACGGCCAGTCATCTCTTCATTGTTTACTAGTGATTCTCGTTGGTGGTGATTCCAGTTGTTATTAATGCTCTCTTCTTGTTGCCCTCATTCTCCTCTTGGATACAATTTATGTTCATGTTCAATTAGGGTTGGGAGTTTTATTTGAGGATACACGGGGAGAAATGATCAAAATAAACACACATGCTCCCTTTGTATTGCCCTCATTCTCCTCTTGGATACAATTTGCCTCTTTATGTGCACGCTCAACTGGGGTTTTATTTGAAGATACAAGGTGAGACATTATCAAAATAAACACAAATGCTAACATTAACTTACTGGTTGGAGCAGTAATATACTCCACAGTCTCCACTTTGCTGCAGCGCTCCAATGTCTTGTTCTCCTCAGTCTCTTCTTGGATAAAATTGGTTTGTTAGTGAATCTCGTTATTTTGATGCTCTGTTCTTCACCACACCTCGTGTGTGTGTGACTATCGGTGGTAGTTTAACTTTGAACTTTATTGCCCTCATTCACCTCTTGGATAACATGAGTGTCTTCAATGTCATACTCAACTGGGGTTTGGGTTTTTTGAGGATACACAGCTAGAAATGATAAAAATAAACAAACATGATAACATTTGCATACCTTGTTGCTGCAGTATTTTACTCCACAATCTCCTCTTTGCTGCAGCGCTCAATTTTTTGCTGCCTTCAGTCTCATCTTGGATAAAATGTGTCCCCTTTCTGTGGCCACTCATCTCTTCATTGTTTGCTAGTGATTCTCGTTGTTGTTGGTGCTCTCTTCTTATTGCCCTCATTCTCCTCTCGGGTGCAATTTGCCTCTTTATGTACATGCTCAACTGGGGTTGGCAGTTTTATTTGAGGATACACAGCGAGAAATGATCAACATAAACACACATGCTAACATTAGCTTACTTGTTGCAGCAGTAATACACTCCACAGTCTCCACAATTGGTCTCCTTTCTCCTTTTCTTCATTATTTGCTAGTGAATCTTGTTATTGATTCTCTGTTCTTATTGCCCTCATTCTCCTATTGGATCAAATGTGTGTCTTTATTGTCATACTCAGCTGGGGTTTGGATTGTTATTTAAGGATACAGAGCTAGAAATTATTAAGATAAGCAAACATGCTAACATTTGCATAGCTTGTTGCTGCAGTATTTTACTCCACAGTCTCCTCTTTGCTGCAGCGCTCCGTTTTCTTACTGCCCTCAGTCTCCTCTTGGATATAATGTGTCTCCTTTCCGCGGCCACTCATCTCTTCATTGTTTGCTAGTGATTCTCGTTGTTGTTGATGCTCTCTTCTTATTGCCCTCATTCTCCTCTCGGATGCAATTTGGCTCTTTTTTTCCTTTTTATAAATGTTTTAATTTTATTCCTATTTCCATGCTCAACCGGTGTTGGGAGTTTTATTTCAGGCTACACGGCGAAAAATTATCAAAATAAACACACATGCTAACATTAGCTTACTTGTTGCGCAGAAGTAATATACTCCACAGTCTCCACAATTTGTCTCCTTTCTGTGGCCATCCTTTTCTTCATTATTTGTTAGTGAATCTCGTTATTGATGCTCTGTTCTTATTGCCCATATTCTCCTATTGGATACAATGTGTGTCCTTATTGTCATACTCAACTGGGGTTTGGATTGTTATTTAAGGCTACACAGCTAGAAATGATTAAAATAAACAAACATGCTAGCATTTGCATACCTTGTTGCTGCAGTATTTTACTCCACAGTCTCTTCTTTGCTGCAGCGCTCCGTTTTTTTGCTGCCCTCAGTCTCTTCTTGGATAAAATGTGTCTCCTTCTGTGGCCACTCTCTTGTTTACTGTTTGGTAGTGATTCCCGTTGTTATTGATGCTCTCTTCTTGTTGCCCTCATTCTCCTCTAGGATACAATTTGTCTCTTTATTTACATGCTCGACTGGGGTTTGAAATGTTAGTCAAAGGTACACAACTACACTTTATAAAAACAAACACACATGATGAATTAGCATACCTTGTTCCTGCAGTATTATACTCCACAGTCTCCTCTTCAATGTAGTGCTCCATTGTCTTGCTATCCTCAGTATCTTCTTGAATAAAATTGGTCTTTGTTCTGTGGCTACCCTCTTCTTCATTATTTGTTTTTGATTCTTGTTGGTATTGATGCTCTATTTGTCTTGCCCTCAATCTCCTCTCAGATAAAATGTGTCTCCTTAGTTACATAATCAAGGGGTTTGAGTGTTTATTTGCAGATACAGAGATAGAAATGACACAAATAAACACACATGCTAACATTAGCATACCTTGTTGCTGCAGTATTTTACTGCACAATGTCCACTTTGCTGCAAGCAAATGTCCACTTTGCCCTCAATCTCCTCCCGGTTACAATTTGTATCTATTTTGCGGCCACCCTCTTCATTGTTTTTAAGCAAGTGTCATTGTGATTGATACTGTTTTCTTGCTTCCCTCAGTCTCCTCTTGGATGAAATGTCTCTATTTTGATGCAGCCTTGTTTTTACCAATTTTTTGTTAGTGTGCCTCATCGTGCCTGATCTTGTTTTTGTGCTGCCCTCAGTCTCTTCTTCTCTCCTCTTCTTTCCTTAGTTTTTTTTTGTCAACTAGGGTTCTGAGTGTAATTTAAGGATACACGGCCAGATATTACAATTGTAAACAAACAGGCTGATGTTAATGCACTTTGTTCAATTAGTTTTATACTCCACAGTCTCCATTTTGCCCTCAGTCTACTTTCAGATACAATTTGTTCTTTTGCGTCACATGTTCAACTGGTAAGTTATTTGAGGATACACAGCTGGAAATGACAAAAATAAGCAAACTTGTTAAGATTAGCAAACAGTGTTGCTGCAGTATTATGCTCCACATTGTCTACTTTGCTGCAGTGCTCTATTTAATTGCTGCCCTCTGTCTCCTTCCGAATAAAATGCGTCTCTATTCTCTGGCTACTCTCCTTTTTTCTCATTTTTTGTTAGTGAGTCTCTTTGCAATTCAAGCGGTTTCCTTGCTGCCCGAAGTGTCCTCTTGGATAAAAGTGGTTTCCTTATTTTAATAGTCAACTGGGGTTCAAAAAATAAACAAACAGGCCAATGTTAGTGTACCTTTTTCAATCAGTATTATACTCCGCAGTCTTCACTTTGCTACAACAAAATGAATGTTCTTGCTGCCCGCTGTCTCTTCTTGGATACAATGTGTCTCTATTCTGTGGCCAGCTTCATTGTTCTCCATTGTTTTCAACTGATGTTGTTTTGTTGGTGCCCTCAATTCCGCACACAGTTAAGTTAGCCCACCCTCTCCTGCAATCAATTTTCTTGCTGCCCGCAGTCTCCCCTTGGATACAGTGATTATCCTTTCAATAACGACTGTTATTGTCTTCCATTTTTCTGTCAGGGTGTGGGATGGATGCTGTTTTTTTTTTGCTGCCCTCAGTCTCCTCTTGGATAAAAGTGGTTTCCTCATTTAAAAAGTCAACTGGGGTTAAAAAAAACAAACAAACAGGCCAATGTTAGTGTACCTTGTTCAATCAGTATTATACTCCGCAGTCTCCACTTTGCTGCGAAAAATCTATGTTCTTGCTGCCCGCTCTCTCCTCATTGATACAGTTTGTCTCTCTTCTGTGGCCAGCTTCATTGTCCTCTGTTTTGTTCAACTGATGTAGTTGGTGCCCTCAGTCTCCTCTCAAATAAAATGTGTCCCCCGAGTACTTGATCAATTTGGGTTGATAGCGTAGTTGGAAAATCCAACGGCATTGAGAGACAACATTTAAGTTAGCCTACCCTCTCCTGCAATGATCAATTTTCTTGCTGCCCTCAGTCTCCTCTTGGATAAAAGTGGTTTCCTTAGTTAAAAAGTCAACTGGGGTTAAAAAAACAAACAAACAGGCCAATGTTAGTGTACCTTGTTCAATCAGTATTATACTCCGCAGTCTCCACTTTGCTGCGAAAAATCTATGTTCTTGCTGCCCGCTCTCTCCTCATTGATACAGTTTGTCTCTCTTCTGTGGCCAGCTTCATTGTCCTCTGTTTTGTTCAACTGATGTAGTTGGTGCCCTCAGTCTCCTCTCAAATAAAATGTGTCTCCCGAGTACTTGATCAATTTGGGTTGATAGCGTAGTTGGAAAATCCAACGGCATTAAGAGACAACATTTAAGTTAGCCTACCCTCTCCTGCAATGACCAATTTTCTTGCTGCCCTCAGTCTCCTCCTGGATAACATTTTTGGTTTCAAGTAGAAACATAATTCCACTGAAGGAAGACTACTAGTAAAACACGCATGTAACACATTTTTAAATAAAAAAAAAACATGTACCCAAAGATCTTTAGCAACTTTTTGTCCATAAGTCATTAACCATTTGTCTTATGAATGCTTATAAAACGTTGAGTATATTTGTAATATATATACGCTGGAATGTCTTTTTAAGTATTTCAAACACACCATAGGGGGCGCCACTAATATCGTTCACAGTCAACATCCAGTATTGTTGACTCCTTCACCAGTGGATGCCGTTTCCCCTCAAAATAAAAAAAAAAGAGTGCAGCATGTAGTCTTACACTCTTACCAGCTGCACTGTTCCAACAAAACAGACATGAGCTTTGTTGGGAGTGACATCAGCCTGTTACTGTACATGTATATTTTCCAAACAAAGTGCGACCACCAGGCTGTACGGGCGGCGACATCTGCATGGCGCTTATAGCCGTGCAACAATGAGGCCTCTTGTTAGCCCACAACACTACTGCTAATTGTCACTGATAATATTCATAAGTAGCAAGGGGGTGAGGGGCAGCGAGTACACACCCCGAGGAATGATGATGGCCAACATATTGATCAGGAGAGCAGGGAGGAAGGCATCATCAGTGGATGTTTACGTGGCATTTTTAATCATAAAAAAAAGGTTGCTTTTACTTTTTGGATAATGCTTGACAATGAGGGATGTGTACTTATTTGTGAGTAACATCAAAACCAAAATGATTGTTGTATATCAGCCTGAGATGATGATGAATATTGCTGCACAATATATTGTGCCACAAATTGTTGCTGATAAACAATATTATTGTCAGCTTTATTTTGAGACCAAATGAAGGACTAATGTAATCATAATATAATAATAATAATAATAATAATGATAACATGATTTTTTTAAATAATAATAGTAATAATAATACGACTAATAATATTAATAATAATGTAGTATAGTCATTTATTTTAGATCCAGGGAAACCATACCGCAAAATAAAAATATACAACAACAATAAAACAAATAAAAGAAATACAAGCAGCAGATAAAATAAATACATCTCAAATTGTAATACTACTACTACTACCACTGCTAAAAATAATAATATTAATAGTAATAATAATAATAATAATAATAGTAATAATAATAATAATAATAATAATAATAATAATAATAATATAATATATTAATATTATATTAAAATGAATAATAATGATATTACAAATTTAAAGGAGCGATAATATAATTTTTTTCTACATATAAAACACCTCCTTGTGGTCTACATCAGGGTTCCCCAACCATTTTTCCACCAAGGACCGGTTTAATGAATGCATTATTTTCACAGACCAGCTTTCTACATGTGTCAGAGAAAAACAGCAAAAAAAATGAGCATGAAAAAATGAAGCCTTTGGCTACAATCTGGCCCAATAACATTTGTATATGTCCATTAGTCCATTAAATAACCATCCAAAAACCTCCAATAATACTCCATTTCCAATTTGTGACTTGAATATTAACCAAGTATTAGTGATATTGTTATTATAAGCGCTAACGCAGACAAACTATCTATAGCGACGCCGTGATCACGAGCTTGAGTGCCAAGGTTTACATCATCGACTGATCAGCTGCTTCCTCTTTTCCTTGCTTGTCAAACTTTATTCTACATCATAAATAATGCCTCTCACCTGGATAGTAGAAGGATGACGACATAATCCGACAAGTTGGTACACTTTGACAGCCAAATGACACCCCGGAATGACGAGAACGACACAAAAAGACGCTTAGTTCCACCCCCCTTTTTTTTTCGTGAGGACTATGAGTCGTTCTTCAACTAAATGGGAATAGGTGAACATCCTAGCAGTTGGCATCCTAATCACAGCAGACATTGTGCAGTAAGTGATGTTTTATTATGTGTGTTGGCTCTCATAAAGTCTGCAGTGAGTAACAATCAGTGATGTCGTTGGAAAAAAAAGCAAATGTCGTGATTTTGAAATTAATGCGCCGCGTATGATCAAAATACGTAAAAATTTCATCTTATTATAAATGTGCTCGTTACTACATTACATCATGTACAACACCCAAAACCAGTGAAGTTGGTGCATTCACAGATGTGTAAGTTACCCATGCCTTGGGCACTAATACACCCCCATACCATCACAGATGCTGGCTTTTGCGCCTATAACAGTCCGGATGGTTCTTTTCCTTTTTGGTCCAGAGGACACAACGTCCACAGTTTCCAAAAACAATTTGAAATGTGGACTCTTAAGACCACAGAACACTTTCACACTTTGCATGAGTCCATCTTAGATGAGCTCGAGCCCAGCGAAGCCGGCGGCGTTTCTGGGTGTTGTTGATAAATGGCTTTCGCTTTGCATAGTAGAGTTTTAACTTAATTGCACTTACAGATGTAGCGACAAACTGTAGTTACTGAGAGTGGTTTTCTGAAGTGTTCCTGAGCCCATGTGGTGATATCCTTTACACACTGATGCCGCTTTTTAATGCAGTACCGCCTGAGGGATCGCAGGTCCGTAATATCATCGCTTACGTGCAAAGATTTCTCCAGATTCTCTGAACTTTTTGATTTTATTACGGACCATAGATGGTGAAATCCCTAAATTCCTTGCAACAGCTCGTTGACAAATGTTGTTCTTAAACTGTTTGATAATTTGCTCCCGCATTTGTTCACAAAGTGGTGACCCTCGCCCCATCCTTGTTTGTGAATGACTGAGCATTTCACGGAAGCTGCTTTTATACTCAATCATGGCACCCACCTGTTCCCAATTAGCCTGTTCACCTGTGGGATGTTCCAAATAAGTGTTTAGTGAGCATACCTCAACTTTCTCAGTCTTTTTTGCCACTTGTGCCAGCTTTTTTGAAACATGTCACAGGCATCAAATTCCAAGTGAGCTAATATTTGGAAAAAATAACAACGTTTTCCAGTTCGAACGTTAAGTATCTTGTCTTTGAAGTCCCTTCAATTGAATATAGGTTGAAAATGATTTGCAAATCATTGTATTATGTTTTTATTTACCATTTACACAACGTGCCAAATTAGCTGGTTTTTGGTTTTGTATGTACAACCTTAATGGCAGAATAGAGCAGTTCCCATAGGCTCCATTGTAAGCAGATTTTTGGTCACATTTATTTACTATCTAAAATGCATAAAAAATCTTTTAAAATCAGTCGCCATCATAATAATAGTAATAATAATAATAATTAGGGATGTCCGATAATATCTGACTGCCGATACTATCGGCCGATAAATGCTTTAAAATGTAATATCGGAAATTATCGGTATCGGTTTTAAAAAGCAAAATTGATCACCTATTAAAGCGCCGTTGCGTACACGGACGTAGGAAGAAGTACAGAGCGCCAATAAACCTTAAAGGCACTGCCTTTGCGTGCCGGCCCAGTCACATAATATCTACGGCTTTTCACACACACATGGTCAACAGCCATACAGGTCACACTGAGGGTGGCCGTATAAACAACTTTAACACTGTTACAAATATGCGCCACACTGTGAACCCACACCAAACAAGAATGACAAACACATTTCGGCAGAACATCCACACCGTAACACAACATAAACACAACAGAACAAATACCCAGAAACCCTTGCAGCACTAACTCTTCCGGGATGATACAATATACACCCCCAGCTACCCCAACCCCGCCCACCTCAACCCACTAATGCTCTCTCAGGGAGAGCATGTCCCAAATTCCAAGCTGCTGTTTTGAGGCATGTTAAAAAAAACAATGCACTTTGTGACTTCAATAATAAATATGGCAGTGCCATGTTGGCATTTTTTTTTCCATAACTTGAGTTGATTTGTTTTGGAAAATCTGTTACATTGTTTGATGCATCCAGCGGTGCATCACAACAAAATTAGGCATAATAATGTGTTAATTCCACGACTGTATATATCTGTTTCGGTTGATATCGGAATCAGTAATTAAGAGTTGGACAATATCGGAATATCGGTAAAAAAGCCATTATCGGACATCTCTAATAATAATAAATCATAATAATACTGAACGATTGGCAAAATCCCCCCAAAAAGTGCAGTGTGTGAGAAATTGCAAGTCAATCCAATTTATGTAGGTTGAACTTGTCTACAACAAAAACAGACAACACAGTAGGAGTGCACGTTTCGTCTCTTTTGGCCCGATTTCCAAACCCCGCCAAGCAGAAAAAGGCCAAGGAGAGCCGGCAGGTTTAGCAATAACACACGTCATGTTTGCACAATCGCTGTTTGCTCGGTTGGAAAATGGGCCGGTGTACTTAGTCCCGCCCATTCGTCAACCCGAACCGACAACACTCTTCTTCTGCGACAACGTGAACGTACTTGACCCATGTTAGAGTTTCGCCCTTCATCTCACCCCCATAATGACACACCTACGTAGAGCTTGACCCCCGCCGCCCCTCTGACTCCATTCATGAAAAGCCTCCTCGTGCATCTTTTTCCCCCTCTTCCTCGCCCTGTGTCACACTTTGCAGCTGTTTCATTTTAGGCACGTTTGCCTGGCAGCCGCCAGACAGCTCCCGGAGCCAGCATTCAGTCAGTTGTTCCAAGAGCTTTTAATAAACAACGCCTGCATAATGCATTGTGTTTTGGTTTTTTTCCCCCCCCGTATCATTTCAGCGCCGCAGGGCCGCAGCGTTTAATAAACGTAAAAAAAAAAAAAATGTCGCCGCCCATTTGGTCACAGACACTGAGCAAGGCATTGAGCCGTAGCGGCCTAGCATGATTCACTGACACGCGTTTAATCTATGGTGCATACATTAAAAGAGCCCTAGTCTATAAATGACAGCCAATAAGCTGTTTGTCAGCACGTTGACATGTTTATTATCTTTCAAAAATATTTGGAAAAAAAAAAATATATATATTCTCTTATACTTCTATAAGAACACTGTTGGGTTATGCATCTGTGCCTAGTAAAGTGGCTCACATATGTAATTTAAATAATTAAAATTATATTACACAAAATTATTTATTATAAACACACTGTGTTAGAATAACTGTATCTATTATCACAAAACTTTGTGTTTCCATGAGTTCCCGGCGAGAAGACAAAAGCTGTCTTTAATCCTACCAAGCAGAAGGCTTGTAAAACGATGGGAAGCAACATGAAGGTGTTCTGTTTCTTTCATGTATTGTAATCAACAGAAATATATTCTTTTGACCTGAGAACTACAAAGCGAAGAGGAAGCAGGACCCCACTCCCCTCCAGGGGCTTGTTCTTTGAACTGTTTTACGACCTTTTCTTTGAGCTGTTTTAATCAAACGCGATGGCTGTTTACGACCCCCGCCCCTTAGAAACAGCTGTTGCCTTGTATTCAGGGAAAGTCCAAATAAAAGAGGAGGCGTACTATCTTTCGCCAGAGCGTGATGGAGACTGTACAAGAGTACAGCCCAGACGCGCTCTTCTCAATTGAGCCAAATTTAATTCGGCCTCTTTTTAATTCCTTGCTTCTTGTCTCGTTTAATAGATGTCATCAGTGTTTGAACCTGACACACTGTTTTTGTTTTATTATTCTGTTTAGGATTATTTTAATTTTTTTTAACTATATTTATTTGTGCTTTACGCAATACTGCAAGAATAAATTTTAAAAAATATTGAGAAAATAAAGGAAATTTCAGTCAAAAAAAATGTTTTTTTTTTAAATTTTCACATTAAGTGGTGAATGTTTTTATTTCATTCTTGTAAGTTAATGTTTTTTTCAAAACATACCACCATTCTCATTTATAGTCATACATTTCCTTTAAAAAGTAAACATCGCAAAATATACAGCAATGTAAGAAATACTATACAATACAATATAATACATTGGTTAAGAGGATTAAGATTAAGATTAAAGATTAAAGTACCAATGATTGTCACACACACACTAGATGTGGTGAAATTTGTCCTCTGCATTTGACCCATCCCCTTGGGGAGCAGTGGGCAGCAGCGGCGCGGCGCCCGGGAATCATTCTGGTGATTTAACCCCCAACTCCAACCCTTGATGCTGAGGGCCAAGCAGGGAGGTAATGGGTCCCATTTTTAAAAGTTATATTACAGTTTTTATCATATTAATTTACAACTTTTCTCAATAACAATATTCTCATAGCGTTTACAACTTTTCACTTAACTTTATGACGTCATTCTTATGCTCTTTACGTGAAATGAAGATGTTCACATAATGTTACAATTTCTCTCGTAGCATTATGATTGTATTCTCGTAAACCCTAATCCAATAAAAAGGGTTTAACTACAACAATTGAGACAAAACTGTGTTTTTACAAGTTATTACAAAATCGAATTAATTGGCATTTTATGAAGAAAAAAAAAATCTTAATTAGAAAAATCATGCTTGTAGAAAAACGGTCGTAATATTACAAGGTAAATATATATATATATATATATATATTTTTACGCAATAGCAAATCTCATACCATTCCGGGACTCCTATCTCCCAACATTTTTTTTTAATAGAATAATGTTATTCACACATTGATCGTCGTTATTTAACAATAAATTGTATCTACAAGAGAACAAAGTTATAAGAATAAAGCTGTAATATTGTAAAAAAAAAAAAACTTTATTCTCATAAAAGTAAGACTTTTTCCCAAAACATGCAACTTTTTTGTTATCCTCCAATTTTAATTTCAAAACTTAGTGTTTTTTGCTTCTTATTGACCCTATGACGTTATTGTCGTAGTTTAAAATTTTACTCTCTCTCTCTCTCTCTCTCTCTCTCTCTCTCTCTCTCTCTCTCTCTCTCTCTCTCTCTCTCTCTCTCTCTCTCTCTCTCTCTCTCGAAATAGTCATTTCGAGAACAAAGTCAAAGTATCCAAATATCGTCGTTGCAATACATGTAATCCGAGTTGTGTAAACACAAATAAATTAATAAATAACAAGGAAACACTTAATTTTTTTTATAGCATAGAGCAGGGGTCCCCAAACAACGGCCTAAGTAAAAAATAAAAAATAAAAATAAAATAATAATAATAATAAAAAAATAATAGAACAATTAAATCTGTCCTTTCTAATCCATTTTCTGCCGCAAGTTACTCTCTGTGTCTTTGGGGACCCCCGGCATAGAGAAATGAAACAATTATTGCTAAAATCTCAAAATTATTTTTGGGACAATACAGCAATTCTCAAAAACTAGAACTTTATTCTACCAATGTTACAGAGTTTTTTTTTCTCATAACTCGGCATTCATCTTAGCATTATGGCTGTTATTGTTCTCATAGCTTTGCACTTTATTTCATAACAATATAACATCATTGTTACAACTCTATTAGTAATGTTTTTCTCCTCTTATAACTGACTTTGTTTTTTCCCCCAATTAAGTATATGACTTTACAACTCAAAATCTTTTGATTGACTTACTAGCATTTCAAATATAGAGGCTATAATCATAACACATTTCCAACTCAACTTTCTGTTTGTGTTTACCCAACAAGCATGTATGTTGTATTGTGTGGACTGTCACAGGTACCAGTGATGTTCTGCACCAATTTGCTGAGCGGCTGCAGACGAGTCCGGGCCTCAGCTGTGTTGGTAGACTTGAGAGTCACGCCATGAGAATGTTGTGGGAGAAAACCGCTATCAGCTGGCTGGATAACACACTGAGGCCTACAGGAAGAATCCTTCCCAGAGTAGGCCACTGTTTTCTTGTCACCAGAAAATCACTCGCTGAATTGAAAACAAATAAGTAAATATCATTGTTTTTCATTCAAATATAATGATACAATACAATTCGGAAGCTCCAAAAGGTGTACATTTCGGGAGGGGAAAAAAAACATCTCAAAAGTGGCACAAAAAAATTTGGTGGATTGTGTTCAGGCAGGCGTTTTTATTTGTGTATTTGTTCCAATGTTCACCTCCTTGAGGTCATAGTTAAGACACTTTATTTTGCGTAAAGTCTACGGTTGTTTAATTATAAATTTGTACGTTTTAAGAGTTTACAAAAGTAGTTTTTTATGGACATTTTTGCAGAATTCTTCACCAAGGAGTTATGTGTCACGACTGATTATGTTGCGTTTGTTAGTGTTCTCCTGTGTTTAGTGTTAGCTCCTGTCCTGAGCTCTTATTTTGGAGGCACTTCCTGTTGTGTTGGTGTTTTTTCTTAACCGCTTTATGCCTGTTTTCGAGAACTTTACCCCTCACCTGTTTTCTGTTTATAATTAGCACTATTTAAATTGAGCATGCGACACTACTGGTATGTCGGGTTTGTTGGTTTCTCGTACTTTGTGGACGCCATCTGCTCCACGTTTCCGAGTAAGTGTTTTTGCCTGCGTTCCATCCATTCATCCATCCATTTTCTACCGCTTGTGCCTTTTTGGGGTCGCGGGGGGTCGCTGGAGCCTATCTCAGCTGCATTCGGGCGGTAGGCGGGGTACACCCTGGACAAGTCGCCACCTCATCACAGGGCCAGCATTTTGTTATGTTCCTTTCATAGTCTGTCTGTTCACTTCCCTGCTGCTCTCGCTTTTTGTTTTGTCTGTTTAATTTTAAAAAATCCCTCTTTTACTGCATACTGCTACCTCGCTCGTCTGCAGCTTTAAAATCACTACAACCTTTGTCGTCTTCCACGATGAACCTCTTGACATTATGTTTACATTGAATTTTCATTAATATAACAAGAATAAGTCAGATTCACTTTTTGAAGTGAAAAGAAAAAGAAAAAAAAGAAGAGAAATGTTTCACAAATATGCCGCATATTTTTACATTTTTGATTTTAGTAAATACATTTGAGGTATTTTTGGGTGGTCACCCCTCCAACTCAAAAAAGTCATCATTGTGCAAGAAAAGTACCCATTTTTGGAAATAAAACCTTTTTTTTTTTTAAGGTACATTTTTATCAAATAAAGGAAGACACTTTTAAGGTGGTTAAAAGGCGCATTTGTCGTATTTTACAATTGTTTGCCTGTAAAAAGAAAAACAAAGGGCAGAAAAAAAGAAAAAAGTTGCATTTTTGACAAAATAAATTAATTCTACTGAATGAAGTCGGGATGTTGCATAAAAAAAAACTAATACAATGAAATAAAATCACCAGGATATCAAACAAGTGTGTCATGAAAGATTCTAAAACCTTAATTCTAGCCTGTTTTAGCCATTCCTTTACCACTTTTGACGTGTGTTTGCGGTCATTGTCCTGTTGGAACACACAATTGCGCCGAAGACCCAACCTCCGGGCTGATAATTTTAGGTTGTCCTTAAGAATTTGGAGGTAATCCTCCTTTTTCATTGTCCCATTTGCTCTCTGTAAAGCACCACCTCCATTAGCAGCAAAACAGGCCCAGAGCATAATACTACCACCACCATGCTTGACGGTAGGTGTGGTGTTCCTGGGATTAAAGGCCTCACCTTTTCTCTTCCAAGCATATTGCTGGGTATTGTGGCCAAACAGCTCAATTTGTGTTTCATCTGACATCATATGGAGAAATATAAGACCTTCTGGATGAAAGTTCTGTGGTCAGATGTATTTATTAGGGATGTGACTCTCTGGGCACCAAACCATTCAATCGGATTGCCATTCCTGGGGTGACGATTGGATTCAAAATGGATTTTGATTCAAGCCGATTCTCGCCAATAATGACATATTTTCGTAACATGTTATAGGTTGGAAAAGTGAATTATGGTTACATTGTAAAAGCGTCTTCTTATAAATATATTCTATAAAATTTTTTTTGAAAATTATGAATCGATGTAGAATCGGAATTAATGTTATGTGAATCAATTTTGTTGTGCACCCCTAATATTTATAATATATTTTTTAAAGTTTAACTGAAACTTATTTTCATAATTTAAAGCCATCTTGCTGGGGAAAAAAAAGGAAAAAACCCACACACACATCTCACAGGTGGTCACGCATGCATCGGTGAATTATGGGATGTGTTCAGGGACCACATGGATAAACACGTCCTTCCAAGCGACCCTCACATGATGTTACTTCCGTGCACAAACACGTGGCGGCCGTGCAAACACACAAGCTGTAATTAGTACCATGTTCTATTTCCACCACTCCTCCAAACATGAGCCCCCCCCCGACACCCCCACTGAACCACCCCACTGAGCATGCAGACAGGAACCACCACTTCATGCCCACCCCCCACTCTCCTGCTGTGGCTTCCTCCTCAAGGGGAGGCATGCAGATGCGCGAGGAGGCTCGAACAAATAAGACTGGCTTCCACCTCCACTATCCATTTGGCCTCAGGTGGCCTCTGCTGGCAACCACCTGTTGATCCTCCCTAAACGCTGCCTGCTGTTGGAGGAAGTCTTCTCATGTGGAACTGAGTCAGGGGTAGGGTTTGTGTCAGAGTTAGAGTTTATAGTCCAGTTAGCGTCATCATAAGGGTGAAGGCTTGAATGCAGTAGGGTCAGCGAATAGGTTTAGGGTGTGTTTTACAAAACCCCAAAACCAGTGAAGTTGGCACGTTGTGTAATTCGTAAGTAAAAACAAAATACAATGATTTGCAAATCCTTATCAAGAAACTTTTTTTTTTTTTTTTTGTGCAAATAATCATTAACTTTGAATTTAATGGCAGCACACACATTGCAAAAAAGTTGGCACAGGGGCGTTTTTACCACTGTGTTAAATGGCCTTTCCTTTTAACAACACCCAGTAAACGTTTGGGAACTGAGGAGACCAATTTTTGAAGCTTTTCAGGTGGAATTCTTTCCCATTCTTGTTTGATGTACAGCTTGAGTTGTTCAACAGTCCGGGGGTCTTCGTTGTGGTATTTTAGGCTTCATAATGCGCCACACATTTTCTATGAGAGACAGGTCTGGACTACAGGCAGGCCAGTCTAGTACCCGCACTATTTTACTATGAAGCCACGTTGATGTAACACGTGGCTTGGCATTGTCTTGCTGAAATAAGCAGGGGCGTCCATAATAACGTTGTTTGGATGGCAACATATATTGCTCCAAAACCTGTATGTACCTTTCAGCATGAATGGCGCCTTCACAGATGTGTAAGTTACCCATGTCTTGGGCACTAATACACCCCCATACCATCACAGATGCTGGCTTTTCAACTTTGCGCCTATAACAATCCGGATGGTTCTTTTCCTCTTTGGTCCGGAGGACACGACGTCCACAGTTTCCAAAAACAATTTGAAATGTGGACTCGTCCGACCACAGAACACTTTTCCACTTTGTATCAGTCCATCTTAGATGAGCTCAGGCCCAGGGAAGCCGACGGCGTTTCTGGGTGTTGTTGATAAACGGTTTTCGCCTTGCATAGGAGAGTTTTAACTTGCACTTACAGATGTAGCGACCAACTGTAGTTACTGACAGTGGGTTTCTGAAGTGTTCCTGAGCCCATGTGGTGATATCCTTTACACACTGATGTCGCTTGTTGATGCAGTACAGCCTGAGGGATCGAAGGTCACCAGGTTAGCTGCTTACGTGCAGTGATTTCTCCAGATTCTCTGAACCCTTTGATGATGTTACGGACCGTAGATGGTGAAATCCCTAAATTCCTTGCAATAGCTGGTTGAGAAAGGTTTTTCTTAAACTGTTCAACAATTTGCTCACGCATTTGTTGACAAACTGGTGACCCTCGCCCCATCCTTGTTTGTGAATGACTGAGCATTTCATGAAATCTACTTTTATACCCAATCATGGCACCCACCTGTTCCCAATTTGCCTGTTTACCTGTGGGATGTTCCTAATAAGTGTTTGATGAGCATTCCTCAACTTTATCAGTATTTATTGCCACCTTTCCCAACTTCTTTGTCACGTGTTGCTGGCATCAAATTCTAAAGTTAATGATTATTTGCACAAAAAAAAATGTTACATCAAATATGTTGTCTTTGTAGCATATTCAACTGAATATGGGTTGAAAAGGACTTGCAAATCATTGTATTCCGTTTATATTTACATCTAACATAATTTCCCAACTCATATGGAAACAGGGTTTGTACCTTTCAGCATTAATGGTGCCTTCACAGATGTGCAAGTTACCCATGCCTTGGGCACTAATGCAACCCCATACCATCACAGATGCTGGCTTTTGAACTTTGCGCCTACAACAATCTGGATGGTTCTTTTCCTCTTTGTTCCGGAAGACACAACGTCCACAGTTTCCAAAAACAATTTGAAATGTGGACTCGTCCGACCACAGAACACTTTTCCACTTTGTATCAGTCCATCTTAGATGAGCTCAGGCCCAGGGAAGCCGACGGCGTTTCTGGGTGTTGTTGATAAACGGTTTTCGCCTTGCATAGGAGAGTTTTAACTTGCACTTACAGATGTAGCGACCAACTGTAGTTACTGACAGTGGGTTTCTGAAGTGTTCCTGAGCCCATGTGGTGATATCCTTTACACACTGATGTCGCTTGTTGATGCAGTACAGCCTGAGGGATCGAAGGTCACCGGGTTAGCTGCTTACGTGCAGTGATTTCTCCAGATTCTCTGAACCCTTTGATGATATTACGGACCGTAGATGGTGAAATCCCTAAATTCCTTGCAATAGCTGGTTGAGAAAGGTTTTTCTTAAACTGTTCAACAATTTGCTCACGCATTTGTTGACAAACTGGTGACCCTCGCCCCATCCTTGTTTGTGAATGACTGAGCATTTCATGAAATCTACTTTTATACCCAATCATGGCACCCACCTGTTCCCAATTTGCCTGTTCACCTGTGGGATGTTCATAATAAGTGTTTGATGAGCATTCCTCAACTTTATCAGTATGTATTGCCACCTTTCCCAACTTCTTTGTCACGTGTTGCTGGCATCAAATTCTAAAGTTAATGATTATTTGCACAAAAAAAAATGTTACATCAAATATGTTGTCTTTGTAGCATATTCAACTGAATATGGGTTGAAAAGGACTTGCAAATCATTGTATTCCGTTTATATTTACATCTAACATAATTTCCCAACTCATATGGAAACAGGGTTTGTACCTTTCAGCATTAATGGTGCCTTCACAGATGTGCAAGTTACCCATGCCTTGGGCACTAATGCAACCCCATACCATCACAGATGCTGGCTTTTGAACTTTGTGCCTACAACAATCTGGATGGTTCTTTTCCTCTTTGTTCCGGAAGACACAACGTCCACAGTTTCCAAAAACAATTTGAAATGTGGACTCGTCAGACCACAGAACACTTTTCCACTTTGCATCAGTCCATCTTAGATGAGCTCAGTCCAGCACATATATGTGTAAATGTAATAATAATAATAATAATAATAATAATAATAATGGATTACATTTTATATAGCACTTTTTCTATTATTAGATACTCAAAGTGCTCACAGAGAAGTGAGAACCCATCATTCATTCACACCTGGCGGTGGTAAGCTACATTTGTAGCCACAGCTGCCCTGGGGTAGACTGACGGAAGTGAGGCTGCCAGTTTGCGTCTACGGCCCCTCCGACCACCACCTATCATGCATTCATCATTCATTCACCAGTGTGAGCGACACTGGGGGCAAGGGTGAAGTGTCCTGCCCAAGGACACAACGGCAGCGATTTGGATGTCAAGAGGCGGGGAGCGAACCTGCAACCCTCAGGTTTCTGGCACGACCGCTCTACCCACTACACCATGTATATATGTAGTTTACATACACTTGTAAAGAACATAATGTCATGGCTGTCTTGAGTTTCCAATAATTTCTACAACTCTTATTTTTTTGTGATAGCGTGATTGGAGCACATAATTGTTGGTCACAAAAAACATTCATGAAGTTTGGTTCTTTTATGAATTTATTATGGGTCTACTGAAAATGTGACCAAATCTGCTGGGTCAAAAGTATACATACAGCAATGTTAATATTTGGTTACATGTCCCTTGACAAGTTTCACTGCAATAAGGCGCTTTTGGTAGCCATCCACAAGATTCTGGCAAGCTTCTGGTTTAATTTTCGAGCACTCCTCTTGACAAAATTGGTGCAGTTCAGCTAAATTTGTTGGTTTTCTGACATGGACTTGGACATGGACGGTGTTCCTGGGATTAAAGGCCTCACCTTTTCTCCTCCAAATATATTGCTGGGTATTGTGGCCAAACAGCTCAATTTTTGTTTCATCTGACATCACATGGACAAAGATAAGACCTTCTGTATATTTGTTTATATATACAGTTTGTATTTATGTATATGTGTCTATACATATGTATTTATATAAAGACAAATATATGTATATATATAATTATATATATATACATATATAAGTATATATGTATATGCACATATACATCAATTCATACATATATGAATATATGTATATATATATATATATATATATATATATATATATATATATATATATATATATATATATATAATATATATATATATATATATATATATATATATATATATATATATATATATATATATATATATACATATATCCATCCATCCATCCATCTTCTTCCGCTTATCCGAGGTCGGGTCGCGGGGGCAGCAGCTTAAGCAGGGAAGCCCAGACTTCCCTCTCCCAAGCCAGTTCGTCCAGCTCCTCCCGGGAGATCCCGAGGCGTTCCCAGGCCAGCCGGGAGACATAGTCTTCCCAACGTGTCCTGGGTCTTCCCCGTGGCCTCCTACCGGTCGGACGTGCCCTAAACACCTCCCTAGGGAGGCGTTCGGGTGGCATCCTGACCAGATGCCCGAACCACCTCAACTGGCTCCTCTCGATGTGGAGGAGCAGCGGCTTTACTTTGAGCTCCCCCCGGATGGCAGAGCTTCTCACCCTATCTCTAAGGGAGAGCCCCGCCACCCGGCGGAGGAAACTCATTTCGGCCGCTTGTACCCGTGATCTTGTCCTTTCGGTCATAACCCAAAGCTCATGACCATAGGTGAGGATGGGAACGTAGATCGACCGGTAAATTGAGAGCTTTGCCTTCCGGCTCAGCTCCTTCTTCACCACAACGGATCGATACAGCGTCTGCATTACTGAAGACGCCGCACCGATCCGCCTGTCGATCTCACGATCCACTCTTCCCTCACTCGTGAACAAGACTCCGAGGTACTTGAACTCCGCCACTTGGGGCAGGGTCTCCTCTGCAACCCGGAGATGGCACTCCACCCTTTTCCGGGCGAGAACCATGGATTCGGACTTGGAGGTGCTGATTCTCATCCCAGTCGCTTCACACTCAGCTGCGAACCAATCCAGTGAGAGCTGAAGATCCTGGCCAGATGAAGCCATCAGGACCACATCATCTGCAAAAACCAGAGACCTAATCCTGCAGCCACCAAACCAGATCCCCTCAACGCCTTGACTGCGCCTAGAAATTCTGTCCATAAAAGTTATGAACAGAATCGGTGACAAAGGGCAGCCTTGGCGGAGTCCAACCCTCACTGGAAACGTGTCCGACTTACTGCCGGCAATGCGGACCAAACTCTGGCACTGATCATACAGGGAGCGGACCGCCACAATCAGACAGTCGGATACCCCATACTCTCTGAGCACTCCCCACAGGACTTCCCGAGGGACACGGTCGAATGCCTTCTCCAAGTCCACAAAACACATGTAGACTGGTTGGGCAAACTCCCATGCACCCTCAAGGACCCTGCCGAGAGTATAGAGCTGGTCCACAGTTTCACGACCAGGACGAAAACCACACTGTTCCTCCTAAATCCGAGGTTCGACTATCCGGCGTAGCCTCCTCTCCAGCACACCTGAATAGACCTTACCGGGAAGGCTGAGGAGTGTGATCCCAAGATAGTTAGAACACACCCTCCGGTTCCCCTTCTTAAAGAGAGGAACCACCACCCCGGTCTGCCAATCCAGAGGTACCGCCCCCGATGTCCACGCGATGCTGCAGAGTCTTGTCAACCAAGACAGCCCCACAGCATCTAGAGCCTTAAGGAACTCCGGGCGGATCTCATCCACCCCTGGGGCCTTGCCACCGAGGAGCTTTTTAACTACCTCAGCAACCTCAGCCCCAGAAATAGGAGAGCCCACCACAGATTCCCCAGGCACTGCTTCCTCATAGGAAGACGTGTTGGTGGGATTGAGGAGGTCTTCGAAGTATTCCCTCCACCGATCCACAACATCCGCAGTCGAGGTCAGCAAAACACCATCCTCACCGTACACGGTGTTGATAGTGCACTGCTTCCCCTTCCTGAGGCGGCGGATGTTGGTCCAGAATCGCTTCGAAGCCGTCCGGAAGTCGTTTTCCATGGCTTCCCCGAACTCCTCCCATGTCCGAGTTTTTGCCTCCGCGACCGCCGAAGCCGCACACCGCTTGGCCTGTCGGTACCTGTCCGCTGCCACAGGAGTCCTATGAGCCAAAAGAACCCGATAGTACTCCTTCTTCAGCTTGACGGCATCCCTCACCGCCGGTGTCCACCAACGGGTTCTAGGATTACCGCCACGACAGGTACCAACTACCTTGCGGCCACAGCTCCAATCAGCCGCCTCGACAATAGAGGTGCGGAACATGGTCCATTCGGACTCAATGTCCAGCACCTCCCTCGTGACATGTTCAAAGCTCTTCCGGAGGTGGGAATTGAAACTCTCTCTGACAGGAGACTCTGCCAGACGTTCCCAGCAAACCCTCACAATGCGTTTGGGCCTGCCAGGTCTGTCTGGCATCCTCCCCCACCATCGCAGCCAACTCACCACCAGGTGGTGATCGGTAGAAAGCTCCGCCCCTCTCTTCACCCGAGTGTCCGAAACATGAGGCCGCAAATCCGACGACACAACTACAAAGTCGATCATGGAACTGCGGCCTAGGGTGTCCTGGTGCCAAGTGCACATATGGACACCCTTATGTTTGAACATGGTGTTCATTATGGACAATCTGTGACGGGCACAAAAGTCCAATAACAAAACACCGCTCGGGTTCAGATCCGGGCAGCCATTCTTCCCAATCACGCCTCTCCAGGTTTCACTGTCGCTGCCAACATGAGCGTTGAAGTCCCCCAGTAGAACAAGGGAATCACCCGGGGGAGCACCCTCAAGTACTCCCTCGAGTGAACCCAAAAAGGGTGGGTACTCTGCGCTGCGGTTTGGCGCGTAAGCGCAAACCACAGTCAGGACCCGTTCCCCCACCCGAAGGCGGAGGGAGCTATCCTCTCGTCCACCGGGTTGAACTCCAACATGCAGGCTCTGAACCGGGGGGCAACAAGAATTGCCACCCCAGCCCGTCGCCTCTCACTGCCGGCAACGCCAGAGTAGAAGAGATTCCAGCCCCTCTCGAGAGAACTGGTTCCAGAGCCCTTGCTGTGCGTCGAAGTGAGTCCGACTATGTCTAGTCGGAACTTCTCCACCTCGCGCACTAGCTCAGGCTCCTCCCCCCCAGCGAGGTGACGTTCCACGTCCCAAGAGCTAGCTTCTGTAGCCGAGGATCGGACCGCCAAGTGCCCTGCCTTCGGCTGCCGCCAAGCTCACATCGCACCCGACCTCTATGATCCCTGCTATGGGTGGTGAGCCCATTGGAGGGGGAACCCACGTTGTCTCTTCGGGCTGTGCCCGGCCGGGCCCCATGGGGACAGGCCCGGCCACCAGGCGCTCGCCATCGTGCCCCACCTCCGGGCCTGGCTCCAGAGGGGGTCCCCGGTGACCCGCGTCCGGGCGAGGGAAATCTGGGTCCATAGTTTTTATTTCTCATTGAGGTCTTCGAGCTGCTCTTTGTCTGATCCCTCACCTAGGACCAGTTTGTCTTGGGAGACCCTACCAGGGGGCATAAAGCCCCCGGACAACATAGCTCCTAGGATCATTGGGACACGCAAACTCCTCTACCACGGTAAGGTGGCAGCTCAGAATATATATATATATATATATATATATACATATATATATATATATATATATATATATATATATATATATATATATATATATATATATATATATATATATATATATATATATATATATATATATATATATATATATATATATATGTATATATATATATATATATATATATATATATATATATATATATATATATATATATATATATATATATATATATATACTTATGTAAATATATGTATGTATCTCTATATATATTTATATATATATATATATATATATATATATATATATATATATATATATATATATATATATATATATATATATATATATATATATATATATATATATATATATACATACACACAAACATGTATATGTATATATGCATATATATGTATATGTGTGTGTGTATATATACATTTATATATATATATGTTTGTGTGTGTATATATACATATTTGTGAATATATATATTTATATATTTATAGATACATAAATAATTTATAAATTGTATTATAAATATATATATATACATACACATACATGTATATATATATATATATATATATATATATATATATATATATATATATATATATATATATATATATATATATATATATATATATATATATACATGTGTGTGTGTATACGTATATGTCTATATATATATATATATATAGATGTGTGTGTATATACATGTGTGTGTGTATGCATATATGTGTGCGTATATATATATATATATATATGTGTGTGTGTATATACATGTGTGTGTGTATATATATATATATATATATATATATATATATATATATATATATATATATATATATATATATATATATATATATATATATATATATATATATATATATATATATATATATAGATATATATATGTGTATATATATATATATATATATACACACTTATGTAAATATATGTATGTATCTCTCTCTCTCTATATATATATATATATATATATATATATATATATATATATATATACACACAAACATATATATGTATATATGTATGTATATATGCATATATATGTATATGTGTGTGTGTATATATACATTTATATATATATGTTTGTGTGTGTATATATACATATTTGTGAATATATACATATATATATATATATTTATAGATACATAAATTATTTATAAATTGTATTATAAATATATATATACATACACATACATGTATATATATATATATATATATATATATATATATATATATATATATATATATATATATATATATATATATATATATATATATATATATATATATATATATATATATATACATGTGTGTGTGTATACGTATATGTGTATATATATATATATATATATATATATATATATATATATATATATATATATATATATATATATATATATATATATATATATATACATATATATATATAGATGTGTGTGTATATACATGTGTGTGTGTATACATATATGTGTGCGTATATATATATATATGTGTGTGTGTGTATATACATGTGTGTGTGTGTATATATATATATATATATATATATATATATATATATATATATATATATATATATATATATATATATATATATATATATATATATATATATATATATATATATATACATATATATATATATATATGTGTGTGTGTATATACATGTGTGTGTGTGTGTGTATATATATATATATATATATATATATATATATATATATATATATATATATATATGACAAGATCATTTAATAAGTATCTCTCCTATGCCTTCATGTTTTGATTTCAATTTTTCGGGACTTCTGCAGATCGAAAATACACAACAGCAGGTAACAATAGGAAAAGTTGGTTTTGCCTAATAAGTCCTCTTTAAAATGACGTGGCGGACCACATTTTATGATGAAGCGGGCCTCATCTGGCCCTCGGACCTTGAGTTTGACACCAGTGCATTAGGGTGTCACTACTTTGTCCTTTTTACAGAAAGTCCAGCGTGAGTCTGTAGAAGTTTGCAACCTCAAACGCTCCTTTGATCAAAGCTAAATTAAACACTGGGCAATTAGCAAAGTGAAATTAGCGGCGTTTAACAGCATCCATTTCCTTAATTAAAGTTAGATGACGAGCGTGATGAAGAGAAATCCTCCAGGAGATGAGAGCAATAGATCTGGATATTGGGTGTCAGCTGGAGCGCAAACAAAGTGGGACTGCGACACACAAGGAAGGAGAAGAAAAAAAAAGAAGCCACAAGTAAATAAATGAAGAGCGATGACGGTGAGAGCGTGCCTCCACTGGGTATCGTGTACTTATGAGGGGCCCCCACAATGCACTGGGCCTCTGGTTACAGTGTAAAGGCTGTGTTACTGATGCTTTGAAACATACATACATGCAGTACTGTACATAACCATGCAGGACTATTGCACAAGTGACAGGAGACCACCATGACCCCGTTACTGCTAAATGAACCAGCGATGTAACCATCTGTCCTTGTGTTCGATACTCTAGCTCCATTTTGCACTCAGGCTCAACTCGCTTACTGTATGGAATTGTAAAACTCTGCATCCGAAGGCTGAAATGTACATAAATTGCTTGACACAGTAAAACAACAACAACTAATATTTAGACCAAAGAGAGCTGTGAGAATGACAAAACCAGCTGTAATATGCATGCCAGGCCAGTAGTTGGCGATGTCACTTTGTGGAAAGAGACACATCTTTGACTTATAAGTTTTTTTTTGTTTGTTTTTTTGCTTTTTTTTTTTAATTGAACAATGTATATACAAACATATATTTTCAATGTACACACAAATCAAGGCACTTTCAACAAATTCAAACATACGACGGGGGGGTCGCAGCTTGCTGCGAGGTTTGTTCTCCCAGGATGCAAACGGACTATTCCGGACAAGGCGTGCAGGTAGGGACATACTTATTTCCCAAAACTCAAAAGGGTACAAAAAACAGAAAACAACCCGAAGGCAAGCGTGCCTGTCGCACGCAGAAGCTGAGGCAAAAACTTAGGACATGAAACTATAGACATGAACCTCACGAAACTGTGGCATGAAACAAACACAAAACTGTGGCATGGAACAACTAGCATTAACTATGGCATAGAACAAAAACGAAACTGTGGCATGAAACCAATACGAAACTGTGGCATGGAACAACTAGCATTAACTATGGCATAGAACAAAAACGAAACTGTGGCATGAAACCAATACGAAACTGTGGCATGAAACAACTAAGACTTACGTAGTCCAGGCATGAGGCAAACAACTAACATATAAACTATGGCATTGCATGACACAAACAATGACGCCAGGACGACTGACTGGCAAAGGCTGGCTTAAATAGTCCTTTGATTAGAAGCAGGTGCGCGTCCCGAACACCAGAGGCAGGTGAAAATCATAAGTAGTTATGGTAACTAAAACAAACTCAGGTGTCAAACAGGAACTAAAAGAGTCCAAAACTAACAGAACATAACAAAAACATGACCCGGACCACGGATCATGACAAAAACATGTAAAGGAAAGAAAACTAAAGCAAATACAAATATCAATCAATCAATCAATCAATAAACGTTTATTTTTATAGCCCTAAATCACGAGTATCTCAAAGGGCTGCAAAGGACTGCCCAAGCCACAATGACATCCTCGTTATTTTTATAGAATATAAAAATAATAACAATAAATAATAATGAAAAATAGGATGGGATACAAAATTCAAACAGACAAAAAAGGCTAATCTAAATCACTTTAAATTTCTGCAATGACGAAATCAATTTAAGGGCGTTTGTATTTTTAATCAGTTTCAAAGATTTAATTGATACTTTTAAATTATTAAGCCAATTATAAAATGAAGGTTTTACTTTCATAAATCGACATTTATGTAGATAAAATGTTGCTTAATATCTTTGACTTATAAGTGGTGTTAGAATTTGGGATGGGTATTGTTTACATTTGAACCAGCAAGCAAATTGGTATTCATCTAATAAATAAATTGGTCATGAATATTAAATCATTTTTTGAATCAAATAAATAAATAAATATATGAACTGGCGACTTGTCCAGGGTGTACCCCACTGAGATAGGCTCCAGCACCCCCCCGCAACCCCGAAAGGGACAAGCGGTAGAAAATGGATGGATGGATGGTTAAACAACATGGCCGCCGTCAAGCATAGACAGGCACAACAATTAACAAGGTTGATGCACCTTAATGAGTCAGATTGACCTGAAATTTGGTACACAGCTTCAGGGGATTGACAAACACGTGTGTGTGAAATTTGAGCACGATTGGTTAAAAAAACATGGCTGCCATCAAGCATAAACATCTTTGCAGAGTTAGCAACTATTTGTGCATTATATTTTCTGTCAACTTTGAGGCTATCTGTATACATGTATGCTATATCTATAGTTAAAATATTCTAAATGTTTTATGTTTTTGAAAATGTAAGTTGGTTAATGTTCACCACCATTGCTAGTAAATAATAAACAAATAATAAAAGTAATATTGTAATAATAATCACATTGATGTAAGTTATCATAAATATAATAATAATCATAATCATAAAGATAATAAGAAAAATGTAATTGTTTTTCACTTTTACAACCGTTCAAAAATATAATAATGTCAATATTATATTTTTAAATAAACAGATGTAAAACATAAATGTAAAACATTCAAAATAAAATGTGAACACGATTGGTTAAAAAAACAAGCATAAACATCTTTGCAGAGTTAGCAACTATTTGTCCATTATATTTTCTGTCAACTTTGAGGCTATCTGTATACATGTATGCTATATCTATAGTTAAAATATTCTAAAAGTTTTATGTTTTGGAAAATTTAAGTTGGTTAATGTTCACCACCATTGCTAGTAAATAATAAACAAATAATAAAATTAATCTTGTAATAATAATCACATGTATGTAAGTTATAATAATAATAATAATAATAATAATAATAATAATAATAATAATAATAATAATAATAATAATAAGAAGAAGAAGAAGAAGAAGAAGAAGAAAAATAAAAATAAAATTTCACTTTTACAACCGTTCAAAAATATAATAATGTCAATATTATATTTTTAAATAAACAGATGTAAAACATAAATGTAAAACATTCAAAATAAAATGTGAGCACGATTGGTTAAAAAACATGGCATAATGCATAAACATCTTTGCAAAGTTAGCAACTAATTGTCCATTATATTATCTGTCGACTTTGAGGCTATCTGTGTACATGTATGCTATATCTATGGTTAAAATATTGTAAATTTGTTATGTTTTGGAAAATTTAAGTTGGTTAATGTTCACCACCATTGCTAGTAAATAATAAACAAATAACAAAAGTAATCTTGTAATAATAATCACATGGATGTAAGTTATCATAAATATAATAATAATAATAATAATAATTATAAAGATAATAAGAAAAACAAAATTGTTTTTTCACTTTTCCAACCGTTCAAAAATAATAATGGCACTATTATATTTTCAAATAAACAGATGTAAAACATGAATGTAAAACATTCAAAATAAAATGTGAGCACGATTGGTTAAAAAAAACCAAGCATAAACATCTTTGCAGAGTTAGCAACTATTTGTGCATTATATTTTCTGTCAACTTTGAGGCTATCTGTGTACATGTATGCTATATCTATAGTTAAAATATTCTAATTTTTTTTATGTTTTGGAAAATTAAAATTGGTTAATGTTCACCATCATTGCTAGTAAATAATAAACACACAATAAAAATAATATTGTAATAATAATCACATTGATATAAGTTATCATAAATATAATAATAATCATAATCATAAAGTTAATAAGAAAAATACAATTGTTTTTCACTTTTACAACCGTTCAAAAATATAATAATGTCAATATTATAATTTTAAATAAACAGACGTGAAACATAAATGAAAACATTCAAAATAAAATGTGAGCACGATTGGTTAAAAAACATGGCATAATGCATAAACATCTTTGCAAAGTTAGCAACTAATTGTCCATTATATTATCTGTCGACTTTGAGGCTATCTGTGTACATGTATGCTAGCGTGCATTCTAAACCATTTTAACCACAACCTATAGGGGGCGCCACACATGTCATTTTCACTCAATCTAGCATTTTAGCAACAATTAACAATTAACTGATTCATTTTCTCTGCCCTTGATATGAATAACGAGACTCGAGGTTAGCGGCAGGTCAGCGGTGAGCTGCCTGCTCGCCGTGCCATTTATTCAGCGAAATGAGAAATTGATCACATGATTGCGTTAAGAGGGGACCTGATTCGTTATAATCAGCCCCCGTATTGGCAGGCCCGGGCCCCGGGGCCTCGCTATTGCATTAAGAACACTCGGGCGGCCATAAGGTCAGCCCCCCCCGCTCGGGCCGTTTTACAACTCACCCCTGTGACCTTTTCACGACCGGGCGGCCGCCGCACAAGAGAAGGGAAGGCGGCGTATGACAGCGGCGTGTTAGCGGCCGGTTGACCACACGGGGAGGCGGCGTCTCAGGGGACCCGCGATGAGTTCACACCGCCAGGCAATGATCCGTGCCTGGAGTTTTATTCATCAGCCGACATTGCAGGAACTCGATGATTCGGCTATTCCGAAAATGTACAGTTTGGTGTGCAACCTACCCTTTGACCGTTTGGCCCTCCACGCAACAGTTGTTTTTTTTCCGTGCAAAATGAATGACAAACTGTGTAAACCACCAGGTGCTCTAACCTATTTCCCGCCCCGTGGCTGCACCACGTCAGCTCATTAATCAAACCTGTTTGCACTGGGCCATTGCTGGCTGCTTGTTGATTTAACCATAACACCTCCGCACATAAAAATGGCCTTGGAGCCCGGTTTAGCCTTCAGCAAAAACATGGTTGTTTTTATTTCACGTGCGGCATTTTGGAAATCAGTTGAACACAAGTTATCTGCTCAGTTGCCTTCGTTTCACTGCGCGGCGCTACTTTTGGATTTACTTTTTGAGGAGTGAACAACTCGAGCTTTTTCCCCGTTTCAAGATGTCGAGTGCAGCATTAGAGGAACAATTACATGTATGCATAAAATAATAAACTCGTGTTAAAACATGTAATAACTACAAAACCCAAAACCAGTGAAGTTGGCACGTTGTGTAAATCGTAAATAAAAACAAATTACAATGATTTGCAAATCCTTTTCAACTTATATTCAACTGAATAGAGTGCAAATACAAGATATTTAATGTTCCAACTGAGAAACTACAATTTTTTTTTGCAAATAATCATTAATTTATCATTTAATGGCAGCAACATATTGCAAAAAATTCATTTTTACCACTGTGTTACATGGCCTTTCCTTTTAACAACACTCAGTAAATGTTTGGGAACTGAGAAGAACAATTTTTGAAGCGTTTCAGGTGGAATTCTTTCCCATTCTTGCTTGATGTACAGCTTAAGTTGTTCAACAGTCCGGGGGTCTCCGTTGGCGTATTTTAGGCTTCATAATGCGCCACACATTTTCAATGGGAGACAGGTCTGGACTCGAGGCATGCCAGTCTAGTACCCGCACTCTTTTACTATGAAGCCACACTGTTGTAACATGTGGCTTGGCATTGTCTTGCTGAAATAAGCAGGGGCGTCCATGATAACGTTGCTTGGATGGCAACATGGATTGCTCCAAAACCTGTATGTACCTTTCAGCATTAATGGTGCCTTCACAGATGTGTAAGTTAACCATGCCTTGGGCACTAATACACCCCCATACCATCACACATGCTGGCTTATAAACTTTGCGCCTAGAACAATCCGGATGGTTCTTTTCCTTTTTTTTTTTCCAGAGGACACAACATCCACAGTTTTCAAAAACAATTTGAAATGTGGAATCGTCAGACCACAGAAAACTTTTCCACTTTGCATCCATTGATTTTAGATGAGCTCGGGCCCAGCGAAGCCAGCAGCGTTTCTGGGTGTTGTTGATAAATGGCTTTGGCTTTGCATAGTAGAGTTTTAACTTGCACTTACAGATGTAGCGACCAACTGTAGTTACTGACAGTGGTTTTCTGAAGTGTTCCTGAGCCCATGTGGTGATATCCTTTACACACTGATGTCGCTTTTTGATGCAGTACCGCCTGAGGGATCGAAGGTCCGTAATATCATTGCTTACGTGCAGTGATTTCTCCAGATTCTCTGAACCTTTTGATGATATTATGGACCGTAGATGGTGAAATCCCTAAATTCCTTGCAATAGCTCGTTGAGAAATGTTGTTCTTAGACTGTTGGACGATTTGCTTACGCATTTGTTCACAAAGTGGTGACCCTCGCCCCATCCTTGTTTGTGAATGACTGAGCATTTCATGGAAGCTGCTTTTATACCCAATCATGGCACCCACCTGTTCCCAATTAGCCTGTTCACCTGTGGGATGTTCCAAATAAGTGTTTGATGAGCTTTCTCAGTCTTTTTTGCCACTTGTGCCAGCTTTTTTGAAACATGTTGCAGGCATCAAATTCAAAATAAAGTTTACCAGTTTGAACGTTAAGTATCTTGTCTTTGCAGTCTATTCAATTGAATATAGGTCGAAAAGTATTTGCAGATCATTGCATTCTGTTTTATTTACGTTTTACACAACATGCCAACTTTACTGGTTTGGGGTTTTGTACTATTATGCAATACTATATATATATTATATAATCTGTATTTTAAATATTGTCTTTTTAAATTTTGTGGAAAGTAAAAATAAAAGTTGTATTCTTATAATAATTATTATATTGATGAAGGTTATAAAAAATACAATAATAAAAAAAATATAGTAATGATAATAATTATACAAATAAAATATGTTTTCACTTTTACGACGGTTCAAAATAATGTCAATGCTATCGTTGCTATGCTATACATAGATTTAAAACAGAAATGTAAAAGAATCCAAATAACTTTTTCACGATATTATTTCAATTTATAACTAAAGTATTTGATGTTTTCTATGTTTTGGTAAATTAAAGTTGGTCAATGTTCACCATCATTGGCAGTAAATAATAAATAAATAATACAAGTATTCTAATAATATTAAGCACATTGGTGTGACTTATCATAAATATATTAATAATAAAAATAATAATAGTAAAATATGTTTTCACTTTTACAACTGTTCAAAAAAATAATAATGCCAATATTATCATTTTTGATAAACAGATATAAAACATAAATGTAAAACAACCAAAATAACATCACTTTTACAAGATAGTATTTTAATCTATAGTTAAAATATTCCCAATTGTCTATGTTATGGAACATTTAAGTTGGTTAATGTTCACCATCATTGGTAGTGTATATTAAACTAATAATACAAGTATTATTGTAATAATAATCACATTCATGTGAGTTATAATAAATATAATGATAATAATAATAATAATAATTAGAAAATGACTAATTACATTTTTAGACTTATATTTAACTTTTACAATTGCACAAAATATAATAATGTCAATATTATAATTAATAGACATACATCAGAAAAAAATAACATTACTGATATACCATAGTATTATTAATTACAATCAAAGTATTATGTTTTTTTATTTTTGGGGAAAATTGTTTAGTGTTAATAATCATTTAAATAGTATGCATTTTAGTAAAAAGTGTCACAATCGGTAATATATTTATTAGTTTATTAAAGTTATTCTAAAACAATATTATTTACTTAAAAATATGTTGTAACTCTTTAGAAAATTGTAACCATTATATTATTCATAATCACCTTTAGTTATCATTTCAAATAATTCAACTGATCAAACATAATACATCAGTATAGTTTTCTTTCTTTTCCTTATCGTTATTGAAACTATTTCACTACATGAAGCAGGTTGGCAGACAGTTGTCAGACTTTTTATTTATTTATTTAAAGAGTTGTAATTAAAATGGGAACGAAAGCCCTGCCTTTGCCACCCGGGAAGATTTCCCACTTCTGGAATGCCATCTCCACACTTCTTCCACACTTCCCTGATGCGTTCCTTCACACTTCACGGCCAGGCTGTTCACACTGCAAAACATCTGCACTGAATGGATTCCACTTCCTGGGCCTTAAATAAAATCAAGTCTTCAACCAAAACAACAAAAACATGAAGACAACTTTTTTTTTTTTTACAATAAAATGTTTTCTTACAATAACATTTTAAAGTCTTTGCAAGCAACTCGTGCCAGTGTGTCCGTGCAACACTGAAGTGGTAAGAATTCCAATGACCCTTAAAACAATGGCTGGGAGGCTGGGGGGGGGCTGGCAGGGATCGGGTCTGGCTACTGACTGAGGACCCTTGGGTCAGGGTTTGAAATTAGGCCAAGGGATTGAAACTCGATAGTTAGTGTTTCAAATAGGGGTGTCAAGCTAAATTTGGTGTTTACAGAAGGTGTGAGACTGGGGTTAGGGTTACATATTAGGATTTTCCAACTGGGGTTAGGGTTTCAACCTATGGTTAGGGTTTCATATTAGGGTCTCTTGTCACTGTCAGGGTTTTCATTTACGGTTTTGCAATCATATTGCCATGATCCTTCATAACAGTTTTGAATTGTGTTTATCATTCTTATTTGTATTGTATCATTTCCTGTTTGTGCTCTTATTTTCTTAGTTCCTCTTCCTTTGTTGGTATGTTATGTGGTTTGGGTTTGAAATTAGGCCAAGGGATTGAAATTAGGGTTTCACTCAATAGTTCGGGTTTCAAATAGGGGTGTCAATCTAGATTTGGTATCTACAGAAGGTTTGAGACTGGGGTTAGGGTTTCGTATTAGGGTTTTCCAACTGGGGTAAGGGTTTCAACCTATGGTTATGGTTTCTTATTAGGGTCTCTTGTCACTGTCAGGGTTTTCATTTACGGTTTGCAATCATATTGCCGTGATCCTTCATAACAGTTTTGAATTGTGTTTATCATTCTTCTTTGTTTTGTATGATTTCCTGTTTGCGCTCTTATTTTCTTAGTTTCTCTCCCTTTGTTGGTATGTTATGTGGTTTGGGTTTGAGATTAGGCCAGGGGATTGAAATTAGGGTTTCACTCAAAAGTTTGGGTTTCAAATAGGGATGTCAATCTTGATTTGGTATTTACAGAAGGTGCGAGACTGGGGTTAGGGTTTCATATTAGGGTTTTCCAACTAGGGTAAGGGTTTCAACCTATGGTTAGGGTTTCATATTAGGGTCTCTTGTCACTGTCAGGGTTTACATTTACGGTTTTGCAATCATATTGCCATGATCCTTCATAACAGTTTTGAATTGTGTTTATCATTCATCTTTGTTTTGTATCGTTTCCTGTTTGTGCTCTTATTTTCTTAGTTCCTCTTCCTTTGTTGGTATGTTATGTGGTTTAGGTCTAAAATTAGGCCAAAGGATTGAAATTAGGGTTCCACTCTATAGTTAGGGTTTCAAATTGGGATGTCAAGCTAGATTTGGTGTTTACAGAAGGTTTGAGATTGGGGTTAGGGTTTCATATTAGGGTTAGGGTGTCATATTAGGGTCTCTTGTCACTGCCAGGGTTTGCCATGATCTTTCATAACAGTTTTGAATTGTGTTCATCATTCTTCTTTGCTTTCTATCATTTCCAGTTAGTGCTCTTATTTTCCAAGTTTGTCTTCCTTTGTTGGTATGTTAAGTGGCTAGGTCACTTTACCCCTGTTGTGAGCTGCTCTCCTCCACTGTTCCTGGTTGGCAATCAGGAGGGTTTATCGTCCCACGCCATTTGTCAGACAATAATAATAAAATGACTTTTATGTGCACTCCATCTTCTTTGTAGTTAGAGTTCTGTGCAGCGCTCGTAATTGGTTGACGGCACGATGCGCACCCTGAACTCCATTGTAAAAAAAGCTTGTGTCTATATTTGTTGATTGTTCTATTTTATTTTATGCTTACATCTACCATGTTCACGTTGGTTAGGTTTATAGTTATGTTACCTTGATTTTGGCTATGGTGTCATTTTTGATTATTGTTTTGTTTATATTAAAAGTGTAATATTTGAATGATGGTAAATAAATGTGCTGTGGCAGTTGCGGATGTCACCAATGTGGCGGTTTGAGGAGACACTCAATTGTTTTTCCAAACATTATTTAACATGAATTACTGGTTAATTACCAGTTAATTAATTAATTCATTAATTAATTACTGGTTAATTAATTACCGCATTAGAATGCTGATCAGTAAGTGCTTCAATTTAATGACTTTGCAAATATACTGAGACAGAGTCTAAGTTTATTGAGTTATTCATGTTGTTTTTGAAACTGCACCAATTTTTTTCGTCAGAATTTTCAACTAACTTGAAGTGTTTTGCCAAGTGGATTATTCGTAATGTATACATTTTCAGAATGTGTTTGTTCTATTTTTGGTCAAAAAGTAAGACAAAGGAAACAATCTGACGTTGTCTTTATTTTTAAGTTATTATGCCATGATTTTACCAGTCTGGCCCACTTGGAAATAGATTTTCCTCCGTGTGGCCCCTGAGCTAAAATGAGTTTGACACCCCTCATCCAGAACATGTTTTGCCTCATTCAGTATCAATGAACCTAAAAAAGGAAGAAAAAAAAGTTGCAGTCTAAATAATCCCCATCACTCGTCTCAGTGTCAGCGCGAAATGTTTACACGAGCAATTGTGCACGCAGAGGTAATCTCGGCGGCTTTCGGCGTCGACGACAGTTGACGAGCTCGTTCCGCCAGCTCGCGGTAGCCTGGGAGCACAAAGTGTGTACATAAATGTCCCCGCAGGTGACTCCAAAGCGCTGTAAAGTGTGTAACTAAAGCTTAGCGGGCCTCATTCAGAAAGTGTTTACCACGTCGATACATCACCGGGTAGTGACGGGACGAGAGGAGGAGGTTGAATTCCTAAAACCTCAGCCAAAGAAATCTGAGCGGACAAAATCATTATACCATAAGACGTGAAAATGAAAATGAAATATGGCATTGCTTTACTGCTAGAACAACTTTTAGCTCAACTCAGCATTTGTGCTTTGTTTGTGGGACAATTTCTGCAATTTTCCTGACTTTGTGGATTATTTCTGGTCTTATTCCGACTCATTCTGATTGGGCTGTCATTAATTACTGACAAGCGGTTCGATTGCGTTAAAAACATGACAGACTTCTATTACACACAGGCATGTAGTCATGCCTACACTTTGGCTTTTGTAATATTTTGAGTTTTTTTTTTTTTTTTTCTGAATTTGTTTCTTATCAATGAGTGATCGCTCTACAGTCATTGTACGATTCAACTACTGCAGGGGTCACCAACGCGTAGCCCGCGGGCACCAGGTAGCCCGTAAGGACCAGATGAGTAGCCCGCCGGCCTGTTCTAAAAATAGCTCAAATAGCAGCACTTACCAGTGAGCTGCCTCTATTTTTTAAATTGTATTTATTTACTAGCAAGCTGGTCTCGCTTTGCTCGACATTTTTAATTCTAAGAGAGACAAAACTCAAATAGAATTTGAAAATCCAAGAAAATATTTTAAAGACTTGGTCTTCACTTGTTTAAATAAATTCATACATTTTTTTACTTTGCTTCTTATAACTTTCAGAAAGACAATTTTAGAGAAAAAATACAACCTTAAAAATGATTTTAGGATTTTTAAACACATATACCTTTTTATCCTTTTAAATTCCTTCCTCTTCTTTCCTGACAATTTAAATCAATGTTCAAGTAAATTTATTTTTTTATTGTAAAGAATAATAAATACATTTTAATTTAATTCTTCATTTTAGCTTCTGTTTTTTCGACGAAGAATATTTGTGAAATATTTCTTTAAACTTATTATGATTAAAATTCCAAAAAATTATTCTGGCAAATCTAGAAAATCTGTAGAATCAAATTTAAATCTTATTTCAAAGTCTATTGAATTTCTTTAAAAAATTTTGTTCTGGAAAATGTAGAAGAAATAATGATTTGTCTTTGTTACAAATATAGCTTGGTCCAATTTGTTATATATTCTAACAAAGTGTAGATTGGATTTTAACCTATTTAAAACATGTCATCAAAATTCTAAAATTCATCTTAATCAGGAAAAATTACTAATGATGTTCCATAAATTATTTTTTAATTTTTTCAAAAAGATTCGAATTAGCTAGTTTTTCTCTTCTTTTTTTCGGTTGAATTTTGAATTTTAAAGAGTCGAAATTGAAGATAAACTATGTTTCAAAATTTAATTGTCATTTTTTTCGTGTTTTCTCCTCTTTTAAACCGTTCAATTAAGTGTAAATATCATTAATTATTAATAATAACATAGAGTTACAGGTAAATTGAGCAAATTGGCTATTTCTGGCAATTTATTTAAGTGTGTATCAAACTGGTAGCCCTTCGCATTAATCACTACCCAAGAAGTAGCTCTTGGTTTCAAAAAGGTTGGTGACCCCTGAACTACTGTATGTTGTAATCGCGCAGAAGCATACACTTATACCGTGTATTGGCCCACATCTTCCATACGTTCCACAGAAAGGGTAAGTGTACTGAAATCATCAAAATATGGAGTGTTAGGGCCATGCTGAAAAAAAAAAATTGGGCGCATTGGCATACTTGCCAACCTTGAGACCTCCTAATTCGGAAGATGGGGGGGGGGGGGGGGGGCGGAGTTGAGGTGGGTGGGGTTTGGTGGTAGCGGGGGTGTATATTGTAGCGTCCCGGAAGAGTTAGTGCTGCAAGGAGTGGTATAACTCAGTTGGTAGAGTGGCCGTGCCAGCAACTTGAGGGTTCCAGGTTCGATCCCCGCTTCCGCCATCCTAGTCACGGCTGTTGTGTCCTTGGGCAAGACACTTTACCAACCTGCTCCCAGTGCCACCCACACTGGTTTTAATGTAACTTAGATATTGGGTTTCACTATGTAAAAACGCTTTGAGTCACTAGAGAAAAGCGCTAGATAAATATAATTCACTTCACTTCACTTCAAGGGGTTCTGGGTATTTGTTCTGTTGTGTTTATGTTGTGTTACGGTGCGGATGTTCTCCCGAAATGTGTTTGTTATTCTTGTTTGGTGTGGGTTCACAGTGTGGCGCATATTTGTAACAGTGTTAAAGTTATTTATACGGTCACCCTCAGTGTGACCTGTATGGCCGTTGATCAAGTATGCTTTGCATTCACTTGTGCGGACACGACGACAGGTTGTAGAGGACGCTAAAGGCAGTGCCTTTGAGGCACGCCCCCAATAATGTTGTCCGGGTGGAAATCGAGAGAAATTCGGGAGAATGGTTGCCCTGGGAGATTTTCGGGAGGGGCACTGAAATTCGGGAGTCTCCCGGGAAAATCGGGAGGGTTGGCAAGTATGTGCATTGGGCTAAAAAAATGTGTCCGGTGGCTGAAAGTCGACTCCATGTAAAGTAACTATATACTGTATATATATCTATATATATATATATATATATCTATATCTATATATATATATATATATATATATATATATATATATATATATATATATATATATGTAGATATATATATATATATATATATATATATATATATATATATATATATATATATATATATATATATATATATATATATATATATATATATATATATATATATATATATATATATATATATATATATATATATATATATATATATATATATATATGTGTGTGTGTGTGTGTGTGTGTGTGTGTGTGTGTTTTCCAAACAAATCCAAAACAATTAAAAACAAGTTTATATAGATACAGTATACTCCAGATATGTTCATTCCGTCTCTAAAATATAAAACACCTACTGTAAATTCCGGACTATAATCCGCTACTGTTTTCCTACGCTTTGAACCTTGCAGCTTATAAAACGGTGCTACTAATATATAGATTTTTCTTCGCTCAAGGCCATAATGTTTTGTGTCCAATTATTTTCATTAAACACAAGCAGAAACACTGAAAAGGTGTGTTATTGTTTCTGCTATAGTGCCATCTTTTGGACTGCGGGTGTTGTGGGTTTACAATTGAATTCCTTTTTTAATGTCTTTAAGATGAAACTAAAACCGTCCATAGCGTTCCTGCTCGAAATTATTATTCATTCATCACTCCAAGCAAAGTTTGTTTGTTTTTGTTTGTTTACAATATAACTAAAACAATTCATACTTACTACCCAAAAGGGACAAGCGGTAGAAAATGGATGGATGGATAGAACGTCCCATGTGTGATGTCTGTAGGATTGTTTTCATGCTTATTTCTACGTCGTTAGCATTAGCGAATATGCTAACACGTTTACGAGTGTCTGTGTTAGTATTATTAACTTACAATGGCATTCTTTTCGTTTTGTTTCAGTTTCACAAATTCCTCAGTAAACTCACCAAGACGTCACTGTGGAGTTATTGAGTCTGTTGGAGAGCTAGCTTCCCCAGCTAGTGGGTCCATAACGATGACTTCTGTTTTGTTCGATCAGCCGTTTTACAGACACCATTTTGAAACAATTAAGGTATGTAAATAAAGTCTTTATATCTGCAGCTCATATATGGAAAAATGTTTTTATCTTCTAAAATTTTGTGGTTGCGGCTCTATAGTCCGGAAAATACGATAATTAAGGTTTTTACATTTGTGTTAAAAAGCCGGTTTCAACCAAATCCATGCAACAATTATTTTTTTAGTGTTAGTATTTTAGTACAAAGGGTAGTAGTAGTAGTTTAGTGTGTATGGGGTGGCAATGTTGGGTTTAGGGTGTGATGGGGGCCCATAATTTGGTGCTACGCCCCTGATTGCAGATGTAATTATTTTAAGTGGATGCATTTTCTAAATTGTCGGTTTATTTCTCTGCAAGATTGCCTATTTATGAGCTTAAAAATAAGATATGGCCTACAACTGAGTCAGCAAACACGTATTTTTGTATTCAAATACAAAACCGTCGACCAAAACAACTCAAAACCGGACAATTAAACAGTATAATCACCGCACACTTTAGCGCACTCGGGGCCGAGCTTCATTGATTTGAGGCGGACTAGCGAAGGTGACTCAGGAGGAAACTCTGCGAAAAAGAAATTGACCCCTGACCTTTGGCCGCCCCCTCCTCTCTGGCGAACCACGGTGTCGTGACCTCTGGTGAACGCCAGCCCAGCAGGTGCATCTTGGCCTGGATGCACCTGATTTAAAACTCCTTTGCATCAATAACTGGATGCAGATATTTAATATTCAATTACTTGAGCTGCATTTATTCTCACTTGTAAAGGAGAAATGGTCATGAACAATAAAATAAAATTAGGCTACAATTACTTTTAAGGTCAGCTGGACTAAAACAGCCACTTTAAAGTTATTATTCATATAAACACATTTTTTTATATTATTTCCTTACATGAGATTTTAACCTTTTTCCAGTAAATGACTTCATCCGTCATTGGCTTAAAATGCTCTTAAATTGATTGTTACCCCACAAGTGGCAGTTTTAGCTATAAGCCTCACTGGCAAATTTCCTAAAAAAAATATTCCTGTTTATTTGTGCTCAGCGCGTATCGCATATGTGTGTCAGATAAATATATGAATGTAAATATTTTGTATTTACTATGAAAAATCACGTATGCGTATGAACAATAAACAGAAATAATACATTGACAACTACAATTCAGTCCAATCCAATATTTGCAATAGTCATGTGTTTAAATTCCAGAAAATGTCCAATGTTTGCATGAAAAGGATAAAAAAAAAATCAGGTTGATAGGAAAGAAACGTGTTGGATATTGCAAAACCCAAAACAAGTGAAGTTGGCACGTTGTGTAAATGGTAAATAAAAACAGAATACAATGATTAGCAAATCCTTTTCAACCTATATTCAATTGAATGGACTGCAAATAAAATATACTTAACATTGGAACTGAGAACTTTGTTATTTTTTGCAAATATTAGCTCGTTTGGAATTTGATGGCTGCAACATCAAAAAAGATGACACAAGTGGCAAAAAAGACTGAGAAAGTTGAGGAATGCTCATCAAACACTTATTTGGAACATCCCACAGGTGAGCAGGCTAATTGGGAACAGGTGGGTGCCATGATTGGGTATAAAAGCAGCTTCCGTGAAATGCTCAGTCATTCACAAACAAGGATGGGGCGAGGGTCACCACAAATGCGTGAGAAAATTGTCCAACAGTTTAAGAACAACATTTCTCAACAAGCTATTGCTAAAAAAAAAATTGGGATTTCACCATCTACGGTCCGTAATATCATCAAAAGGTTCAGAGAATCTGGAGAAATCACTAAATGTAAGCGATGATATTACGGACCTCGATCCCTCAGGCGGTACTGCATCAAAAAGTGACATCAGTGTGTAAAGGATATCACCACATGGGCTCAGGAACACTTCAGAAAGCCAGTCAGTAACAACAGTTTGTCGCTACATCTGTAAGTGCAAGTTAAAACTCTACTATGCAAAGCGAAAGCCATTTATCAACAACACCCACTCGCTCATTTAAGATGGACTGATGCAAAGTGGAAAAGTGTTCCGTGGTCTGACGATTACACATTTCAAATTGTTTTTGGAAACAGTGGATGTCGTCGTTTCCTCCGGACCAAAGAGGAAAAGAACCATCCGTATTGTTTTAGGCGCAAAGTTGAAAAGCCAGCATCTATGATGGTATGGGGGTGTATTAGTGCCCAAGGCATGGGTAACTTACACATCTGTGAAGGCACCATTAATGCTGAAAGGTACATACAGGTTTTGGAGCAACATATGTTGCCATCCAAGCAACGTTATCATGGACGCCCCTGCTTATTTCAGCAAGACAATGCCAAGCCATGTGTTACAACAGCATGGCTTCATAGTAAAAGAGTGCGGGTACTAGACTGGCCTGCCTGTAGTCCAGATCTGTCTCTCATTGAAAATGTGTGGCGCATTATGAAGCTTAAAATACTCCAACGGAGACCCTGGCCTGTTGAACAACTTAAGCTGTACATCAAGCAAGAATGGGAAATAATTCCACCTGAAAAGCTTCAAAAGTGTGTCTCCTCAGTTCCCAAATGTTTACAGAGTGTTGTTAAAAGGAAAGGCCATGTAACACAGTGGTAAAAACGCAATGTGTTACTGCCATTAAATTCTAAGTTAATGATTATTTGAAAAAAAAGAAACATGAAGTATCTTGTCTTTGCAGTCTATTCAATTGAATATAGGTTGAAAAGGTTTTGCAAATCATTGTATTCTGTTTTTATTTACGAATTACACAACGTGCCAACTTCACTGGTTTTGGGGTTTTGTATATATTATGTTACGTTTATTAGTAAAACCATATCAATACTATACATAGGTTTTATTTTATATGTTTTGACATTAGTTATTTATAATAAATTAATTTCAAGTAATACAACAATCTGAGGAGCCACTTGGAAGTGAGTCGAGCCAGAAGAGCCGGAATTCCCACCACTACGTTGACATGAGCGGCCGCTATGTTTTTATGTGGACAGGTGACCCCCTGATATAGTGCGAACATTATTCATTAGTGCTGACTTTTGGGGTTTAGGAACCACAACATTCCGAACACGTCGCCAAGCTTAATTAACATGGCCTGAAATGAGTGGTGGCATGTAAACAATGAATGAGATCACATCACGAGCGATTGGAAGGCCAGCTGCTCTCGGTGGTGGCACGCGGGCCACCTCAGTAGCCGTTAAACAACAGCTGCACGCCGCCGACCGACATGTTTGCCAGCGCGTACGTGTGCATTTGAACGCCACGTCTGATCCCACAGCTTTGCTGCTCGGATCCCACGGAGTCTGGAGTCATCCTGTCTGATGCACTGTGCACCACCAAGGAAGGCTTTCTAGTGGGGATGTTCTCACCATGTGTCGTACTGTACCGTGTGTGTGTGTGTGTGTGTTTGTGTGTGTGCATGCTCGTGTGGCCGGACTTGAGGGGGTGAGTCACAGCGGCCCAGTGCGGGATCAAACACTTGTCTCAGGCTCTGGCTTTCTAATCAAGTCTGATGTTTTATCATCACCGTGGTGCTCTGTCAGAGCTCAGCAAGGAAAGTTGATACGGACTCTGACACTTAACGTTCCCCGTTGGCTTATTCCCATCACTTAGCTAAAAAAAAATAAAAAAAAATTAAGTTTTGGGAGCAGTTAGACTTGAGCTGTGTTAAATACTGTACTTTTTTTGTGTTTTGGCCTTTTTGCCATGAAAAATGTAGTTTCTGTAAAATTCAAGTAATATTTAGTCAGAGCTCAGCAAGGAAAGTAGATACGGACTCTGACACTTATCGTTCCCCGTTGGCTTATTCCCATCACTTAGCTAAAAAAAAAAATAAAAAAAATAAAAATAAAATTAAGTTTTGGGAGCAGTTAGACTTGAACTGTGTTAAATACTGTACTTTTTTGTGTTTTGGCCTTTTTGCCATGAAAAATGTAGTATCTGTAAAATTCAAGTAATATTTAGTCAGAGCTCAGCAAGGAAAGTTGATACGGACTATGACCCTTAACGTTCCCCGTTGGCTTATTCCCATCACTTAGCTAAAAAAATAAATAAAAAAAAATAAAAAAAAATTACGTTTTGGGAGCAGTTAGACTTGAGCTGTGTTAAATACTGTACTTTTTTGTGTTTTGGCCTTTTTGCCATGAAAAATGTAGTATCTGTAAAATTCAAGTAATATTTAGTCAGAGCTCAGCAAGGAAAGTAGATACGGACTATGACACTTAACGTTCCCCGTTGGCTTATTCCCATCACTTAGCTAAAAAAAAAATAAATAAAAATAAAATAAAATTAAGTTTTGGGAGCAGTTAGACTTGAGCTGTGTTAAATACTGTACTTTTTTGTGTTTTGGCCTTTTTGCCATGAAAAATGTAGTATCTGTACAATTCAAGTAATATTTAGTCAGAGCTCAGCAAGGAAAGTTGATACGGACTCTGACACTTAACGTTCCCCGTTGGCTTATTCCCATCACTTAGCTAAAAAAATTTAAAAAAAATGTAAAAAAATAAAATTGAGGTTTTGGGAGCAGTTAGACTTAAGCTATGTTAAATACTGTACTTTTTTGTGTTTTGGCCTTTTTGTCATGAAAAATGTAGTATCTGTAAAATTCAAGTAATATTTAGTCAGAGCTCAGCAAGGAAAGTAGATACGGACTATGACACTTAACGTTCCCCGTTAGCTTATTCCCATCACTTAGCTAAAAAAATAAAAAATAAAAAAAATAAAACATTTAATTTTGGGAGCAGTTAGACTTAAGCTGTGTTAAATACTGTACTTTTTTTGTGTTTTGGCCTTTTTGCCATGAAAAATGTAGTATCTGTAAAATTCAAGTAATATTTAGTCAGAGCTCAGCAAGGAAAGTTGATACGGACTCTGACACTTAACGTTCCCCGTTGGCTTATTCCCATCACTTAGCTAAAAAAAAATAAAAAAATAAAAAAATGAAGTTTTGGGAGCAGTTAGACTTAAGCTATGTTAAATACTGTACTTTTTTGTGTTTTGGCCTTTTTGCCATGAAAAATGTAGTATCTGTAAAATTCAAGTAATATTTAGTCAGAGCTCAGCAAGGAAAGTTGATACGGACTCTGACACTTAACGTTCCCCGTTGGCTTATTCCCATCACTTAGCTAAAAAAATAAAAAAAAAATAAAAACAATTAAAATTGAGGTTTTGGGAGCAGTTAGACTTAAGCTGTGTTAAATACTGTCCTTTTTTGTGTTTTGGCCTTTTTGTCATGAAAAATGTAGTATCTGTAAAATTCAAGTAATATTTAGTCAGAGCTCAGCAAGGAAAGTAGATACGGACTCTGACACTTAACGTTCCCCGTTGGCTTATTCCCATCACTTAGCTAAAAAAAAATAAAAAAAATAAAAAATTGAAGTTTTGGGAGCAGTTAGACTTAAGCTATGTTAAATACTGTACTTTTTTGTGTTTTGGCCTTTTTGCCATGAAAAATGTAGTATCTGTAAAATTCAAGTAATATTTAGTCAGAGCTCAGCAAGGAAAGTTGATACGGACTCTGACACTTAACGTTCCCCGTTGGATTATTCCCATCACTTAGCTAAAAAAATTTTTAAAAAATTAAAAAAAATTAAAATTGAGGTTTTGGGAGCAGTTAGACTTAAGCTATGTTAAATACTGTACTTTTTTGTGTTTTGGCCTTTTTGTCATGAAAAATGTAGTATCTGTAAAATTCAAGTAATATTTAGTCAGAGCTCAGCAAGGAAAGTAGATACGGACTATGACACTTAACGTTCCCCGTTAGCTTATTCCCATCACTTAGCTAAAAAAAAAATTTAAAAAAAATTTTTAGTTTTGGGAGCAGTTAGACTTAAGCTGTGTTAAATACTGTACTTTTTTTGTGTTTTGGCCTTTTTGCCATGAAAAATGTAGTTTCTGTAAAATTCAAGTAATATTTAGTCAGAGCTCAGCAAGGAAAGTTGATACGGACTCTGACACTTAACGTTCCCCGTTGGCTTATTCCCAACACTTAGCTAAAAAAAAAATAAATAAAAATAAAATAAAATTAAGTTTTGGGAGCAGTTAGACTTGAGCTGTGTTAAATACTGTACTTTTTTGTGTTTTGGCCTTTTTGCCATGAAAAATGTAGTATCTGTAAAATTCAAGTAATATTTAGTCAGAGCTCAGCAAGGAAAGTAGATACGGACTCTGACACTTAACGTTCCCCGTTGGCTTATTCCCATCACTTAGCTAAAAAAATTTAAAAAAAATTAAAAAAATTAAAATTGAGGTTTTGGGAGCAGTTAGACTTAAGCTATGTTAAATACTGTACTTTTTTGTGTTTTGGCCTTTTTGTCATGAAAAATGTAGTATCTGTAAAATTCAAGTAATATTTAGTCAGAGCTCAGCAAGGAAAGTAGATACGGACTATGACACTTAACGTTCCCCGTTGGCTTATTCCCATCACTTAGCTAAAAAAAAATAAAAAAATAAAGAAACGAAGTTTTGGGAGCAGTTAGACTTAAGCTATGTTAAATACTGTACTTTTTTGTGTTTTGGCCTTTTTGTCATGAAAAATGTAGTATCTGTAAAATTCAAGTAATATTTAGTCAGAGCTCAGCAAGGAAAGTAGATACGGACTCTGACACTTAACGTTCCCCGTTGGATTATTCCCATCACTTAGCTAAAAAAAAATAAAAAAATAAAAAATTGAAGTTTTGGGAGCAGTTAGACTTAAGCTATGTTAAGTACTGTACTTTTTTGTGTTTTGGCCTTTTTGCCATGAAAAATGTAGTTTCTGTAAAATTCAAGAAATATTTAGTCAGAGCTCAGCAAGGACAGTTGATACGGACTCTGACACTTAACGTTCCCCGTTGGCTTATTCCCATCACTTAGCTAAAAAAAAAAAAAAAAAAAAAAAAAAATGAAGTTTTGGGAGCAGTTAGACTTAAGCTATGTTAAATACTGTACTTTTTTGTGTTTTGGCCTTTTTGCTATGAAAAATGTAATATCTGTAAAATTCAAGTAATATTTAGTCAGAGCTCAGCAAGGAAAGTAGATACGGACTCTGACACTTAACGTTCCCCGTTGGATTATTCCCATCACTTAGCTAAAAAAAAATAAAAAAATAAAAAAATGAAGTTTTGGGAGCAGTTAGACTTAAGCTATGTTAAATACTGTACTTTTTTGTGTTTTGGCCTTTTTGCCATGAAAAATGTAGTTTCTGTAAAATTCAAGTAATATTTAGTCAGAGCTCAGCAAGGAAAGTTGATACGGACTCTGACACTTAACGTTCCCCGTTGGCTTATTCCCATCACTTAGCTAAAAAAAAAATAAAATAAAAAAAATAAAAAATTAAGTTTTGGGAGCAGTTAGACTTAAGCTATGTTAAATACTGTACTTTTTTGTGTTTTGGCCTTTTTGTCATGAAAAATGTAGTATCTGTAAAATTCAAGTAATATTTAGTCACAGCTCAGCAAGGAAAGTTGATACGGACTCTGACACTTAACGTTCCCCTTTGGCTTATTCCCATCACTTAGCTAAAAAAAAATTTAAAAAAAAAAAATTAGTTTTGGGAGCAGTTAGACTTAAGCTATGTTAAATACTGTACTTTTTTGTGTTTTGGCCTTTTTGCCATGAAAAATGTAGTATCTGTAAAATTCAAGTAATATTTAGTCAGAGCTCAGCAAGGAAAGTTGATACGGACTCTGACACTTAACGTTCCCCGTTGGCTTATTCCCATCACTTAGCTAAAAAAAAAATAATAATAATAATAATAAAATTAAGTTTTGGGAGCAGTTAGACTTGAGCTGTGTTAAATACTGTACTTTTTTGTGTTTTGGCCTTTTTGCCATGAAAAATGTAGTATCTGTAAAATTCAAGTAATATTTAGTCAGAGCTCAGCAAGGAAAGTTGATACGGACTCTGACACTTAACGTTCCCCGTTGGCTTATTCCCATCACTTAGCTAAAAAAATAAAAAATAAATAAAAAAAATTAAAATTGTGGTTTTGGGAGCAGTTAGACTTAAGCTATGTTAAATACTGTACTTTTTTGTGTTTTGGCCTTTTTGTCATGAAAAATGTAGTATCTGTAAAATTCAAGTAATATTTAGTCAGAGCTCAGCAAGGAAAGTAGATACGGACTCTGACACTTAACGTTCCCCGTTGGATTATTCCCATCACTTAGCTAAAAAAATTTAAAAAAAATGTAAAAAAATAAAATTGAGGTTTTGGGAGCAGTTAGACTTAAGCTATGTTAAATACTGTACTTTTTTGTGTTTTGGCCTTTTTGTCATGAAAAATGTAGTATCTGTAAAATTCAAGTAATATTTAGTCAGAGCTCAGCAAGGAAAGTAGATACGGACTATGACACTTAACGTTCCCCGTTAGCTTATTCCCATCACTTAGCTAAAAAAATAAAAAATAAAAAAAATAAAACATTTAATTTTGGGAGCAGTTAGACTTAAGCTGTGTTAAATACTGTACTTTTTTTGTGTTTTGGCCTTTTTGCCATGAAAAATGTAGTATCTGTAAAATTCAAGTAATATTTAGTCAGAGCTCAGCAAGGAAAGTTGATACGGACTCTGACACTTAACGTTCCCCGTTGGCTTATTCCCATCACTTAGCTAAAAAAAAATAAAAAAATAAAAAAATGAAGTTTTGGGAGCAGTTAGACTTAAGCTATGTTAAATACTGTACTTTTTTGTGTTTTGGCCTTTTTGCCATGAAAAATGTAGTATCTGTAAAATTCAAGTAATATTTAGTCAGAGCTCAGCAAGGAAAGTTGATACGGACTCTGACACTTAACGTTCCCCGTTGGCTTATTCCCATCACTTAGCTAAAAAAATAAAAAAAAAATAAAAACAATTAAAATTGAGGTTTTGGGAGCAGTTAGACTTAAGCTGTGTTAAATACTGTCCTTTTTTGTGTTTTGGCCTTTTTGTCATGAAAAATGTAGTATCTGTAAAATTCAAGTAATATTTAGTCAGAGCTCAGCAAGGAAAGTAGATACGGACTCTGACACTTAACGTTCCCCGTTGGCTTATTCCCATCACTTAGCTAAAAAAAAATAAAAAAAATAAAAAATTGAAGTTTTGGGAGCAGTTAGACTTAAGCTATGTTAAATACTGTACTTTTTTGTGTTTTGGCCTTTTTGCCATGAAAAATGTAGTATCTGTAAAATTCAAGTAATATTTAGTCAGAGCTCAGCAAGGAAAGTTGATACGGACTCTGACACTTAACGTTCCCCGTTGGATTATTCCCATCACTTAGCTAAAAAAATTTTTAAAAAATTAAAAAAAATTAAAATTGAGGTTTTGGGAGCAGTTAGACTTAAGCTATGTTAAATACTGTACTTTTTTGTGTTTTGGCCTTTTTGTCATGAAAAATGTAGTATCTGTAAAATTCAAGTAATATTTAGTCAGAGCTCAGCAAGGAAAGTAGATACGGACTATGACACTTAACGTTCCCCGTTAGCTTATTCCCATCACTTAGCTAAAAAAAAAATTTAAAAAAAATTTTTAGTTTTGGGAGCAGTTAGACTTAAGCTGTGTTAAATACTGTACTTTTTTTGTGTTTTGGCCTTTTTGCCATGAAAAATGTAGTTTCTGTAAAATTCAAGTAATATTTAGTCAGAGCTCAGCAAGGAAAGTTGATACGGACTCTGACACTTAACGTTCCCCGTTGGCTTATTCCCAACACTTAGCTAAAAAAAAAATAAATAAAAATAAAATAAAATTAAGTTTTGGGAGCAGTTAGACTTGAGCTGTGTTAAATACTGTACTTTTTTGTGTTTTGGCCTTTTTGCCATGAAAAATGTAGTATCTGTAAAATTCAAGTAATATTTAGTCAGAGCTCAGCAAGGAAAGTAGATACGGACTCTGACACTTAACGTTCCCCGTTGGCTTATTCCCATCACTTAGCTAAAAAAATTTAAAAAAAATTAAAAAAATTAAAATTGAGGTTTTGGGAGCAGTTAGACTTAAGCTATGTTAAATACTGTACTTTTTTGTGTTTTGGCCTTTTTGTCATGAAAAATGTAGTATCTGTAAAATTCAAGTAATATTTAGTCAGAGCTCAGCAAGGAAAGTAGATACGGACTATGACACTTAACGTTCCCCGTTGGCTTATTCCCATCACTTAGCTAAAAAAAAATAAAAAAATAAAGAAACGAAGTTTTGGGAGCAGTTAGACTTAAGCTATGTTAAATACTGTACTTTTTTGTGTTTTGGCCTTTTTGTCATGAAAAATGTAGTATCTGTAAAATTCAAGTAATATTTAGTCAGAGCTCAGCAAGGAAAGTAGATACGGACTCTGACACTTAACGTTCCCCGTTGGATTATTCCCATCACTTAGCTAAAAAAAAATAAAAAAATAAAAAATTGAAGTTTTGGGAGCAGTTAGACTTAAGCTATGTTAAGTACTGTACTTTTTTGTGTTTTGGCCTTTTTGCCATGAAAAATGTAGTTTCTGTAAAATTCAAGAAATATTTAGTCAGAGCTCAGCAAGGACAGTTGATACGGACTCTGACACTTAACGTTCCCCGTTGGCTTATTCCCATCACTTAGCTAAAAAAAAAAAAAAAAAAAAAAAAAAATGAAGTTTTGGGAGCAGTTAGACTTAAGCTATGTTAAATACTGTACTTTTTTGTGTTTTGGCCTTTTTGCTATGAAAAATGTAATATCTGTAAAATTCAAGTAATATTTAGTCAGAGCTCAGCAAGGAAAGTAGATACGGACTCTGACACTTAACGTTCCCCGTTGGATTATTCCCATCACTTAGCTAAAAAAAAATAAAAAAATAAAAAAATGAAGTTTTGGGAGCAGTTAGACTTAAGCTATGTTAAATACTGTACTTTTTTGTGTTTTGGCCTTTTTGCCATGAAAAATGTAGTTTCTGTAAAATTCAAGTAATATTTAGTCAGAGCTCAGCAAGGAAAGTTGATACGGACTCTGACACTTAACGTTCCCCGTTGGCTTATTCCCATCACTTAGCTAAAAAAAAAATAAAATAAAAAAAATAAAAAATTAAGTTTTGGGAGCAGTTAGACTTAAGCTATGTTAAATACTGTACTTTTTTGTGTTTTGGCCTTTTTGTCATGAAAAATGTAGTATCTGTAAAATTCAAGTAATATTTAGTCACAGCTCAGCAAGGAAAGTTGATACGGACTCTGACACTTAACGTTCCCCTTTGGCTTATTCCCATCACTTAGCTAAAAAAAAATTTAAAAAAAAAAAATTAGTTTTGGGAGCAGTTAGACTTAAGCTATGTTAAATACTGTACTTTTTTGTGTTTTGGCCTTTTTGCCATGAAAAATGTAGTATCTGTAAAATTCAAGTAATATTTAGTCAGAGCTCAGCAAGGAAAGTTGATACGGACTCTGACACTTAACGTTCCCCGTTGGCTTATTCCCATCACTTAGCTAAAAAAAAAATAATAATAATAATAATAAAATTAAGTTTTGGGAGCAGTTAGACTTGAGCTGTGTTAAATACTGTACTTTTTTGTGTTTTGGCCTTTTTGCCATGAAAAATGTAGTATCTGTAAAATTCAAGTAATATTTAGTCAGAGCTCAGCAAGGAAAGTTGATACGGACTCTGACACTTAACGTTCCCCGTTGGCTTATTCCCATCACTTAGCTAAAAAAATAAAAAATAAATAAAAAAAATTAAAATTGTGGTTTTGGGAGCAGTTAGACTTAAGCTATGTTAAATACTGTACTTTTTTGTGTTTTGGCCTTTTTGTCATGAAAAATGTAGTATCTGTAAAATTCAAGTAATATTTAGTCAGAGCTCAGCAAGGAAAGTAGATACGGACTCTGACACTTAACGTTCCCCGTTGGATTATTCCCATCACTTAGCTAAAAAAAAAATAAAAAAATAAAAAAATGAAGTTTTGGGAGCAGTTAGACTTAAGCTATGTTAAATACTGTACTTTTTTGTGTTTTGGCCTTTTTGCCATGAAAAATGTAGTATCTGTAAAATTCAAATAATATTTAGTCAAATTTACTCTTCTTAAAAATAGCTGTAACCCAAATTAAGAGACAATTGAATAAATGACCCATTAATTAATTACATTCTAAAATGTAATCTTAAATATTTGTATTTAAACACTTTTTTTTAAATTTCAAGACCTGTTTATATAAAACATGTTGCTAATTAATAAACCTAAATAATTGTATTGAAACTTTTTGTTGTTGTCACGGGACCAATTTATGTATTTTATGACCTTTTTTAACTATGCAATACAAATATTTTTTTTTAAATACATTGGAATTTTTAATACAATTTAAGATGTACTTTTCCCTTTATTTTTATTGAGACAAAGATTATTTATGTATTTATTATGTGTTTGCTTACTATGGTATATTATTTATTTATTTGTTCACTGTTCTGTTACAGAGAACAAGGAAATTGGATACAATTGCTATGGTATGAAAAGGGGTAGGATTAAATAAACTCTGCTTCTTCCCACTCTTTTTCGGACGTGCTGTAATGAAACAACTGGGATTGGGTGATGCCTTACATTGTATCGTATGCATGTTCCAAATAAACTGAAACTGAAACTGAACTGAACTGAACTGAACTGAAGTACTGTGAAACACAAACCTAAATAGTTGTAATAAAAAATGTTTGTCTTTTCATGACCAATTTATATATTTTATGACCTTTTTGTTCATGCAATACAAATATGTTTTAATACATTTAATTTTTTTTATAAAATGTGAAATAATGTATAAATTATTCCGTCAATTAATGAAACTGTGAAATATAAACCTACGTATATGTATTGAAACTTTTTTGTTGTTTCATAACCAATTTTTATATCCCCTGACCTTTTTCAATCAATTAATGTGTTCAAATAAATTACTTTTTTCAAAGAAAATGTAAAATATTTAGTTAAATTGTCACTAATTAATGAAACTGTGAAATACAGACCTCAATATTTGTTTTGAAACTTTTTGTTGTTGTTTTATAACCATTTTTTTCAATCATGCAATACAGATATATATTTAAACACATTTGCATTTTTAATAAAAATGTAAAATAATTTCTTAAATTCTCCACTAATTAATGAAACTTTGAAATACAAACCGAAATATTTGTATTGAACTTTTTTGCTGTTTCATGAACAATTTATTTATGTCATGTCCTTTGTATTTGTGTAGTACAAATATGTGTTCAAATAAATATTGTTTTTAATAAATTGTAAACTACTTTGTTAAATTGTCAACTAATTAATGAAACTGTGAAATACAAACCTATATAATTGTATTTAAACTTTTGTTGTTTTAGGACCAATTTATATATTCCATGACGTTTTTAAATCATGCAATACAAAAATGTGTTTATTTACGTCTACCTTTTTACTAACATGTAAAATAAGTTGTGAAATTCTCTGCTAATTTATAACATTGACGTATAAGCCTAAATATTTGTCTTGAAACTTTTTTGTTCTTTCATGACCAATTTATATATTTCATGACCTCTTTAGTCATGCAGTACAAATGTGTTTACGTGCATTTATATGTTTTATAGAATGTGACATATTTTTTTCATTGTCCACTACAGTAATTAATGAAACTGAAAATACAAAACTAAATATTTGTATTGAAACGTTTGTTGTTTTAGGACTAATTTATATATACCATGACATTTTCAATCATGCAATACAAATATGTTTATTTATGTCTACCTTTTTACTAAAATGTAAAATAAGTTGTTAATGTGTCTGTTAATTTATAAAATTGACGTATAAACCTAAATATTTGTCTTGAAACTTTTTTGTTCTTTCATGACCAATTTATATATTTCATGACCTCTTGAGTCATGCACTACAAATGTGTTTACATGCATTTATATGTTTTATAGAATGTGATTTTTTTTTTATTGTCCATACAGTAATTAATGAAACTGAAAATACAAAACTAAATATTTGTATTGAAACTTTTGTTGTTTTAGGACCAATTTATAAGTACCATGACATTTTTAATCACGCAATACAAATATGTGTTTATTTATGTCTACCTTTTTACTAAAATGTAAAATAATGTGTTAATGTGTATGCTAATTTATAAAATTGACGTATAAACCTAAATATTTGTCTTGAAATTTTTTTGTTCTTTCATGACCAATTTATATATTTCATGATCTCTTTAGTCATGCAGTACAAATGTGTTTACGTGCATTTATGTTTTATAGAATGTGATTTTTTTTCCATTGTCCACTACAGTAATTAATGAAACTGAAAATACAAAACTAAATACTTGTATTGAAACTTTTGTTGTTTTAGGGCCAATTTATATATTCCATGACGTTTTTAATCATGCAATACAAGTACGTGTTTATTTACGTCTACCTTTTTACTAAAATGTAAAATAAGTTGTTAAAGTCTCTGCTAATTTATAAAACTGACATATAAAACTAAATATTTTTCTTGAAACTTTTTTGTTCATTCATGACCAATTTATATATGTCATGACCTCTTTAGTCATGCAGTACAAATGTGTTTATGTGCATTTATATGTTTTATATGTTTTTCTTATTGTCCACCACAGTAATTAACGAAACTGAAAAAAACAAACTAAATATTTGTATTGAAACTTTTGTTGTTTAGGACCATATTATTTATTTCATGACCTTTTTAATCTTGCAGTACAAATGTGTTTAAATACATTTACATTTCTAATAAAATGTGAAATAATTTGTCAAATTTTCCGCTGACAAATGAAACTGTAAAATAAAAACTTAAATAATTGGATTGCAACATTTTGTTGTTGTTCTGTGACCAATTTATATATTTCATGACGTTTTTTTAATCCTGCAATAGAAATATTTGTCTGATGTTGGCAACATATGATGATGACAATGATTAAATACACACAAAATATCGCTACACTCGCGCCAGTGATACAGTAGATACATACACATTGTACATGTACATGCATACATGAATTGATAAATAGTAAACCCGAATAAGTAAGCAGAACTAAAAACAAGTGAGGCAATCAGTTGCCACATATTTTTTGAGTTCATAAACTCAAATATTTGAGTATATCAAATCGTGAATATTTGGAGTTTATTTAAATGTACTTTTAAATTCTAATTAAATTAAACTTACCAATTAAGGCAACTCAAAAATGTTCCTCCTCGTGTCTGCTGCCTGAAAAGGAAGTGCACGCAAATGCTACAAAATAAAAGCACTTCCTCTGTGTGTGTGTGATAATTTATACATACATACACACACAGAGTATAACAACAATACAAATCTATAATGCGATTGATTCATTCTTCATTTATTCTTGATTCGATTTAATGATTTGTTCTTTCAAAATAAGACAACATTAGGTTCAATCCACTGAGTTTGAAATAACTGTGAGTTAATTGTTTTAAGTAGCAGTTACACAATCTGCAAACAAGTTAATATTAACTAAAAATAACAAGTTTAATCAACTTAAAAAGAAGGAAAATGTTACTCACGCGCAACATTTTTAAGTAAGTACAACTTTTAACAACTTTTTAAGTTTCCACTACATATTCTAATTAATTATTTTGAGCAATCGGGTTTACAGTGTGTACATACATACATACATACATATAAATATTGTACATACACAAATACAGACGAGAGTGAGCAATACCAACAAAAAATACAATAAATACAGGAACACGTTCATATACACTGTACATACAACACACAGTATCTTCTATGTAGCTTTTATACTGTGTGCAGTATGTATGGACATACATGTTCATAATCTAACACATTAGTCACTATCTCTCTGCTGCTTGAATGCAGGCTAAAGAGACAGGATGTGGGTGTGGGGGTGACGGGGGGTTAAGGGTTTAAAGCCCCTCAGCGGGTCTATTTTCATTAGAGGCAAACAAATGTGTCACCCCGATCATCATACGGCTGATTTTATCCTTCTGTTACTGTAGCTCCGCAAGCATTTCCTTTTGTGAGCGCTCGCTCCTGATAATCCCGCCCTGACAAAAGGGGCCATGTGCCTCCGCCGAGCTCCGTGACCAAAAGTCGTTTCCATTACATACTTTGCCGGTGATATCATACATAATGGAAGAGCGCTCGTAAGCATTTTTGTTGTGAGGTCTTTCATCCCGTGTTGACATAAACGCCCGTCCCCACGCTGACGTTCGGACACGTTTATGCAGGTTATGCAAACGTGTCGACTTCCTTTTAAAAAAAAAAACCAACGGAATACGTGAAAAGACGGTTTTAATTGATTAATATGAATACTCTCTCTGAGCTTGGCTACTTTTCCAAACCTTGTATTCCACCCTTCCACTTGCAGGCCGACTCCAGTTTTACTCACCCCAAAAGCCCGGAACGCTGTAGAGCAGAGATGTCAAAGTCGTTTTCACTGAGGGCCACATCGCAGGGCCGCTTCTAACAGTGAATACTATTATTACACAATTTTTTAATGCATTTTATTAGTAGAATTTTTTCAAAACTAAATATATTTAAAAAAATAATATGGTAAACTGCAATAATTTCACCTCAAAATGTAGTGTATATTACTGTAAATTCAAAAACAGTGCTGCTGTTTTTATGGTTAAAAAAAGGCAGCTCAGTTGCCAGAATTTTACTGTAAAATTTACATTAGTTTTTTTTTTACTGTGAATTTAAAAAAAACTGCAATTTTACTGTAAAATTTGGCTGCCAGTTTTTTTTTGTTTCTTTCTTTTACGCAAATGGACAACTAGAGGTTTTTCGGTGTATTACTGTAAATGCCAAAACGGCACCACCGTTTATTACAGTAAAAAAAAGTACTGTTTTTTTAATTTAGAGAAAAATGCTGTAAAAACTAAAATGTAAAAAAAATGAATATGGTAAATTGCAAAAATTTCACCTCAAAATTTAGTGTACATTACTGTAAATGGAAAAACAGTACTGCTGTTTTTATGGTTAAAAAAAGGCAGCTAAGTTGCCAGAATTTTACTGTAAAATTTACATTAGTTTTTTTTTACTGTAAATAAAAAAAATGCAATTTTACAGTAAAATTTGTCTGCCAGTTTTTTTTGGTGTTTTTTTTTTAGCGCAAATGGACAACAAGAGGTTTTTCGGTGTATTACTGTAAATGCCAAAACGGCACCACAGTTTATTACAGTAAAAAAAGTTCTGGTTTTTTTTCATTTAGAGAAAAATGCTGTAAAAACTCAAATGTAAAAAGAAAAAAAAAATGGTACATTGCAAACATTTCACCTCAAAATTTAGTGTATATTACTGTAAATGGAAAAACAGTACTGCTGTTTTTATGGTTAAAAAAAGGCAGCTAAGTTGCCAGAATGTTACTGTAAAATTTACATTTGGTTTTTTTTACTGTAAATAAAAAACCCCTGCAATTTTACAGTAAAATTTGTCTGCTAGTTTTTTTTTTGTTTTTTTTTTACGCAAATGAACAACTAGAGGTTTTTCGGTGTATTACTGTAAATGCCAAAACGGCACCACCGTTTATTACAGTAAAAAAAAGTACTGTTCTTTTCATTTAGAGAAAAATGCTGGAAAAACTAAACTGTAAAAAAAAAAAAAAAATGGTGCATTGCAAAAATGTTACCTCAAAATTTAGTGTATATTACTGTAAATGGAACAACTGTACTGCTGTTTGTCTGTTAAAAAAAAGGCAGCTAAGTTGCCAGAATTTTACTGTAAAATTTACATTTCTTTTTTTTTTTACTGTAAATAAAAAACCCCTGCAATTTTACAGTAAAATTTGTCTGCCAGTTTTTTTGTTTGTTTTTTTTTTAACGCAAATGGACAACTAGAGGTTTTTCGGTGTATTACTGTAAATGCCAAAACGGCACCACAGTTTATTACAGTAAAAAAAGTTCTGTTTTTTTTCATTTAGAGAAAAATGCTGTAAAAACTCAAATGTAAAAAAAAAAAAAAATGGTACATTGCAAAAATTTCACCTCAAAATTTAGTGTATATTACTGTAAATGGAAAAACAGTACTGCTGTTTTTATGGTTAAAAAAAGGCAGCTAAGTTGCCAGAATGTTACTGTAAAATTTACATTTGTTTTTTTTTACTGTAAATAAAAAAAACCTGCAATTTTACAGTAAAATTTGTCTGCCAGTTTTTTTGTGTGTTTTTTTTTAGCGCAAATGGACAACAAGAGGTTTTTCGGTGTATTACTGTAAATGCCAAAACGGCACCACAGTTTATTACAGTAAAAAAAGTTCTGGTTTTTTTTCATTTAGAGAAAAATGCTGTAAAAACTCAAATGTAAAAAGAAAAAAAAAATGGTACATTGCAAAAATTTCACCTCAAAATTTAGTGTATATTACTGTAAATGGAAAAACATTACTGCTGTTTTTATGGTTAAAAAAAGGCAGCTAAGTTGCCAGAATTTTACTGTAAAATTTACATTAGTTTTTTTTTTACTGTAAATAAAAAAAATGCAATTTTACAGTAAAATTTGTCTGTCAGTTTTTTTTTGTTTTTTTTTTAGCGCAAATGGACAACAAGAGGTTTTTCGGTGTATTACTGTAAATGCCAAAACGGCACCACCGTTTATTACAGTAAAAAAAAGTACTGTTTTTTTAATTCAGAGAAAAATGCTGTAAAAACTAAAATGTAAAAAAAAAAAATATGGTAAATTGCAAAAATTTCACCTCAAAATTTAGTGTATATTACTGTAAATGGAAAAACATTACTGCTGTTTTTATGGTTAAAAAAGGCAGCTAAGTTGCCAGAATTTTACTGTAAAATTTACATTAGTTTTTTTTTTACTGTAAATAAAAAAAATGCAATTTTACAGTAAAATTTGTCTGCCAGTTTTTTTTTGTGTTTTTTTTAGCGCAAATGGACAACAAGAGGTTTTTCGGTGTATTACTGTAAATGCCAAAACGGCACCACAGTTTATTACAGTAAAACAAGTTTTGTTTTTTTTTCATTTAGAGAAAAATGCTGTAAAAACTCAAATGTAAAAAGAAAAAAAAAATGGTACATTGCAAAAATTTCACCTCAAAATTTAGTGTATATTACTGTAAATGGAAAAACAGTACTGCTGTTTTTATGGTTAAAAAAAGGAAGCTAAGTTGCCAGAATGTTACTGTAAAATTTACATTTTTTTTTTTTTACTGTAAATAAAAAAACCTGCAATTTTACAGTAAAATTTGTCTGCCAGTTTTTTTTTGTTTTTTTTTTAAACGCAAATGGACAACTAGAGGTTTTTCGGTGTATTACTGTAAATGCCAAAACGGCACCACAGTTTATTACAGTAAAAAAAGTTCCGGTTTTTTTCATTTAGAGAAAAATGCTGTAAAAACTCAAATGTAAAAAAAAAAAAAAAATGGTACATTGCAAAAATGTCACCTCAAAATTTAGTGTATATTACTGTAAAGGGAAAAACAGTACTGCTGTTTTTATGGTTAAAAAAGGCAGCTAAGTTGCCAGAATGTTACTGTAAAATTTACATTTGTTTTTTTTACTGTAAATAAAAAACCCCTGCAATTTTACAGTAAAATTTGTCTGCTAGTTTTTTTTTTGTTTTTTTTTACGCAAATGAACAACTAGAGGTTTTTCGGTGTATTACTGTAAATGCCAAAACGGCACCACCGTTTATTACAGTAAAAAAAAGTACTGTTCTTTTCATTTAGAGAAAAATGCTGTAAAAACTAAAATGTAAAAAAAAAAAAAAAATGGTACATTGCAAAAATTTTACCTCAAAATTTAGTGTATATTACTGTAAATGGAAAAACCGTACTGCTGTTTTTATGTTTAAAAAAAGACAGCTAAGTTGCCAGAATTTTACTGTAAAATTTACATTTGTTTTTTTACTGTAAATAAAAAAAACCTGCAATTTTACAGTAAAATTTGTCTCCCAGTTTTTTTTTTGTTTTTTTTTTAACGCAAATGGACAACTAGAGGTTTTTCGGTGTATTACTGTAAATGCCAAAACGGCACCACAGTTTATTACAGTAAAAAAATGTACTGTTTTTTTCATTTAGAGAAAAATGCTGTAAAAACTAAAATGTAAAAAAAAAAAAATTTGGTAAATTGCAAAAATTTCACCTCAAAATTTTGTGTATATTACTGTAAATGAAAAAACAGTACTGCTGTTTTTATGGTTTAAAAAAGGCAGCTCTGTTGCCAGAATTTTACTGTAAAATTCCCTTTTTTTTTTTTTTACTGTAAATAAAAAAAACCCTGCAATTTTACAGTAAAATTTGGCTGGCAGTTTTTTTTTAAGTTTTTTTTTTTAACGCAAATCGACAACTAAAGGTTTTTCGGTGTATTACTGTAAATGCCAAAACGGCACCACCGTTTATTACAGTAAAAAAAAGTACTGTTTTTTTCATTCGGAGAAAAATGCTGTAAAAACCACAGTAAATTTCACAATTTTACCATGAATTCTATTGCTACTTTTACATTGCACAATTTGATGGATAACTTGTTTTGAAATTATTATTATTAGTATTTATTTCTATTTAAAAAATGGTTTGAATGTTTGATAATTAGAGATGTCCGATAATGGCTTTTTTGCCGATATTCCGATATTGTCCAACTGTTAATTACCGATTCCGATATCAACCGATACCGATATATACGGTCGTGGAATGAACACATTATCATACCTAATTTTTTTGTGATGCCCTGCTGGATGCATTAAACAATGTAACAAGGTTTTACAGAATAAGAGAACAACTTCAACTCAAATTATGGAAAAAAGTGCCAACATGGCACTGCCATATTTATTATTGAAGTCACAAAGTGCATTATTTTTTTCTAACATGCCTCAAAACAGCAGCTTGGAATTTGGGATATGCTCTTCCTGAGATAATCCTGATACCCACTACAACTATGGGAAATACTATACTTTGACTTTCACAAAGTCTAAGTCTAAGTCTAAGAAAGTGCTTTATTCTTTTTTTTTTTTTAAACATGCCTCAAAACAACAGCTACAAAAAACAATGAAGGCACACAGCTTCAGTCCAGAGTATACTAGAGTAATAAAGTAAACAATAACATAGTCCTCATTTAGTGCAAGACTGCCTGGCATACTGTATAACAGGAAATTATAAACTGGGCTCAATTTGCCCTGCTCTAAATTATTTGTATGAGTAACACAAATGTGCTGCAAGCTAGTGGTGAGTGCTTGAAGTGGCCTACCAGTCAGCCAGAGCTTCTGAAATGCAAGCTGCAAAGTGTGCGCCATGCAGGGCAGACTATCCACACCAAACTCCACCGTCGTGCGTTGTCCCTGACCACAACGTGAGCTTTCGCCCTGAGGTGTTTTTTGTTGTATTTTTGTTTTTTCTCGGCGGAGTCTTTAAGCGACAACTGTGTGGTACTACTTTTTTTTCGGTGTTTGCTTTTCATCCATCTTCCGCTTGTATTCATCGTGTATCTCCTTATGATTCTTGAAGAGGTGGGAGATCAAATTGCTCGTATTAAAGGAAGACGTCTTGGTTCCTCCTCGCATAACCAACTTTTTGCAGTCATTGCAAATTGCCAGTTTTTTATCCATCAGACACACTTAAAAATAATCCCAAACCATATACATGGTGTCGTTAGTCAGTCACAGAGCGAGCTCGCTTGTTAGCCACGGCTACAGCACCGGCAACAACACACTCTTGTTGTTGTTATGCTGCGATCAATTAAACAACCTTTTACTTTATTATTATTTATTTGATTTATTTAACAATGTAACATATTTCCATTTTTAACATTATTTTGCACGGCTGCCCCTGGCTCAACCCTAAGCATAATTTTATTTTGTGGCCCCCATTACAAAAAACTATTCACCTTTTTTATTTTTGTTTTTTATTTTTATTTTTTTTAATGTGATTTTTATCCGTTTTTAATCAAACTCACATTTAACTTGATGCATGCATGTTTTGCGCTAAAAAATAATACTTTATCCTACCTTTTTTTGTTTTTTTTTCTCATAGGCTGAAGCTTGACCTGGCTGAGCTTGACTTAATGTCTAAATAAGTGCTTCCACCTCGCCATGACGTCACACCGTCGCCAGACTACAAAACCCCGCCAACAGAGGCATCCACAACTGCGTGCAAGCTCACGCCAGAATGCATGAACCTTATGATTTGAAGCATTGGCATTTTTTAACACAAGTATCCAAATTTGTAACAACATTCATAAGTCAGAAATAAATCAATAGAAAAAGTCCAAAATGTTCAACAAAGTCAAAAAGAGCGACACAGTAGCTTTTTTTTTCTTTTTTCTTTTTTCCAATGATTGTCACACACACACTAGATGTGGCAAAATTATTCTCTACATTTGACCCATCACCCTTGATCATCCCCTGGGAGGTGAGGGGAGCAGTGAGCAACATCAGTGGCCGCGCCCGGGAATCATTTTTGGTGATTTAACCCCCAATTCCAACCCTTGATGCTGAGTGCCAAGCAGGGAAGTAATGAGTCCCATTTTTATAGTCTTTGGTATGACTCGGCCGGGGTTTGAACTCACAACCTACCGATCTCAGGGCGGACACTCTAACCACTAAGTCAGGGGTGTCCAAACTTTTTGACTGGGAAGCCGCATTGGGCTTAAATGTTTTTACCGGGGGCCGAATATATATATATATATATATATATATATATATATATATATATATATATATATATATATATATATATATATATATATATATATATATATATATATATATATATATATATATATATATATATATATATATATCCTCTGTGTTTTCTCCCCCCGTCGTGTTCCTTGTCTCGCGTCCTCCTTGTCGTCCTCCCTGCAGCCACGTTACGAGCAGTGTGCCTCGTCTTCCCGCGTTCCCTCCGCTTCCCTGGCTGCCTCTTGGATCTCGACACCCCGCCTGGACACGGACTCTGACGCCTCGCTATCGCCCCCGACTACCTGCCTGTCTCACGGACCTCGAGCCTGCTTTTCCCCCTCCGGGACTTCCGCCTCTCGCTCAACACTCAGGTAACACACACACACAGTCGCACACACCATACACTTTTGGACCCGTCACACTTCATTTCCCTTGTTTATTATATTATTTCCTGATTTATATATATATATTGTGGATATATATAATTAAAGGCCTACTGAAATTATTTTTTTTTATTTAAACGGGGATAGCAGATCCATTGTATGTGTCATACTGGATAATTTCGCGATATTGCCATATTTTTGCTGAAAGAATTTAGTAAAGAAGAACGACGATAAAGGTCACAACTTTTGGTCGCTGATAAAAAAAAGCCTTGCCTGTACTGGAAGTAGCGTGACGTCACCGGAGGAAGGACTCCTCACATTTTCCCATTGTTTACAATGCAGCGAGAGAGATTCAGACCGAGAAAGCGACGATTACCCCATTAATTTGAGCGAGGATGAAAGATTTGTGGATGAGGAAAGTGAGACTGAAGGACTACAGTGCAGTGCAGGACGTATCTTTTTGCGTTCTGACCGTAACTTAGGTACAAGGGTTCATTGGATTCCACACTTTCTCCTTTTTCTATTGTGGATCACGGATTTGTATTTTAAACCACCTCGGATACTATATCCACTTGAAAATGAGAGTCGAGAACGCGAAATGGACATTCACAGTGACTTTTATCTCCACGGCAATACATCGGCGAAGCACTTTAGCTACTGAGCTAACGTGATAGCATCGGGCTCAAACGCAGATAGAAACAAAATAAATAAATCCCTAACTGGAAGGATAGACAGAAGATCAACAATACTATTAAACCATGGACATGTAACTACACGGTTAATAATTCCCAGCTTGGCGAAGATTAACAATGCTGTTGCTAACGACGCCATTGAAGCTAACTTAGCAACTGGACCTCCCAGAGCTATGATAAAAACATTAGCGCTCCACCTACGCCAGCCCTCATCTGCTCATCAACACCCGTGCTCACCTGCGTTCCAGCGATCGACGGAAGGACGAAGGACTTCACCCGATCATTCGTGCGTTCGGCGGCTAGCGTCGGACAGCGCGTCTGCTATCCAAGTCAAAGTCCTCCTGGTTGTGTTGCTGCAGCCAGCCGCTAATACACCGATCCCACCTACAACTTTCTTCTTTGCAGTCTTCATTGTTCATTAAACAAATTGCAAAAGATTCACCAACACAGATGTCCAGAATACTGTGGAATTTTGAGATGAAAACAGAGCTTTTTTGTATTGGATTCAATGGGGTACCAATACTTCCGTTTCAATGATTGACGTCACGCGCATACGTCATCATATGTAGACGTTTTCAACCGGAAGTTTAGCGGGAAATTTAAAATTGCACTTTATAAGTTAACGCGGCCGTATTGGCATGTGTTGCAATGTTAAGATTTCATCATTGATATGTAAACTATCAGACTGCGTGGTCGGTAGTAGTGGGTTTCAGTAGGCCTTTAAATATAGAGCTAAACTACTTCCCACCTGTCTGTGCCGTCTCCTTCCTCCTGTACACCGTAACACTTATAGTCCGAAAAATAGGCTGGTTCTATACAGAAAGAGTCATCTTAAATGACTTCTCTTATGCTCTGGCAGACTGGCACAGTGTGAAAAATTAAATGAAACCATGTTTTCGTCTGGTTTTCACAACAAAGGTTCATTCGTCCTCTAGAAACACGACATAAAACAATGATGGAGAAGGCAAACAATACAGCAAACATTGTCCCTTGAAAAGTCACGTACAATGTCTGTCCGTCCCCCCCCCCCCCCCCCCCCCCCCCGGGTCCCTCGCGTTCCCGAAAGCGGGCCATTAAAGTTCAGGCGAGGTTAATTACACAGAAATGCGAGGCCTGCCGCTGCGCACTGGGCGGGTGGGAGTTGGTCGACGCCTCAAATGTGACGCGACCCCACTCATCAGCACGGCGGGGGTGAGTTTCACAGCGGATTTACACCTTCGAGTGAGTGTCAATCAATCTAGGAAATGCCTTTTAATTCAGGTGGAAAACAGCGCACATTCCCCTTACTTTTTCATATCGGAAGAGACACTATAATAAACAAAAGGTTCAGTTTTTGCGACAAGGTGATACAGTATTACAGCAAGTGGAAAGCGAGCAGGAAGTGAGCGAAGTGAACGATGCGCTGGTCTGTGTTTGAGTAAGGATGAGATTATATTGGATTAAAGGGGATTTTTGCAATGCAAATGAATGCACCTCCAATCAATACGCCCTGTTCTACTCAATATACAAACTAATTAAGAGGTAATACAATCAAACCCGAATAAAATAGATTGCGCGGCCTTCTTTAGAAAGAAATCCAATCAAAGCTTTTTATGTGAATAGATAAAATCTCCGGCGATCTCTCTTTGGGAAGGAATAATGACCTCGGCTTTGTGTCCATTTAATAAGGAAAACTTGTCTTAAGAGCCCGCGCTCAATGTGCATATTCTAATCAATATGAATTACATAGGGTTTTATCTATGTTATCTGCTCCAGACCGCTAAGCTAATTAATGTTTTATCGAGTGTTTTAACTCAATTATTCCGCAAAGTCAAAGAGGTTCTGCGCAATTTTCCGTGCAGGGGGAGTCGGAAGTCTGCGGCCTTTTTCCTCAAGGAAACCAAACCCAAGAGGCTTTTTGACTTTGTCTCGTTGCCAGTGAGTAAAATGCAACTTTTTTACAGTTTCAGTCGCTGGTCGGTACGAAGTTGAGCAGGCAAGTCTACGCATTTGGAGGGAATATCCGAGCCGTTAGAGGCGTGACATCACTCACTTTTTCAACCTCGTTGTGTTTAAAACAATTGTAAAGTAGCAATATTATCGTAGTATTAGTAGACAAGACCCTGTTCTACTAAAGGTTTGATAGCACATGCAAAGCTAATCTACTAAACTCGTACCGTACTAAACTGATACTTTTTTCCTACACTTTGAACCCTGCGGTTAAAAAAAAAGGTGCGGCTAATTTCTAAATTTTAACGGCCATAATGTTTTACCATACCTTAACCTCTAAAGGCCTTAGTAGCCACATGCGTGGACAGCACCTTTTAGCTCTTATTTCCAAAATTGTGTACACTACTGAATTGTGGTCTTATGGCGACATATGGACACTTACACTGCCGTCTGGTGGTGTCAGAAGAGTATAACATACAATAGAATTGGGAAAAATAGTGTAAAAATAAAAATTAGCATGTCACTACACATGAAGTACACGTTTGTTACTTATGGACTAAGTACATCATATAAAAATATTTTAGTTTTTATTTTAATTAGGGTCCAAAAAGCCCAAATAGCAAAGAGGAATAAAAAAATCATGTAAACAAGCAGCTTGGGCCTTAAGAGGATAATATACCAACTTTATTTATAAAGTTTTGTATTCAACAAATAGTCTCCATAGAACACTGACAGAGACACTGAAAAGGTGTGTCAGTTTGTGCTTTGGCGCCATCCTTTGGACGAATTTGCTCACTGCAGGTGCTGTGGTTGGAAATGTACTTCCTGTTTTTCCCCTTGAACCGGAAATATTTGTTCATAACGTTTCTACTCGAAATGATTCTTCATTCATCACTCCAAACAATGTTTGTAAGTTTTACAATATAACTACAACTATTCATACTTACTAAACCTTTCCATGTGTGATGTCCGTAGGAGTGTTTTCATGCACATTTGCTTGTGCTATTGCATCAAGCTGTCATCCTTAGCATTAGCGAATATGCTAACATGTTTACAAGTGTCTGTGTTAGTATTATTAACTTAAAATGGCATTTTTTCCCCACTGTTTCAGTTTCGTGAATTCACCAAAACGTTACCGTGGAGTTATTGAGTCAGTTTAGCTGATTGTAGAGCTAACTTCCGCAGCTAGTGGGTGCATGACTGTTTTGTTTGATCAAACATGTGACAGGCACCGTCTGGAAACAATTAAGGTATGTAATTAAACATTTAGGGCAGCATGGTAGAACAGGGGTTAGTGCGTCTGCCTCACAATACGAAGGTCCTGGGTTCGATCCTGCGCTCGGGATCTTTCTGTGTGGAGTTTGCGTGGCTTTTCTCACCTCCCAAGACATGCACCTGGGGATAGGTTGATTGGCAACACTAAATGGTCCCTAGTGTGTGAATGTGAGTGTGAATGTTGTCTGTCTAACTGTGTTGGCCCTGCGATGAGGTGGCGACTTGTCCAGGGTGTACCCCGACTTCCACCCGATTGTAGCTGAGATAGGCTCCAGCACCCCCCGCGACCCCGAAAGGGATAAGCGGTAGAAATTGGATGGATGGAAATAAAGATTTACTAAATCTTTCGCACCGGTATACACCTGTGGCTTATAGTCCAGTGGGGCTAATATATGTAAAAATATTCATTTCTTCTAAAAACTGGTGGGTGCATCTTGAATACGGGTCCATTCTATAGCCCGGAAAATACAGTACATGGTAATCTCTAGAGAGGTACGAGTCTGGAAAAGGCGCTAACTGTTCCAAGTCCATTATTGGACCATTATTCTATGCATCAGTTGGTGATGTCTCTGCCTTGTCGACTGATCTACATGCAAGAAGATCCCCTACGACCGTCTGTTGGCTTGGACTCCCATACTGCCAATTAATATAACAATTCAATAATTGTACCGATCACACAAGAGGGGGTCCCCACATCTGCAGCCCCTTCCTAAGGTTTCTTCTTTTTCCCAGCTCAGGCTTTTGGATTTGGGTTCAAATCATGGGATGTCGTTGTGGTCTGTGAAGCCCTTCGAAGCACTTGTGATTAAGGGATATATAAATAGATTGTGATGAATGAATTGATTTTTATGTACAGAATTTATGCCGATCCTTAGAATACTCACAATACTGTGATTTATCAAGGCTCAAACTGTTCTGCAGTCGCTGTTTGGCACGTTTGAAAAGTGCATGCAAACTGGCACAATTGCGGGTTTGACAGAGGTTTTGGCAGCAAAGCCTCCTCCAGAGGAGACCTTGACACCCCCTACAGAGAAAAACAACATTTGGACAAGTTCTGTCGGTCCAAGGAAATCCTTTCTGGAACAGATTCCCCAGTGATATTAGAGAATGTCCCACTTTTTACACTTTTATAAAGCATCTCAAATTGTTCCTTAGAAATGTACAGTTATGTCGTCACTTTGAATAACTTCATTGGTATTCTTTTTTGTGTCTGTTATTGTCCTTCTGTGTTTTTGTGTCTTGTGACTATTAGCAACGATGCTATCATCTGGCTCATTTACAATCTGTCAATCAGATTGTTCCCCAATGTGCATTGTCCTGAATAAACCAATCACATATCTGAGGGGGAACCGCGTCCGTGTGCAAGTTAATGTCTACAAACACTGTAGGCTTACTTGTCTCGTCCTGTTGTGTTGGAAGCAATTGTGCCCGTCCAATAAGCTGTGTGTTTTTGTCATTGCACATCGAAGTATCTGCAGGCTGCCATGTTCTTGCGTAAAAGGCCCAAGCGGCTTAATGCCAGATCTGTCATGACCACTAATAACAGGCTGGAACTTGGACTTGGGTATATGGTTGTGTATATACAAGTCACATTGCTTTAACTTTAACATTGATTCCATTCTTTGTTCTTTTATCATTTTGTTTTAATGATTTGATATGTGCATTGCAAAGTGTCCTTTTTTGAAAGACGCCTATAAATTAAATCTAGTATTATTATTATATTGTTTTCCTGTGTTTTTGGTACAGTATTTAGTTCCTGTCCCGCGCTCTTACTTTTAATTTCACTTTCTGTTTGTCTTCAGTCTCACCTGTTTTTTGATTAGAAATCAGGAGACACACCTGTCCTTTGTTGCCAAATACGTGACATCTTAAGCCAGCATGGTTAGGTCATGCAGTGCTGGTTCATTGTTCCTTGTGCCTTAGTACTTTTAAGTTTGTGCCTCTGCCAAGGTCCCTGTTTTGTCATGATCCGTTGCCCGGGTCATGTTTTGTTTGGTATTTCTTCGTTGTTTGTTTCTGTTTCAGCACCCTGGTTGGGTTTCCTCGTTGCCATGAGTGCTGATTTCCGTCACCTGCCTCTGATTAGTGGTCGGGACGCTCACCTGCTCCTGGTCACTAATCAGAGAGCTATTTATTCCTGCCTCGCGCCGCACTCCGGTGGGCAGTGTGTCATGATCCGTGTTGTTTTTGTTTTTGTTATGTTCTGTTAGTTTTGGACTCTTTTAATTCCTGTTTGACACCTGAGTTTGGTTTGGATGCCACGGCTACTTATGATTTTCACCTGCCGCTGGTGTTCGGGACGCTCACCTGGCTCTAATCAAGAGACATTATTTAAGCCTGCCTTTGCCAGTCAGTCGTCCTGGCGTCATTGTTTGTCTCATGCCTTGCCAAGTAAGTCTTGCTAGTTTCATGCCACAGTTCCCTGAGTGTTCCAGGCCATAGTTTATGCTAAGTGTTTGCTTCATGTTAAGTGTTTGCTTCATGCTCTCGTCATGTCTCTTGTCTTCTAGTCCATGCTAAGTATTTAGCTTCAACTGCGATCGGCACCTTGTTCCTTCGCCTTGTTTTTCCATTTTTTGTACCTCTTTGAGTTTTGTCCAAGATTAAATCATGTTCCTACCTGCAAGTCCTGTCCGGAGTCATCCGTTTGCCTTCCTGGGAGAACGACCCCGCAGTAAGCGAAAACCACGTCGTGAAACAGTGTCACTCGTTTTTTGCGAAAGCTCACGTTTTTGGTTTCTTCTAATTGTCACCAGTCGTTGATCGTTCCTGAGTTAAGCTTTGCCGAATTTTCCCGTCGCCCTTGTTTTGTATTTTTTCAATCAGCTAATCAATCAAAGTTTATTTAATTGGCCCTTAATCACAAGTGGCTCAAAGGGCTGCGCAAGTCACAATGACAGATCCCACATCATGGCAAGAAAAACTTAACCCAATGGGATACAATGACAAACCTTGGAGGGGACCGCAGATGTGGGGACCCCCTAGGCGACCGGTGCAATTGATGTCGAGTGGATCTAGTTAATAGTGTGAGAGTCCAGTCCATAGTGGGGCCAGCAGGGGATCATCTTGAGTGGAAACAAGTCAGTAGCGCAGAGACGTCCCCAACTGATGCACAGATGAGTGGTCCACCCCGGGTCCCGACCTTGAACAGCTCATTTGTGGTCACCTAATAATCTCTCCACGCAGATCGACTGGTCTAAAAGGGGGGCGGGGGTCTATTTAAAAGCTAGTGTATACAAATGAGTTTTAGGATGCTTCTACTGAGGTAGCATCTCTAACTGTTACCGGTAGGGCATTCCAGAGTACTGGAGCCCGAATAGAAAAATGCTCTACAGCCCGCAGACTGTTTTTGGGTTCTGGGAATCACTAATAAACCGGAGTTTTTTGAACGCAGATTTCTTGCCGGGACATATGGTACAATACAATCAGCAAGATAGGATGGAGCTAGACCGTGTAGTATTTTATACATAAGTAGTAAAACCTTAAAGTCCTTAAGTGCACAGGAAGCCAGTGCAAGTGAGTCAGTATAGGCTTATTGATTAATAAAGAAGCATCTTACCTTCTTTCTTCATCTTGGAGACACGATCACCGCGAGCATGCGGCCAAGACGTAACATGTTTGGCCTTTTGTTGGTTCGGTTACTTTGACTCACCTGTGGACCTGTGTTTGTCTTCCACGCTGGTGCTACCTTTGTATTTTTATATATTTTTTGAATATCTTTTTTAACCTGCACATCACCTCTCGTCTCTGCATCCTGGGGTCAAGCTCAACCCGCAACGAGATCTGCGTTTAAGGCTCTGTTTCTGCAATTAGAATTAGCACTATTTAGCATTTAGTGCAAAAAAAAGGGCCTTTTTTGGGGTTGTTTGAGGGTTCAATGCTCCATACGTTTCTCAAAGGCTGTCCGTAAAGTTTTCGGCCACTCCCCCCCACCCCATCTCACTCCTCATCCTCCCTCCGTCCTCTTGCGCTTCATTCCAGCTGATTGCTCATTTTCTAATGCTAATGTCGCCAGGCCGGGGCTAGGGTTTCTCCCCTGTCAGCTGGCCGCTGGGGCCGTGGCCGTGGGGACGGATCTAATGGGCTCTGACAGGAGGGAACTGATCTCATTCAAAGGGGATTTGATATGTGGCATGAATGCGCTGACACTATTAATGGCCGTTATCATTCACAGATTTTTGTGGCCATTCATATAAAGCCCTCCTACACCCACGCCTTGTTCAGGCGCTATGACTTATAGATGAGCCGTGTATTGTTTTGACCGCTTTTTTCGGTAACCCGTCAAACCGCGGGGGCGAAAGGGCCCCCGGTTTGAGCAGCAGTAAATAATAACACGCCGGGTGTTGTTTACAATTCAATTACATTCACAATGACGGCGGAGAATAAGACAAAAGGTCACCAGAGACGGCGGCGTGGGATCAGGCAGTCAATATTCAGCCTCCCTACATGCGATTTATGGCCGGAGCATCTCTCGGTGCATTCAAAGTATTGTCTGTCCAAAGGAGAAAAAGAATGTAAAAGACAACAATGAGCCATTAAAGTTCAGGTGAGGTTAACGGCCGAGTCGTTAAACTTGTTGCTGCGCTATTCAGCCAAAGTCACGGACAGTTTTCAGCTGAGTTATGGCTCTGATGTTTTAGGTTGAAGTTTGGATAGTTTGGAGCTCAGCTGTGTGTAGGGAGACATCAAGACAACTAGCAAAAAGCGACGCACAGATGAGAAAAACAGACTGCAATAATACAATAATGTTGGATATAGAGAACACTCAAACCTTTTATTTATCGAATTAAAAATATTGACATTCAATGATTTGGCGCATTTGCAAACAGCTGCGGTTATGCACAACATGCTACCCCAAAATGTAATTATTCTCAATAAAAGAGAAGTACAACCTTTGAGAAAAATGTAACTTAAAACATATGTGTATGCATGTACAACACTTAAAACCCTTAGCATATTAGTATGTTTATATATGGAATTAAATTATGGAATGGATTAAGCAAAGAAGTCAAACAATATACTATATAATATTCATTTATGAGAACTTGATTAATTGTGTATATCAGGGGTCCCCAAACTACGGCCCGCATCCAAAATCCAAAATTTGTTGTAGTGAATTTTGGTGTATTTTGGCCTTCATTTTGTTGTAACTTATTTTTTAATTGCTAATTCTTTTACAAGTGTTCGATATACTGGCAATTATTCGACAATACCCTAAAACATGAAGTTTTCAAATGGCTTAAAATATTTTAGGAAAACATTTTTTTTTTTTACTTTATTTGCTCAAATCTAACAATCAAATATAAATATATATACATATATATATATATATATATATATATATATATATATATATATATATATATATATATATATATATATATATATATATATATATATATATATATATATATATATATATATATATATATATATATATATATATATATATATATATATATATATATATATATATATATATATTTTTAATGTAAACAAAATATATTTATAATTATTATTATTATGTCACAGTTTACAATTAGTATACATTATACATTTCAATTAGTAGACATTTGCATAACATGAGCTCTTCTTTTCTAGTTCAAACCAGTGACATTATCTGTTGTGATATAATCAACCATTACTTTAACGTCTTTAAAAAAAACCGTATGGACTTTAGTCTTGTTTTCACCAGTACCGATTCCCAGGTACCAGGAGAAGCTACCGTATCAATTCAAATGTGAAAGGTACCCATCCTCAGTAGTAAGGAAGTAAATGGGACCAAGTAGTAAACTTGCATAACATGAGTCCTTTTTTTCTACAAACTCCGTTTCCATATGAATTGGGACATTGTGTTAGATGTAAATATAAACGGAATACAATGATTTGCAAATCCTTTTCAACCCATATTCAATTGAATGCACTACAAAGACAAGATATTTGATGTTCAAACTCATAAACTTTATTTTTTTTTGCAAATAATAATTAACTTAGAATTTCATGGCTGCAACACGTGCCAAAGTAGTTGGGAAAGGGCATGTTCACCACTGTGTTACATGGCCTTTCCTTTTAACAACACTCAGTAAACGTTTGGGAACTAAGGAGACACATTTTTTAATCTTCTCAGGTGGAATTCTTTCCCTTTCTTGCTTGATGTACAGCTTAAGTTGTTCAACAGTCCGGGGTCTCCGTTGTGGTATTTTAGGCTTCATAATGCACCACACATTCTCAATGGGAGACAGGTCTGGACTACAGACAGGCCAGTCTAGTACCCGCACTCTTTTACTATGAAGCCACGTTGATGTAACACTTGGCTTGGCATTGTCTTGCTGAAATAAGCAGGGGCGTCCATGGTAAGGTTGCTTGGATGGCAACATATGTTGCTCCAAAACCTGTATGTACCTTTCAGCATTAATGGTGCCTTCACAGATGTGCAAGTTACCCATGTCTTGGGCACTAATACACCCCCATACCATCACAGATGCTGGCTTTTCAACTTTGCGCCTATAACAATCCGGATGGTTCTTTTCCTCTTTGATCCGGAGGACACAACGTCCACAGTTTCCAAAAACAATTTGAAATGTGGACTCGTCAGACCACAGAACACTTTTCCACTTTGTATCAGTCCATCTTAGATGAGCTCAGGCCCAGCGAAGCCGACGGCGTTTCTGGGTGTTGTTGATAAACGGATTTCGCCTTGCATAGGAGAGTTTTAACTTGCACTTACAGATTTAGCGACCAACTGTAGTTACTGACAGTGGGTTTCTGAAGTGTTCCTGAGCCCATGTGGTGATATCCTTTACACACTGATGTCGCTTGTTGATGCAGTACAGCCTGAGGGATCGAAGGTCACAGGCTTAGCTGCTTACGTGCAGTGATTTCTCCAGATTCTCTGAACCCTTTGATGATATTACGGACCGTAGATGGTGAAATCCCTAAATTCCTTGCAATAGCTGGTTGAGAAAGGTTTTTCTTAAACTGTTCAACAATTTGCTCACGCATTTGTTGACAAAGTGGTGACCCTCGCCCCATCCTTGTTTGTGAATGACTGAGCATTTTATGGAAGCTGCTTTTATACCCAATCATGGCACCCACCTGTTCCCAATTTGCCTCTTCACCTGTGGGATGTTCCAAATAAGTGTTTGATGAGCATTCCTCAACTTTATCAGTATTTATTGCCACCTTTCCCAACTTCTTTGTCACGTGTTGCTGGCATCAAATTCTAAAGTTAATGATTATTTGCAAAAAAAAAAAAGTTTATCAGTTTGAACATCAAATATGTTGTCTTTGTAGCATATTCAACTGAATATGGGTTGAAAATGATTTGCAAATCATTGTATTCCATTTATATTTACATCTAACACAATTTCCCAACTCATATGGAAACAGGGTTTGTAATATAAACCCGTGACATTATCCATTCAAAAATACTTTAAAAATAAAAATAAAAAATCCAAAATGTTTTTATGACTTTCAAAAACGGAAAGGACTTGTATATCCTGGTTGGCTTTGAAGATGATTACATTTGAATGTAAAAGAAGTCAAAATAAATAAACACTTTTTCCGTGTACACAAAAGGTCTTTTTTCTCTCAAACATTGTTGACAAAGCTATCTAAATCTGTCAGTGAGCACTTCTCCTTTGCCGAGATAATCCATCTACCTCACGGGTGTGGCGTATCAAGATGCTGATCAGACAGCATGATTTTTGTAAAGGTGTGTTTTAGGCTGGCCACTATAAAAGGCCAGCATAAAAAGGTCTCGACCTGACTGCAGTTAGTCATTGTGACCGACTTAAGTGGGCAAATGCTCATGTTCGATGGTGTCTGGCACTTAGGAGAAGTGTTCTCTCCTGGTGTTCACTGTTCTGTTCAGGACAGATTGCAGACAAGAGTGTCGGGGGGGGGGGGGGGGGGGGGGGGTTGCCGATGTCAGCATTGTGAATCGGATGACCCATGATGGTATTGGTCGCCGTATGTCATGGACAACAAACGCAGTGTGAACACACTTTAAATGCACAGAGGTGCTGTGATGATAACCTGAGGTGCCGTTCATTCACGTCAATCACCTGGTGTTGCAGCATGACAATGCACGGCCCCACGTTGCAGCACGATAATGCACTGGGTTTTACAGTTTAAAAAAAAAACATCTGATTAAATATGTGAAAGAGATGCGTGAGACACATGGTGGTCAAAGGGTTGAATCCGTCAGTTATTACCGTATTTTCCGGACCATAGGGCGCACCGGATTATAAGGCGCACCGCCGATGAATAGTCTATTTTCGATCTTTATATCCGGTTGGCAGGCATTCTTTTTTGATTGATGATGACAGATGATGAGCAGCCAGGTTACGGACATCCATGGTCTTTCCCTAAACATAAATTAATCTAGTCACAATGTTTGTTTTGAATGTTATCTCAGTCCCACTATCTTTGTTTTAAAGATTAAAGAGTTTTTTCCCCTCGGCCATCAGGCAAATGAACAATAACTCCTAACAGTAGCTCCTTGAATTCCTTGAATTCCTTCTAAGTCTATCTGATAGCTCAGTTACAGCTCATTTTATTACCAAATATGTGTTATATGTGTTTTATGTTGCACGATTGCACCAAGAAAAAATCCTAGTTTGTGAACCCGTTCTCAAACAATGGCAATAAAACTATTCTGATTCTGATTCTGATTCTGATTTGGTTATTTCACCGTGACTTTACTTATGCGTAATATTTTAAATTATTTTATTGCAAGCAATGAGGACCTAATCTGTTTGAATTTAATTAAAAAGGTTTATGAATATTACAATTTTACTTTATTAAGGAGGAAATTTGACATATTAAATGTTGCCTTGGAAATGCACCTTTAAACCACGCAAGTTTTTTTTGTTTGTTATTTTTTTCCAGAATTAGGTCATAAAAAAACAACAAAAATGTTTGTAAATTTAGAATAAATTCATGAAATTTGAAAAAAAAAAAAGTTTTAGGGGGAAAAAAGTCAAATTATTACAAATCATAATATACATTTTTAGTAATAAAGTCACATTACCGTATTTTCCGGACAGTAACATTACCGTATTTTCCGGACCATAGGGCACACCGGATTATAAGGCGCACTGCCGATGAATGGTCTATTTTCGATCTTTATATCCGGTTGGCAGGCATTCTTTTTTGATTGATGATGACAGATGATGAGCAGCCAGGTTACGGACGTCCATGGGATTTCCCTAAACATAAATTAATCTAGTCACAATGTTTGTTTTGAATGTTATCTCAGTCCACTATCTTTGTTTTAAAGATTAAAGAGTTTTTTCCCCTCGGCCATCAGGCAAATGAACAATAACTCCTAACAGTAGCTCCTTGAATTCCTTGAATTCCTTCTAAGTCTATCTGATAGCTCAGTTACAGCTCATTTTATTACCAAATATGTGTTATATGTGTTTTATGTTGCACGATTGCACCAAGAAAAATTCCTAGTTTGTGAACCCGTTCTCAAACAATGGCAATAAAACTATTCTGATTCTGATTCTGATTCTGATTTGGTTATTTCACCGTGACTTTACTTATGCGTAATATTTTAAATTATTTTATTGCAAGCAATGAGGACCTAATCTGTTTGAATTTAATTAAAAAGGTTTATGAATATTACAATTTTACTTTATTAAGGAGGAAATTTGACATATTAAATGTTGCCTTGGAAATGCACCTTTAAACCACGCAAGTTTTTTTTGTTTGTTATTTTTTTCCAGAATTAGGTCATAAAAAAACAACAAAAATGTTTGTAAATTTAGAATAAATTCATGAAATTTGAAAAAAAAAAAAGTTTTAGAGGGAAAAAAGTCAAATTATTACAAATCATAATATACATTTTTAGTAATAAAGTCACATTACCGTATTTTCCGGACCATAGGGTGCACCGGATTATAAGGCGCACTGCCGATGAATGGTCTTTTTAAAAAAATCTGTTTTCATATATAAGGCGGATTATAGTGCGCATTAAAGGAGTCATATTATCATTATTTTTTTTCTAATTGGAAAACACTTCCTTGTGGTCTACAATTTAACATGTGATGGTGGTTCTTTGGTCAAAATGTTGCATAGATTATGTTTTACAGATAATCTTCAAGCCGCTTTCTGACAGTGGCTTCAGGATGCGCCGTTTTGTAGGTGGTCTTATTTATGTGGCTCACCTTCGTCAGAGTCTTCTCCGCGTCATCTTTGTTGTAGCGGTGTGGCGTGCAAGGACGGGGGCGGAAGAAGTATGAAAAGATGGAGCTAACTGTTTTAATGACATTCAGACTTTACTTCAATCAATAACAGAGCAGCGTCTCCTCATCCGTGAAAAAAACGTCCGACCGGAACTCTCTAATAACAAAAGTTCCTTGGGGGAATAATGTAAACTCACTATACCGGTATGTTTTACCGTTTTCATGGCGAGTTTACTGACAGATATAAGTAAGAACTTTACACTACTTTATATTAGAAATGGCAACAGCGGAATATGAATGTCCCATAACAAGAAGAAAGAGAAAAAGAAGAGACTTATCAACTACGCTGTCGGCACGGACTACAAAGGGCAATTTTTCAGGATTTATGCAGATCCCAAATACAAATCAGCAGGTACCAGAAGGTAAGAAAAGTTGCTTTTGCATATTATTGTGAAACAAAACGCCAGATATTATGTCTTACCTTATACACACATCATAATAATACTTGTATGTTTTATGCGCCAACAATCCATCATAGCTTACCAAAGTCATACTAAAACATTTTGATAGATTTTTGAGCACCGTGTGTAATGTTCTTTATTTTCAATGGAACATATAAAATGTTGGTGTTGTTTACTTGAGTCATATTGCCATCAAAGAGCAGTCTACATGTATATCTTATGTTTGACTGCCATCTACTGGTCACATTTATCATTAAACCATGTACCAAATAAAATTGATTAGAGGTCGGTTAGCAAAACCAGAATTATCCCATACATTAGGCGCACCGGGTTATAAGGCTCACTGTCGAGTTTTGAGGGAAAAAAAAGATTTTTAGTGCGCCTTATAGTCTGGAAAATACGGTAAATAGAACTTATTAAAAGTTGCATACAAATCAATGTTGCTGTGTAAGTTCAATAATAAGATTATTTGAATTAATAAAAGTCGTTTCAAGACAACTCGCGTCGTTAGCATTAGCGAATATGCTAACACGATCCGTTATGCTTTACACTTTATATTTTAGTCGACAAAAATGTGGAGGAATTTTGTCGACTAAAACTTGACTAAAATGAAATCAATGTAGATAACTAACATGACTAAAACTAAAAATTATAAACTGCTGCCAAAATAACGGTGTTGACGAGAACTAAGACAAACACTTTTAGTCAACACGATAAACATTTGACTCAACACAGACGATATAAAGTCATCAAAGCTCACCTTCATGCATTCATGCACAGCGCCAACATTTGTGATAGAAAATAGGTAGAAGTATGATAAATCTATATGTAGCAGTATCGGACAACGTTTTGTTTAAATTTCACTTTTGCATTTTGCATAGATCATAATTTTGCTGCGTACAAGGGACATTGATTAAAGTTTGAAACAAAGCCATCAGTAGTTTTTAAAGCCAGGGGGATGCCCACATAATAATTATGTATTTTTATGATATTTATTATCCACTAACGATAATCCTACATGAATTAGATAATCAGAAAAAAGACGTATTCGAGATTTTTCATACAAAATCTCGGATTACATGTGCTTGTTTTTCAAAAAGCTAGTTTCAAACAAAATAGGTCAATAATTAAATTTTTAGTGCTCGTAAACATACTGAGTGTGTATGTGGTATGGCGATGTTAGGTTTAGTGTCTAATAATTAAATAAGTATAACGTAACAAGTAAGTATAATAATATTAACGTAAATAAATAATATTAGAGACCAAAATGGGGCCACAAACCAAACTTTTGTTTAGGGCCACACAAAATGTTGGGCCTATTCATTTTTTCTGTCATTACCTGTCTTGTTATGTTTGTTGTGGGTCACCTATGTTTGAGTCTATTTCTGTTTCAGCACACTTTCCTTTTGTTTACTTTTTCTGTTGCTTGGTGCACCGATTAGAAACACCGGCTTCGGTTTATTAATGAGTGTCCCCACCTGCTGCCGCCACTAATCACAACCCTTTTTATACCCATATCAAACTGCGAGTTTTTGCGGGATTTTTGTTCGCAACTGTCGTCACGCCACGATCTTGGTTCTCTGGTTTTTGCTATGCTAAGTTTGCCTTAAGCTTCTTGTGCACTTTGTGTATTTTACCTCGTTTAAGAAGTAAAACGACTGTTCTTACCTGTTATTCCTCAATTTCCTTTGCAGAACCAGAAAATGTCAATGTAAAAACTGGCTGTATAAACGAGGCTGTTCCCTGCACGCTTCTTTAAAAAAAAATATGGCAACATTGCACATTGAACTTAGAAGTAGTTCAAATGACCATTGTTATGCGACAAGAGTTCACGTGAGGAACGTGACTGGCCTAAAAAAGATGGAAGTTCTGTAATAAACATGCTTATAAAACCGTTTTTTTTTTGTTTTTGGTTGTTTTGTTCTGCACAAAATGGTGTAGCCACAATTAAACGTTTCAGGCAGGATGCTCATCAGAGTGCGGTTCCCTACCCTTTCAAAAGAAACTCCCAACAAAACAAACAAATCTATAAATGAGAGCAACAGATGGAGGAAGTCATATTCAGTCATATAAATGTGAAAGGACTCGCGCTTCGCCGTTGTTGCTGCAACCTGAACTGCTACCTGCTGCCATCTCCAAGACAAATAAACGGCCCGTGCGGCAATCAAAGGTTCAAACGGGAGGAATCCATCAACAATCAGGGGGAAGGCATGGACTCGTCATATTGGTGGTGGTGCAGCTTCATGCAAAATAAGGCTGCTCTGTTAGCAGACACAGCAGCGGGAGGTGTTTTGTTGACAGCTGCACAGGAAGTAACATCCCCCAACCCCACCACACACACACATACACACACACACACACACACACACACACGTGCGACGATGTGTCACCAGACGTTGTTTTCATTTATTTATTTATTTTTAATTTTTAATCATGTACCACCTTCCAAGTTTGAAGTAAAAGTGGCACCTTTGATTCCTCCTAATAACAATCTGTTTAACGCCGCCGCTTGCCAACAATATGCAAGCGTTCAACGCAGATTTGCTGTCAAAACTCTGAAGTCTGATTCCCCCGAGGTTATACCAATCCAACATTTTCGGGAGAAATAATAATAATAATAATAATTACTTACATTTACACTTTACATTTGTTAAAATCTCAAAGTGCTACAAAGTATGAAAAAATAATAATAAAGAAATACATTTTAAAAAAAATAAAAGGTAAAAAATAAAGATAGAGAGTTAGAATATATAATTATGGAGCCCCTAAAGGGACATGGGGGAATACATTTTTTTATACATTTTTAATTTTTTAAAATTTTTTTTAGACATGTATCTCGTGCGCACGAGAAACTATCTTGTGCACACGAGAAACTTTCTCGTGCGCACAATAAACTTTTTATAAAAAAAGGGACATGGGGGGAAAAAAAATTTTAAGAATTTTTTTTTTTTTTTTTTTTTTTTTTTTTTTAGACATTCATCTCGTGCGCATGAGATAGTTTCTTGTGCGCAAAAAAACTTTTTATAAAAAAAGGGACATGGGGGGAAAAAAAAAAATTTAGAATTTTTTTTATTTATTTTTTTTAGACATGTATCTCGTGCGCATGACAAACTATCTCGTGCGCACAAAAAACTTTTTATAAAAAAAGGGACATGGGGGGGGGGGGGGAAATTTTTAGAATTAATTTTTTTTTTTTTTTTTTTAGACATGTATCTCGTGCGCACGAGAAACTATCTCATGCACGAGAAACTTTTTATAAAAAAGGGGACATGGGGGAAAAAAAATTGCATTTCACCTATTTGCTCTTTTATTCCACGTTTTAATGTTTAAACAAAATTTGTTTTATTATTTTTAGAATCCATGTGCCGCGGGCCGGTAAAACATGAGCTGCGGGCCGCAAATGGCCCCCTGGGCCACACTTTGGACACCCCTGGTTTAAATAGTCTAAAACGTTGTAAAAAGGTCTCTTTATACAGAAAATAAATACATTTTAAGAATGATACGAAACCAAAGTAGATAAACACAGAGTTCTGTTCTAAAGGAACTCAAGCAGACATTAAACAGATGTAAGAGCAGACGTGAGCGTAACCAAACATCAAACATCCACAAAAAAATGCTCTTCTTCCCTCCTGGGGACGTTTTTTTAGGGCGTCAACGGGCCGGAAAATCCCGCCGACATTAGCGAGCATTGTGAGGGCGACTTTGCTTTCACAGTCCAACGATCAAAAAACGTCAGCCATGTTTGAAGGGAACAAATGTCCTCCCGGCTGCCTCGGCGTGAACACAGATATAATGGTGACAGGAAGCCGGGGCAGTCACTTGTACAGCCAATTATGGACAGAGCCGTGGGGGTGGCTTTACACACTTTGCTTGTGTCGCGCTATACGGCGAGGCGTATGATTAACTTCTCCCCCTTAGAAGTACCCGCAGTCTGCAGGCTTGGTAGATTGGCGACAAGTAACTATGTCGCACAAGCAACATTTGAAAAAAGTTTCAATTTCTAACTCCCAAACAATGCAGGCAACGATAACATCCACCGGGAAAAATGTGCATTTAAAATGAAAATAAAATATGATTACATTAGATTTAAGGCACATGAAATATTTTTTGCAATGTATCATCCGAAGGTCCGTTTATGTTGTTGTTAAATTGTACAATACAGTTTTACGCTGTACAACAACAGTCAGTGATGGGCACTAACAAGCTACATGTAGCAAAGTTACGTATATATATATATGTATATATGTATTTAAAGACAGGTATACAATGAGTTTCTTATATATATATATATATATATATATATATATATATATATATATATATATATATATATATATATATATATATATATATATATATATATATATATATATATATATATATGTCTTAATTAGATATCCAAAAAATAGTGCTCGATACCGTGGTAGAGCGTAATATGTATGTGTGGGAAAAATCACAAGACTATTTCATCTCTACAGGCCTGTTTCATGAGGGGTTTTCCTCAATCCTCAGGAGATTTTAATGAATGCTTCCATTAAAATCTCCTGAGGATTGAGGAAAACCCCTCATGAAACAGGCCTGTAGAGATGAAATAGTCTTGTGATTTTTCCCACACATACATATATATATATATATATATATATATATATATATATATATATATATATATATATATATATATATTTATATACCGTATTTTTCAGACTATGAGGTGCACTTACAAAATTTTCATTTTCTCAAAACTCGACAGTGCGCCTTATAACCCGGTGCGCCTAATGTACGGAATCATTTTAATTGTGCTTACCGACCTCGAAGCTATTTTATTTGGTACGTGGTGAAATGATGAGTGTGACCAGTAGATGGCAGTCACACATAAGAGATACGTGTAGACTGAAATATGACTCAAGTAAACAACACCAAATTTGTATATGTTCCTGTGGGGGGGCGTGGCTTGCGGACCTGCAGCAAGGCGGGGTGTGCCGGGGCCGGCTCCGAGATCGGCGACAGGTGCGTAGATGACCCACCTGGGCGCGTTTATCTGATCACCTGTCACTCTATAAAAGGGCAGCAGCCGGGAAGGAAGAGGTTGGAGAAGTTGGAGTTGATGGTCGAGAGAGAACCTGAGCACGAGCACGAGCACGAGCACGAGCACGAGCACGAGCACGAGCACGAGCACGAGCACGAGCACGAGCACGAGCACGAGCACGAGCACGAGCACGAGCACGAGCACGAGAGCGAGACGGAGACGGAGACGAGAGCGGATGGCTGAAAAGCAACCCAAGGAACGAGACCGTCACGAGAGGCGATTGCTGAAAAACAGAATGATAAGTTTATTGAAAAATAAACCAAATCACAAAACCGTCGATCCTGTCATGTCTCTTCTGGGTGGTCCAAAGAACCCGGAGGTGCAAGACCTCTACAGTTCCATTGAATATATAGAACATTACACACAGTTCTCAAAAATATATCAAAATGTTTCAGTACGACTTTGGTAAGCTATGAAGCTGCACCGCTTGATGGATTGTACTGTGCTTCAACATACCACATTATTATGGTGTGTGTATAAGGCAATATATTATCTGGCGTTTTGTTTTGCAATATTATGCAAAAGCAACTTTTCTTACCTTCTGGTACCTGCTGATCTGTATTTGGGATCTGCATAAGTCATGAAAATTTGCGTGCATCCACTTTTGTAGTCCGTACTGACACCGTAGAACGATAAGATCCTTCTTTTTCTCTGTCTTCTTGTTTTGGGACATTCATCCTCCGCTGTTGCCTATTCTAATATAAAGTAGTGTAAAGTTCTTACTTATATCGGTCAGTAAACTCAGCTATGAAAGCGCTAAAATATACCGGTATAGTTTTTATAATTATTCACCCAAGGAACTTTAGTTATTAGAGATTTCCGGTCGGACGGTTTCTCCGTCAAACGCATCGACTCACTCACTTTACGCAGCATTTAATAATTTCAAGGCCCGTTACACCAAGCCATGTCTTATTTGAAGTTTGTTAGTGTTTTCCTGTGGTTCGTGCTTTAGTTCCTGTCCTGTGCTCATACTTGCCAACCCTCCCGTTTTTAGCGGTAGAATCCTGGTATTCAGCGCCTCTCCCGACAACCTCCCGGCAGAGATTTTCTCCCGACAAACTCCCGGTATTCAGCCGGAGCTGGAGGCCACGCCCCCTCCAGGTCAATGCGGACCTGAGACTGAGTGGGGACAGCTTGTTCTCACGTCCGCTTTCCCACAATATAAACAGCTTGCCTGCCCAATGACGTCATAACATCTAGGGCTTTTAGAGAGTAGAGTGCACAACTGCGCACACAACAAGGAGACGAAGCAGAAGAACGAGGAAATTACAGACATGGCGACGCCGTCGACGAGCAAGATGAAGAAATACGCTTGCAAGTTCCAAAACGAATGGAAACAAGAATTTCAGTTCATCCAGGACAGTTCGAAGGGGAAGGTGTATGTTGCCTGTAAATTTTGTAGAACAGACTTCTCCATTGAACACGGTGGCCGAAATGATATACTCATCATGAACGGAGAAGTTAAACAGGACAATACTGCCATCTAATGGATAGCCACCGGAACACTGAAATTCAAATATTTTTTATTTTTTTCTATGTAAATAAAATAAATAAATATATATATATATAGCTAGAATTCACTGAAAGTCAAGTATTTCATATATATATATATATATATATATATATATATATATATATATATATATATATATATATATATATATAGCTAGAATTCACTGAAAGTCAAGTATTTCATACATATATATATATATATATATATATATATATATATATATATATATATATATATATATATATATATATATATATATATATATATATATATATATATATATATATATATATATATATATATATATATATATATGAAATACTCGAGTTGGTGAATTCTAGCTGTAAATAACCACACCCCCCACCCCCGACCAAGCCCCCCCCCACCTCCCGATATTGGAGGTCTCAAGGTTGGCAAGTATGCCTGTGCTTTTATTTTGGTGGCACTTCCATTTTGTGTTTCCCCGCAGCTACTTGACTCCTGCCTCTGAACACTATTTCCCGCGCCTGTTTTCTGTTATCAATCAAGACTATTTAAGTTGTGCGGGTGCTGTCTTTTGTTGTCACTTGTCAAGGACAGACGTACTTTGTGGAAGCCGTCTCTGCTCCACAAGTTTCTTAAGTATTTGCTAATGTTCAGCCTTCTGTTTTTGTTTACTTTGTAGCCTTTTGAGTTTAGTTGTTGTACCCGACAAATACTTTCAGATTACTTTCACAGTAAAACCAACGAAGATGAACATTTCTAAAATCTTCCAATTTGACAATGTTGGTTACATCATCAAATAGTTAGTGGTTTTATTTTATTTTAGTTGTATTTTGTTTTGCCAGATAGAGGTTAACTTTTTGGGTTTTTTTAAATACTGAAAATCCACCTGAAGTCGACTTACATTACACAACATCGATGCTTCCTAAGTTGTTCAATATAGAATTTTATAAAAATACATCTTTACCAGCTACTCCACACGCACTATTAAAGAGTAGTTTTAGTTTTAACGAGTCACATCATGAAGTGCTTACTGTATTATTCGGACTATAAGTCGCAGTTTTTTTCATAGTTTGGCCGGGGGCGCGACTTATACTCAGGAGCGACTTATGTGTGAAATTATTAACACATTACCGTAAAATATCAAATAATATTATTTAGCTCATTCACGTAAGCGACTAGACGTATAAGATTTCATGGGATTTAGCGATTAGGAGTGCCAGATTGTTTGGTAAACGTATAGCATGTTCTATATGTTATAGTTATTTGAATGACTCTTACCATAATATGTTACGTTAACATACCAGGCACGTTCTCAGTTGGTTATTTATGCGTCATATAACGTACACTTATTCAGCCTGTTGTTCACTATTCTTTATTTATTTTAAATTGCCTTCAAATGTCTATTCTTGGTGTTGGGTTTTATCAAATAAATTTCCCTAAAAAATGTGACTTATACTCCAGTGCGACTTATATGTTTTTTCCCTTCTTTATTATGCATTTTCGGCCGGTGCGACTTATACTCCGGAGCGACTTATAGTCCGAAAAATACGGTACTTTTTGTTTTACTGTAATAAACTGTGGTGCCGTTTTGGCATTTACAATAATACACTGAAAAATCTACAGTTGTCGATTCCGTTAAAAAAAAATCCCCAAAAACTGGAAGCTCAGGTGCCCAAATTTTACTGTAAAATTGCAGTTTTTTTTTTACAGTAAAAAAAACAAATGTCAATTTTACAGCAAAATTCTGGCAACTGAGCTGCCTTTTTTTTTTTTACCATAAAAACAGCATTCCTTTTTTTTCATTTACAGTAATATACACTACATTTTGAGGTGAAATTATTGCAATTTACCATATTTTTTTTTTTTACATTTTAGTTTTAAAAAAAAAATCTACTAATAAAATGCATAAAAAAATAGTTTACATACCAGGCACGTTCTCAGTTGGTTATTTATGCGTCATATAATGTACACTTATTCAGCCTGTTGTTCACTATTCTTTATGTCAGGGTTGTCCCTGGCAGTTTGGTCAAGTTTTAGTTTGCCTCTGCGTTTGTCTTGGTTTCCTGTTCTTAGTTTCCTGTCAGTGCTTTTATTTTGTCTTCATTTCCTGATTCTCCCTGAGTGCTTTGTCCCCTCAGCTGTGGCTGAATGGCACGTGGCCACACCTGGTGCCAGTCAGCCAGCTGCCTATTTAGACCTGTCCTGCCCTCCAGTCACTGGTGGATCATTGTCATTACAATACTTGTCACTTACCTTCTACCTATTTGTCCACTCCGCTTTTGTCATAGTTCCTTCGTGTCACAGTAAGTGTTTTTGTTTATTGTCTACAGTTAGCCTTTGTGCTATTTTAGTTTATAGCTTAGTTTGTTCTCCGCCTTGTGCGCGCCTTTTGTTTGTTCCCTTTTGTTTGTTTTTTGCTATAGTATCTGTATTAAATCATGTTTTCCCATTCAATCTCTGCACATTGGGGTTCGTCACCTACAAACTTTGACAGAATGATCCACCCAAATTCGAACCTCGCAGAGATGTCCATGGCGGAGAGGCTTAACAAAGCTTTGGAATGGATGGCTAAATTAAAGAATAGTTCGGCCGCTTTTAAAGCCCTCTCCCACCCACCCCTGTCGTCTGTGGGCCTAGCTGGGGACGTCTGGGATCCGTCCTTTGGGGGGGGGGGTTATGAGTAGCTGTGCAGCTGGGGAGGCACAGCTACTCACCCCAGTGGGTCTGCAAGAGATGGCGCCATCCTCTCCGGTGGACCAGCAGGGGTCTCCACCATCCTCTCCGGTGGACCAGCAGGGGTCTCCACCATCCTCTCCGGTAGGCCAGCAGGGGTCTCCACCATCCTCTCCGGTGGACCAGCAGGGGTCTCCACCATCCTCTCCGGTGGGCCAGCAGCAGAGGGCGCCACCACCATGCACTCCGGTGGGCCAGCAGCAGAGGGCGCCGCCACCACCCTCTCCGGGTGGCCAGCAGAGGGCGCCGCCACCACCCTCTCCGGGTGGCCAGCAGAGGGCGCCGCCACCATCCTTCCCGGTGGGCCCTCCCACGCCGGCGGTCGAGCCGCCTCGACAATTGCGGCGGCGTTCAACACGCCGTCGCCACCTGACTCTTCCCCGCTGCTTGCGGGGACACTTGGCCTGGCGGCCCACCTCCTTGTCCTCCCTCCACCCTCCCTTGACTTTGGACTGGTTTTTTTTTTGGGTGGGGGGGCTTTTTTGATTACGTCTGGTATCCGTTATGGGAAGGGGGGCTACTGTCAGGGTTGTCCCTGGCAGTTTGGTCAAGTTTTAGTTTGCCTCTGCGTTTGTCTTGGTTTCCTGTTCTTAGTTTCCTGTCAGTGCTTTTATTTTGTCTTCATTTCCTGATTCTCCCTGAGTGCTTTGTCCCCACAGCTGTGGCTGATTGGCACGTGGCCACACCTGGTGCCAGTCAGCCAGCTGCCTATTTAGACCTGTCCTGCCCTCCAGTCACTGGTGGATCATTGTCATTACAATACTTGTCTCTTACCTTCTACCTATTTGTCGTTGTAGCTCCGTCTACTTTTGTCCACTCCGCTTTTGTCATAGTTCCTTCGTGTCACAGTAAGTGTTTTTGTTTATTGTCCACAGTTAGCCTTTGTGCTATTTTAGTTTATAGCTTAGTTTGTTCTCCGCCTTGTGCGCGCCTTTTGTTTGTTCCCTTTTGTTTGTTTTTTGCTATAGTATCTGTATTAAATCATGTTTTCCCATTCAATGCCTGCCATCATCTCTGCACCTTGGGGTTCGTCACCTACAAACTTTGACACTTTATTTATTTTAAATTGCCTTTCACATGTGTATTCTTGGTGTTGGGTTTATACTTGGGTATGCATTTTCGGCCGGTACGATTTATACTCTGGAGCGACTTATACTCCGAAAAATACGGTAACTTATTTTCACACTTATAAGGCGGTTGTAAATGCCTGAAGGTACATCTGATCAGAAGTTTCTGATGGAAATATTAGAGAACCAAGGTTTCTTTTTATGAAATTATTGCATTCTTAATAGTTTTGTATAGTTAGTGTGCACAATTATTGTTGTCTGGAGCATTCTCTTAAGTCAGGGTTTCTTAACCTTTTTGACCACAGAGTCCAACTTTTCCACTATAGAAGAGCCCGGAGCCCACTCAAATGTTAATTACTAATCCGACTTCTGATTTGAATTATATGTAATAATTATATCTAACCTACTTAGAGTTTGACAGGATAAACATCTTCAATTGATATAAAAAACATGTGTTAATCACATAAAATATTATCAAGGGTTAGGTCAGGCTGATTACAAGAATAATCCATCCATCCATTTTCTTCCGCTTATCCGAGGTCGGGTCGCGGGGGCAGCAACCTAAGCAGGGAAACCCAGACTTTTTGCTCCCCAGCCACTTCGTCCAGCTCTTCCCGGGGGATCCCGAGGCGTTCCCAGGCCAGCCGGGAGACATAGTCTTCCCAACGTGTCCTGGGTCTTCCCCGTGGCCTCTTACCGGTCGGACGTGCCCTAAACACCTCCCTAGGGAGGCGTTCGGGTGGCATCCTGACCAGATGCCCGAACCACCTCAACTGGCTCCTCTCGATGTGGAGGAGCAGCGGCTTTACTTTGAGCTCCCCCGTGGCCAGAGCTTCTCACCCTATCTCTAAGGGAGAGCCCCGCCACCCGGCGGAGGAAACTCATTTCGGCCGCTTGTACCCGTGATCTTGTCCTTTCGGTCATAACCCAAAGCTCATGACCATAGGTGAGGATGGGAACGTAGATCGACCGGTAAATTGAGAGCTTTGCCTTCCGGCTCAGCTCCTTCTTCACCACAACGGATCGATACAGCGTCTGCATTACTGAAGACGCCGCACCGAACCGCCTGTCGATCTCACGATCCACTCTTCCCTCACTCGTGAACAAGACTTCAAGGTACTTGAACTCCTCCACTTGGGGCAGGGTCTCTTCCGTAACCCGGAGATGGCGAACCGATCCAGCGAGAGCTGAAGATCCTGGCCAGATGAAGCCATCAGGACCACATCATCTGCAAAAAGCAGATACCTAATCCTGCAGCCACCAAACCAGATCCCCTCAACGCCTTGACTGCGCCTAGAAATTCTGTCCATAAAAGTTATGAACAGAATCGGTGACAAAGGGCAGCCTTGGCGGAGTCCAACCCTCACTGGAAACGTGTCCGACTTACTGCCGGCAATGCGGACCAAACTCTGGCACTGATCATACAGGGAGCGGACCGCCACAATCAGACAGTCCGATACCCCATACTCTCTGAGCACTCCCCACAGGACTTCCCGAGGGACACGGTCGAATGCCTTCTCCAAGTCCACAAAACACATGTAGACTGGTTGGGCAAACTCCCATGCACCCTCAAGGACCCGGCCGGGAGTATAGAGCTGGTCCACAGTTCCACGACCAGGACGAAAACCACACTGTTCCCCCTGAATCCGAGGTTCGACTATCCGGCTCAGCCTCCTCTCAGCACACCCGAATAGACCTTACCGGGAAGGCTGAGGAGTGTGATCCCACGATAGTTAGAACACATCCTCCGGTTCCCCTTCTTAAAGAGAGGAACCACCACCCCGGTCTGCCAATCCAGAGGTACCGCCCCCGATGTCCACGCGATGCTGCAGAGTCTTGTCAACCAAGACAGCCCCACAGCATCCAGAGCCTTAAGGAACTCCGGGCGGATCTCATCCACCCCCGGGGCCTTGCCACCGAGGAGCTTTTTAACTACCTCAGCAACCTCAGCCCCAGAAATAGGAGAGCCCACCACAGATTACCCAGGCACTGCTTCCTCATAGGAAGACCTGTTGGTGGGATTGAGGAGGTCTTCGAAGTATTCCCTCCACCGATCCACAACATCCGCAGTCGAGGTCAGCAGAACACCATCCTCACCATACACGGTGTTGATAGTGCACTGCTTCCCCTTCCTGAGGCGGCGGATGGTGGTCCAGAATCGCTTCGAAGCTTCACCGAACTCCTCCCATGTCCGAGTTTTTGCCTCCGCGACCGCTGAAGCCGCACACCGCTTGACCTGTCGGTACCTGTCCGCTATTTCAGGAGTCCTATGAGCCAAAAGAACCCGATAGGACTCCTTCTTCAGCTTGACGGCATCCCTCACCGCCGGTGTCCACCAACAGGTTCTAGGATTACCGCCACGACAGGCACCAACTACCTTGCGGCCACAGCGCCAATCAGCCGCCTCGACAATAGAGGCGCGGAACATGGTCCATTCGGACTCAATGTCCAGCACCTCCCTCGTGACATGTTCAAAGTTCTTCCGGAGGTGGGAATTGAAACTCTCTCTGACAGGAGACTCTGCCTGACGTTCCCAGCAAACCCTCACAAAGCGTTTGGGCCTGCCAGGTCTGTCCGGCATCCTCCCCCACCATCGCAGCCAACTCACCACCAGGTGGTGATCGGTAGAAAGCTCCGCCCCTCTCTTCACCCGAGTGTCCAAAACATGAGGCCGCAAATCCGACGACACAACTACAAACTCGATCATGGAACTGCGGCCTAGGGTGTCCTGGTGCCAAGTGCACATATGGACACCCTTATGTTTGAACATGGTGTTCGTTATGGACAATCCGTGACGGGCACAAAAGTCCAATAACAAAACACCGCTCGGGTTCAGATCCGGGCGGCCCTATTCTTCCCAATCACGCCTCTCCAGGTTTCACTGTCGCTGCCAACATGAGCGTTGAAGTCCCCCAGTAGAACGAGGGAATCACCCGGGGGAGCACTCTCAAGTACTCCCTCGAGCGAATCCAAAAAGGGTGGGTACTCTGAGCTGCGGTTTGGCGCGTAAGCGCAAACCACAGTCAGGACCCGTTCCCCCACCCGAAGGCGGAGGGAAGCTACCCTCTCGTCCACCGGGTTGAACTCCAACATGCAGGCTCTGAGCCGGGGGGGAAACAAGAATTGCCACCCCAGCCCGTCGCCTCTCACTGCCGGCAACGCCAGAGTGGAAGAGAGTCCAGCCCCTCTCGAGAGAACAGCCCCTCTCGAGAGAACTGGTTCCAGAGCCCTTGCTGTGCGTCGAAGTGAGTCCGACTATGTCTAGCCGGAACTTCTCCACCTCGCGCACTAGCTCAGGCTCCTTTCCCCCCAGCGAGGTGACGTTCCACGTCCCAAGAGCTAGCTTCTGTAGCCGAGGATCGGACCACCAAGTGCCCTGCCTTCGGCCGCCGCCCAGCTCACTTCGCACCCGACCTCTATGACCCCTGCTATGGGTGGTGAGCCAATTGGAGGGGGGACCCACGTTGCCTCTTCGGGCTGTGCCCGGCCGGGCCCCATGGGGACAGGCCCGGCCACCAGGCGCTCGCCATCGTGCCCCACCTCCGGGCCTGGCTCCAGAGGGGGGCCCCGGTGACCCGCGTCCGGGCGAGGGAAATCTGGGTTCCTTGTTTTTGTCTTTCATTGAGGTCTTCGAGCTGCTCTTTGTCTGATCCCTCACCTAGGACCAGTTTGCCTTGGGAGACCCTACCAGGGGGCATAAAGCTCCCGGACAACATAGCTCCTAGGATTATTGGGACACGCAAACTCCTCTACCACGGTAAGGTGGCAGCTCAGAGAGGAGTACAAGAATAATCACAAATCAAATAAAGTGCAAAAGAAGGGACACATCAAAACTGATAAAAAAAAAATACATTTACATAAAATTACGCAGTGCTTAAATAAATTCTGACTAAATTAATAATAAAAATGATAATGTATATGTTTCTTAACTAAACTCAATAAAATTAAAGTGAACATGAAAATACAGCTTCACCACTTTAGTCATCATTTTTGCGCTCAAGAAACTTCTCCATGATTTCAGCTTCAGACTTCTTCTGTTTGTTTGAGATTGTCATTACTGCCACAAGTGGTGGAAAAGTGTATTACAACTGAGTACCGCTGCGGCCCATATGGTCCACAGCCGAGAAACAGATATCGTTATGGTTACGAAACATCATCTTAAAGGAGAACTGCACTTTTTTTTTGGAATTTTGCCTATTGTTCACAGTCATAATGAAAGACAGGGCAACGGATGTCTTTTTTTAAAATATGGTTTCTAACTTGTACATAAACATAAATATAAGTCTGCTTACAAAGGAGCCAATGGTAGGTCCTCTATTTTGCCTATTAAACCCAAATAATAAGTCTGCAGTGAGTAATCATTGATGTTGTTAGAAAAAAAAGAAGTGAACGTTGTGATGCGTTCTTTTAAAATCAATGCAAAGCTTATGCTGAAAATGATCAAAATACGTAAATATTAAAAGTTATTATAAATGTGCCCGTTACTACATTATATATACTTACAGGTGGCATATGAAACCCTAATGGAGGTGTTTGCTTGTTCTGTGAAGGGCTTTATAGGCATAATAGAGCAGCTCCTATAGGCTCCATTGTAAGCACACTTTTGATCACATTTATGTAATATTTAGAATGCGGAAAAAAAACAAAAAAACTTTTGTCGTCATGTCTTTCATAATGATTGTGAACAATAGGCAACATTTCTAAAAAGTGCAGTTCCCTTTCAAGCTACATTGATAACATAGATCAGTTGTCCCCAACCTTTTTGTAGCTGCGGACGGGTCAACAATTGAAAATTTGTCCCACGGACCGGGCTGCACAAGAAATTTAAAAAAAATAAAAAATATTATTATTATTATTATTATTTTTTTTTTCATAAAGAAATACAATCATGTGTGCTTCCGGACTGTATCCCTGCAGACTGTATTGATCTATTTTGATATATAATGTATGTATTGTGTTTTTTTATGTTGATTTAATAAAAAGAAAATACAAATAAATTATTATTATTTATTTTTATTTCTTGTGCGGCCCGGTACCAATCGGTCCACGGCCCGGTGGTTGGGGACCACTGACACAGATAATTCATTACCATGAATTGATTAACGCGGACCCCGACTTAAACAAGTTGAAAAACTTATTCGGGTGTTACCATTTAGTGGTCAATTGTACGGAATATGTACTGTACTGTGCATTCTACTAATGAAAGTTTCAATCAATCAATCAATCAAAAAACTTTATGTATCCATACTGTTTTTCACTCCAAAATGATTTGATTATTGAATAACCGCTCTATAGTGGTAAAATGTTGCACTAAAATCATATTGTGAGTTTTTCTGTTCAACCTATTGGCTGACTTGCTATATGCTGCATTTTATGACATTTTTTATTGATTATTATGGAATGCATTAAAACAAAAACAAAAAATACAAAAAAAAAATACAAAAAAAAATTAAACAAAGATGTCAAAATACTAATATGATCAAATTTAATAGACTGTTCAAATTCAACGTGTTTACAAAGAAGAATCATGATAAACATTTTGAACTTAATGAAAATGAGATCAACGTATTTGTACTTGACTATTTATTTATTTTTAGAATGTTATTATTTATGGAGTAAATTGTGTACAAATTGAGAACAAAGGGAATACAAGTGTTTGCAATTGCTATTAAAGGAACAAGGGGTAAGTTTAAATAAATTCTGCTTCTTCTTCTCCTTTTCCAACATGTTGTAAAGAGAAACTGGAAATTGAGGAGCATCATGTTGTAACTGTGTGCACATTTGAAATAAACTCAAATCATAAACCATAGTCTTACAGTGGAACCAAAAAACCATTTTAGTTTGTCAAGTAGTAAGTGGTTTTAATTTATTTTAGTTTTTTTGTATTGTCTTACAGTGGTTAGCTTAATGTGTGTGTGTGTGTGTGTGTGTGTGTATATATATATATATATATATATATATATATATATATATATATATATATATATATATATATATATATATATATATATATATATATATATATATATATATATATATATATATATATATATATATATATATATATATATATATATATATATATATATATATATATATATATATATATATATATATATATATATATATATATACATATATATATATATATATATATATATATATATATGTATATATATATATATTTAAAAACTAAATAAACAAATGTATATAAATAATAAGTAGATCATATATATATATATATATATATATATATATATATATATATATATATATATATGCATATGTATATATATGCATATGTATATATATGCATATGTATATATATATATATATATATATATATATATATATATATATATATATATATATATATATATACAGTATATATATATATGTGTGTATATATATATATATATATATATATATATATATATATATATATGTATATATATATATATATATATATATATATATATATATATATATATATATATATATATATATATGTATATTTATATGTATGATTTACTTTTTTAAATTATTTCTCTTGTTGTTGGGTTTTTTTAAATATTGGGAAAGAATGCATAACATGTGATTGATCTATTGTAAATTTACCGAGAAAGTAAGTAAAAAAAAACTAAAACTTTAAAAAAACTTATTATTCAACAACCACAAAGCTTTTTAGGAATTATTAGAGTAATCAGCAATCCAACTAACAAACAATGTTTAAAAATTTAGTAAGGAAAAAAAAAAATATATATATGCATATATATATATACACAATAAACACAAGTGTTGAATAACGCTGTGTAATATTATTTATTATCATATCTCATGATATATTTTATTTTGTTTATTACTCAATTTTTTTATCAAACACTTTTTGTTATCTGTGTTTTTTCAAGTCCGGGACACTTATTTTTCCCCTTTTACTACGGTTAAAAATGCTGAAAATACGCATGAAATTGACTGGTTTACGTCACAACGTATTGAAGGGTGAACCATTTCATCTGAAGTCGTTAAATTTTCACTTTGTGTCCTCATTTACAGCACGTCTGCGTTAAGTATTTTAACAGCTCTTCTTGAGGACGTTTAAAATTTAGCTCTTGATTTAATTACATTTTTTTAACGGGACCGTCCAAGTTCTCCATTTGAGGTCAGGAAGAATTCTAAAATGGAAAAAAAAAATGCTTTAATTACAGGTCTTTTCTCCTGAATGGAGGGGTGAAAGGCCATCTTAATTAACTCTCTGGATGTCCCCCACATTATCAAACCAGAATCGTTTTCCGGGGGTTGCTGGAAATCTTAAATGGAGAGCACAACTGGCTGGTGTTCTATCCTGTTTGAATCCAAACAAGCTTGTGTGGTATTGCGAAGGGAGAAAGGCGGGGGTCTCCACTACTGTCCCATTCCCAAAGTCCCTTTTGAGCACATCTGCCCCTCATGTGCAGCCTTTTTCCATTCAAGCACGTGAATATAACTGTCCCCCGATCGTTCCCTCCGTGAATTCATGCTCCACTAGGCCCGCATAAAGAGGGTCTCTGCTTCCCAAAATAAAGAAGGAGCACTCAATCTGGCCATCTCTATAGAAAACTCCCCACCCCCCTCGTATCATACAGTCCCCCTTTACAACTCTACATTTCCATTTAATGACAGCCTACATATTAACCCCGGTCAGCATCCAATTACACAGAATAAGTGAATGATCTGTGCCAGTGCGGCGAGCAGCCTTCATTAAAACTTCTTTGGAATCCATTAACTCTTAAATACAGGTGATTCCCAGGCCCCCCCCCCCCCCACCCCCCCAACACGGGACCACCGAGGTTCCCTGTTGCTGAAGGACAGCAAGTGATTTTAAAACGGGATTAAAAAGACAACAAACAAACGACGACATCATGAAAGGTATTTGGCAAGTTTTCTGGCAATGAAAGGTGGTCCATGCATAGTAATATCATCATGTTGTGTTTCTTTGGATACAACGTAAGTCTTAACAATCACATAGGTGTTAAAGTGTAAAAAGAAGTTAAGCACTGTGGAAAACCCGCCCCTAATAAAACAGAGTAATTAGGATTACTGCTGTTTTTAAGGACCTATGTAAAAACAATTTAAAAAAAAAAAATACACCACCGGTCAAAGATCCTCTATATCAGGGGTCACCAACCTTTTTGAAACCAAGAGCTACTTCTTGGGTACTGATTAATGCGAAGGGCTACCAGTTTGATACACACTTAAATAAATTGCCAGAAATAGCCAATTTGCTCAATTTACCTTTAACTCTATGTTATTATTAATAATGAATGATATTTACACTTAATTGAACGGTTTAAAAGAGGAGAAAACACGAAAAAAAAAATGACAATTAAATTTTGAAACATAGTTTATCTTCAATTTCGACTCTTCAAAATTCAAAATTCAACCGAAAAAAAGAAGAGAAAAACTAGCTAATTCGAATCTTTTTGAAAAAATTAAAAAAATAATTTATGGAACATCACTAGTAATTTTTCCTGATTAAGATTAATTTTAGAATTTTCATGATATGTTTTAAATTGGTTAAAATCCAATCTACACTTTGTTAGAATATATAACAAATTGGACCAAGCTATATTTCTAACAAAGACAAATCATTATTTCTTCTAGATTTTCCAGAACAAACATGTTAAAAGAAATTCAAAAGACTTTGAAATAAGATTTAAATTTGATTCTACAGATTTTCTGGATTTGCCAGAATAATTTTTTTGAATTTTAATCATAATAAGTTTGAAGAAATATTTCACAAATATTCTTTGTCGAAAAAAAAGAAGCTAAAATGAAAAATTAAATTAAAATGTATTTATTATTCTTTACAATAAAAAAAAATAATTTACTTGAACATTGATTTAAATTGTCAGGAAAGAAGAGGAAGGAATATAACAGGTAAAAAGGTATATGTGTTTAAAAATCCTAAAATTATTTTTAAGGTTGTATTTTTTCTCTAAAATTGTCTTTCTGAAAGTTATAAGAAGCAAAGTAAAAAAATTAATGAATTTATTTAAACAAAAGAAGACCAAGTCTTTAAAATATTTTCTTGGATTTTCAAATTCTATTTGAGTTTTGTCTCTCTTAGAATTAAAAATGTCGGGCAAAGCGAGACCAGCTTGTTAGTAAATAAATACAATTTAAAAAATAGAGGCAGCTCACTGGTAAGTGCTGCTATTTGAGCTATTTTTAGAACAGGCCAGCGGGCTACTTATCTGGTCCTTACGGGCTACCCGGTGCCCGCGGGCACCGCGTTGGTGACCCCTGCTCTATATCATAAGAGCAGCCTGCTGTATTTAAGGATCCAATTGCAAATATGCTGTTTAAATATAATCTATATAAGATGAATGCTATACTGTTTTTAGGGTCCAACTGTAAAAAAACCAAAATATTAGTATAGTATGAGTATACTACTTTTTTGAGGACCTACTGTAAAAAAATTTTTAAAGAATAACAATGTCAGTCAACCATCCTCTTTATGATTGGAGCAGCTTTCGGATTGTAAGGACCTACTGTGAGCATGCTACTCAAAGATCTGCTGTTTTTGAGGACCTACTGGAAAATATCACAAATAAACGCCAGTCAGAGATCCTCTGTATCAGGGGTGTCCAAAGTGCGGCCCGGGGGCCATTTGCGGCCCGCAGCTAATTGTTTACCGGCATGCCACACATTCTGGAAATGCTATTGCAAAAATAATAAATAAACATTACAAAAAGTGGAACGAGGTGAAATCTAACTAGAAAAATTTGCAATGTTGACACAAAGCTGCCATGCAGGCTGCTTTTTTTCTTTTGTCAATCTTTATTTTTCTTTTTTTGCCATTGCTTAAAAAAAATAAAAAAAATCAATGTTATAATGAATTATTGACCTATTCAAGGCTCCAATTATTTCAAATTTTTCACTTTAAAATGTTTTATGTGGAAAATATTGCATATATTGTGTGGTTGCCATACAAAAACATCAATGTTTTCTTTGACAAAAGAGCATAAAACAAACAAAATAATAGTTCAAACGTAAAATTGACAGATATATCTGAAGTTGATCTCGTAACTTAAGTGTTGAAAGTAAAAAAAAAAACAATACAAATGTATCACTTTGAGTGGGGCACCTTTTGTATCCTAAATATATTTAATAGGATTTTATTTATCTTTTCACTGTGATTACTCAAAAATAACAATGAATTAATATCAATGGTGTCTTGCATTATTGATGTTTTTAAGGCTCTAATTACTTCACATCAAACATTGCTTTCTGAATGTTTTGGGCAGTGGGGGAAATACTGCATATTTCAGTTTTATTATAAAAAACTAAGTTGTCTTGACAGAAAAGGCATAAAACCTTTTTGTTTTTTTTTATTTTATATCAACCTGAAGTTGATATACTGTAGAGATTTACTGTAAGCGTTAAATAAAAAAATAATTTGACTTGTTTTTAACATTTTAATGACTAAGACCCTTTATGGTCCCCGGGAGCCCTAAAGGTAAAAAAAATCCCAAAATCCATATATTTTGTTATGATTTGAAAATGAAAACTATCAAAATGGCCCCCGCAGGCTTTAATTTTTCTGTGTGCGGCCCTCAGTGGAAAAAGTTTGGACACCCCTGCTCTATATGAAAGGATCAGCTTTCTGTTTTTTAAGTACCTTCGGCGAAAATACTACACAAAGATCCTCTATCCGACAAGAGCGCATTGCTGTTTGTAAGGACCAACTACAAAAACAAAACAAAACAAAAACACTAGTCAAAGATCCTCTATATCAGGGGTCCCCAAACTACGGAGGTCTCAAGTTAAAAAAATAAATAAAATAAATAAATACATTTTAATATTATTTTTTTTAAATCTATCCTTTCTAATCCATTTTTTACCGCTTGTTACTCTCCATGTCTCCTAGCCGCTCAGGCAAATCATATTGTCAGTTAAAAAGTTTGGGGACCCCTGCTCTATATGATAGGAGCACCGTGCTGTGTTAAACAGCCATATGGTAAACAAACAAAAAAAATCCAGTCAAAGATCCTCTATATCAGTGATTCTTTAAATTGTGGTACACGTACTGCTAATGGTAAGCAGGCTCCATCCAATGGTATGCCAAAGAATCACCTCATTAAATATTCAAACACAGTGTTACTGTTCAAACTGTGTGTAATGTAACAGTGGCCAAAAGTGTGAAATATACATAAATATACCTCTGCCTTGTTTTTAATGAATACTTAGGCTTACTACTCTACTCTATTTTAATGGCGCTTATTATGGTGGTACTTGAAGAACTAAGTGTTTTTTGAGGTGGTACCGTATTTTCCGGACTATAAGTCGCAGTTTTTCTCATAGTTAGGCCGGGAGTGCGACTTATACTCAGGAGCGAATTATGTGTGAAATTATTAACACATTACCGTAAAATATCAAATAATATAATTTAGCTCATTCACGTAAGAGACTAGACGTATAAGATTTCATGGGATTTAGCGATTAGGAGTGACATATTGTTTGGTAAACGTATAGCATGTTCTATATGTTATAGTTATTTGAATGACTCTTACCATAATATGTTACGTTAACATACCAGGCACGTTCTCAGTTGGTTATTTATGCGTCATATAACGTACACTTATTCAGCCTGTTGTTCACTATTCTTTATTTATTTTAAATTGCCTTTCAAATGTCTATTCTTGGTGTTGGCTTTTATCAAATACATTTCCCCCAAAAATGCGACTTATACTCCAGTGCGACTTATATATGTTTTTTCCCTTCTTTATTATGCATTTTCGGCCGGTGCGACTTATACTCCGGAGCGACTTATACTCAGAAAAATATGGTACTTGAGGAAAAAAAGTTTGAGAACCACTTATGTAATAATACCTTCTGTGAAATCACTACTGGATGATCCTCTATCCATAAAACAGAAGCACACTGCTTTATATGATGGGATCTCTCTGCTCTTTTTAAGGAGCTTTTGCGGATACTGTACGCTAGTCAAAGATCTTCTATATGACAGGACCTCCCTGCAATTTTCAAGGACCTACTGTAAAAACAAACACGAGTCAAATATCCTTTTAATGACAGGAGCTTTCTGTTGTTTTCAAGGACATACTGCAACAACAACAACAACAACAACAACGTTATTTAAACATATGGTCTCTCTGCTGTTTTCAAGGAGCCCTTACAAAAATACTAGTCAAAGATTCTCTATTTGACACGAGCACACTGCTGCTTTAGGGGCCTTGTGCAAAATCTCAATGTGATATGCAATATGTTAAATTTCTCAGGTTACTAGTTCCTACCAAGATTATACCAACAAGTACAGTTATGTCGCGGCTTTAGCGTCATGCCATGTAAATTGTTGTCATTTAAAGGGGAACTGCACTTTTTATTTATCATTCACAATCTTTATGTAAAAGTAGAACACTTGTTTTAATTTGTTTAATGCATTCTAAATTGTAAATAAATGCGATCAAAAGTCAGCTTACAATGGAGCCTATGGAAGTCGCTCTATTCTGCCTATAAAAGCCCATTAAAAAAACATCCAAACACCTCCATTAAGGTGTTATATACAGTGCATTCATAATAACATCTAATATTGACATATTTTGCTCATTTTAAGCATGCCTTTCAAAAACGCATCACAACGTTCACTTTTTCATTTCAACTTCATCACTGATTACTCTTCACTGCAGACTTCATGAGGGATAACAAACATCACTTACTGTACAAGGTTTGCTGTCACTGGGATGCCGACTGATATAATATTGCTATTAAAAAGTAGATGTGTTTCTGTCAGGGGGGTTCGTCTGTGGAACAGCTTGGATGATTCCTTAAAATGTTCCAGTTCCATTCACAGATTTAAAAAACACTAAGACCAATGTCTTGGAAAAATATATCACTCTTGAATCAACACAGTAGTTAATACTATGATCAATGTTAATTACAAACTAAATGTGGGATATAAATAATAATGGAAGTATAATTGTTTGTATATACTATATCATTAGTACAAAGGTTTAACTAACACGTGTACAAGGATATTTCACATGTCTTTACTGTGTATATAATTGAACAGTGTTTATGTTGTGTACAAGGTGTATTTATAATATGCTGTGCAAAGGAAATTTCATAATTTTTGGAAGCTCATCTTGTATTTGACATTTTTTATAAGGTTAGGCGCAATAAGTGTTCAACTTCAGCCTAAACCCTTTCGGTCTGCAACATATTACATTTATGAATGTACAACTGTTTGTTTATGTAAAACCGTTTGTTTATTTTGTTGAACACTGACCGAAGAAATAATTAACTAACTAACTAACTAACTATATTCCCGTTTAGATAAGGAATGACCATAATCCTCCCGAAGAAAAGGGGGGTGGAACCAAGCGTCTTTTCGTGTCGTTCTCGCCAAGTCCGGGTCTAAAACGGCACGCAACCTACTAATAAAAGTCTCAATCAATCAAAAAAAAAAAACGACTGTCAAAGTGTACCAACTTGTTGGATTACGTCCTCATCCTTCTACTATCCAGGTGAAATGCATTAATTATGATCTACAATAAACTTCCACTAGCGAGGAAGCGGGTAACCACTCCATGATGTAAAGATATAAATAGCCTGTACTTATAATAACAATATCACTAATACTTGGTTCATATTCCAATCACGAAATGTAAATGGAGTATTGTTGGCACTTTTTGGATGGTTATTGTGGAAGTCGTTCCCTACCCGTTCCACGGTTACCACGTCACAGGAGCCAGGCGTGCCGTTTCAACAGACTTTTAATGTTCATATAATTCAAATCACAATCTTTTCAGACGGTTTTTCTCCCAAGATCACCACGTACCACCTGTGAAATCTAATCACCTGCCAGCTGTGTCTCGCCGTTCAGCACATGCCCCGCCCCTAGCCGATGGTGCTCCGCCCTCAACACCATTGACAGAGGCGGTGACCTTTGCTCCTTCCTGCAGGCGCACTGATCACACTCTCCCTCCACAGTTATTTATTGGGTTTTATGGGCAGAATGGAGGACCTCCCATTGGCTCCACTGTAAACTGACTTTTATTTACGTTTATTTACAAGTTAGAATGCATAAAAAATAATAATAATAATACATCTGTCGTCATGTCTTTCACAATGAGTGTAAACAATAGGCACAATTCCCCCCAAAATGTGCAGTTCTCCTATAATATGAGGATATTGGCTAAAACGGCAACATACTTCTAATATTTCCACAATAAAAGCCTGATCAAATGCTAACATGTTCAATTAGAGGTGGAAAACTGATCCAGACTCTCCCATTTACTCCCTTTTTAATAAAGTAAAATGACAAGCGGTAGAAAATGGATGGATGGATGGACAACACTCCTCATGTTCAAATAATTCATAGTTGAATGATATATTTCAGTGTTTCCCATAAACAGCCAAGATACCTGTGGTGGTGGTGGTGGTGGGGTGGCTATGGGCGTGGCTATGGGCGTGGTCCACATGACATCATCGAGTAATTTGTATAATTTACTACAATGATATGATTTTCTCTAAAAAGGCTCAAAAAATGTATACTTACTAATTAATAACAGTTTTGTTTTAAACGTCCATCCATTCATCCATTTTACAGTATAATTACAACACTTTATGTACATATTTATATACAGATTTGAACAATAAGTTATTCACTGAAAAATATTTATTAATTGTTGTTCTTACAAAAAATATATCTTATAAAATATAAAAGCTAAAATGTCTCTTAAAGCTTTGCCCCTTTAATTAGTGCATACTAAATAATGTAACTTTAGCCTACTACTACAACCATATTATTTACCAGCAACATAAAGTGAAACAGAGGCAGAGGTGTCCTGCCACAGTCAGTAACAAATAAACAGAAAACAGTAGTGGTCAAATACAAATAAGGCAACAAGAGAAGTATCCTACACTTCTCTTTTGTAAAGTAAATCTGAACGGCCTATATGGGCATCTACATCAACTATATGATTTGCCTGAGAAGCTGGACAGGACAATAATATATTTTTTTAAATAAAAAAAAAACAAAAAACAACCCTTTTTTTATTTTTTTATTTGTAGCGGACGTAATTCTTTCGTGGCGGGCCGCCACAAATAAATGAATGTGTGGGAAACACTGTATTTAATCAGCTCATTAGCATTAAAGCTACAGACACGCAAGATGGCGGGTTGCCACGAGAGTTTACTAAAAGTAAAATGGCTCATTCAATACTTACCCTATAGGACAGAAGGCACAAATATCAGACTCATTCAAAGTGTGTCATTATCTCGGCACGCCGGCGCCCGTCACTCAGTGGGGATGGCGACTGCGGCCCATCGACAGGCGTCTAAGTCAATGGCTGACAAAGCTCAAGGCACCAGGCTGTAATTGGAAGCGCTGGCCTAATCCTCACATCAAGACGACTGGGGGCCTCATTGACAAACAGAGCGGGTGGCCGTCCCACCATGCAGCCTTATTAGCAAAGCAGGACGCTGTCATCGCCAAGTAAAAAGAAAAAAAAAACTTAGTCACGGTCAAAGAATACATCGTATAAAAAAGAAAATAATGAACAGTTTTGTATGAGCGCTAGAGGGAGTTTTCGCTATTGTCATTTTTTAAGTGCACAATGACAGAAGAGTACACAGTAGCCTATACATATTAAAATGTAAGGCTGCACTCTTGTCACTCTTTATAAATTTCAGGGCTGCACGGGTTAACTCCTGTGATGAATCACCAAAAAATATCGCATTGACCATGCGATGGATTTTGACCGTACAAGCTCTTTGTCACACTGTCATACAGTCTGTGATCAGATCATTGCACATGTGCGTCCGTACAAAACTGAGTGAGGAGACTCGGACTGGTGTGCTGGCGGGCAGATTTCACTCCAAAAATACGGAACTTTGGATACAATTGTTACCAGGTTTTGTGCAAATAAATGACATGCAAAAGCAAAATGTTTAAAAAACGTTCCTGGGTGACATTCGGACGATAAAATCGCATACAAATATCGGCGTCTTTTCTTGAGCTAATTTCAATTATGCAAGTAAGTAATCACCTGTGATTAATCCATATTATAAAATCTGATTAATGTGATTAAACTAATCAATCATTTGACAACCCTAATGAATATATTTATTTAAAAAATCATACCATGGCTCCTCTCTGTTTCGCATTTGGCTGCGGCCTATTTTTAGTCGAAAATATGTGTATTAAACAAAAATGTACATATTTTTTACTTTAATTACCATACCAACTTTATTTATAAAGTATTTTAAAAACACCCACAGTTGAAAAACATATGGCTGTGTCACGGCCTGTCACACTTAATTTTGGGTTTCTTGGTGATTTTCTGAGTGTATTTTTAGTTCCTGTCTTGCGCTCTTATTTTGTGGTTTTTCACAAAATACGCCTGCCTTCGAGCACTTTTCCCCTCACCTGTTTTCTGGTGTATTTAGCACTATTTAAGTTGAGCTTGCGACGCCATTGGCTTGCCGGGACATAATTCACGATTCACTGTTGAGGATTCGTTCGATGCTGAGCTCTAGTACGCACATACTTTGTGGACGCCGTCTGCTCCACTTTCTTTGTAAGTGTTTTTGCTGTGTTCCAGCATTTTGGTTTTGTTTCCCTGTCCGTTCAGAGCACTTCCCTGTTGCTCTCCCTTCTTGTTTTGTTTGTTTAATCAATAAACCCCCTTTTTACTGCACACCGCCTCCTCATTCGTCTACATTTTTAAAATCACTAAAACCTCAGTCGTCTTCCACGAAGCAGCGCTTGACAATATGTACTGTTTATATTATTTATGTCTATATTGCAGTACAGTATATGTCTTATTTGTCATTGTGGCGACTATATCGGGTTAAACTAGGGATGTGCCGATTGAATGGAAAAGTACAAGATCGCCATTGCCGTTTAATGACAATAACAATTGGCGATCCCCTATGGCTGACACTGTATTTATCTTCCCCGACTGAAAAGCAGCTAGCAGCTAATTATGTGTCTCCATACACAGTGCGGAGCCGCTCCCCTAACTTAATAATAATCACCTCCAATAGGGCAAATAAACTGCACTTCTTACTATCTAAAGCATCATTATCATGTTATATTCTCACATAGCTAACCACCCCATAATATTTTGGTTTTGTTTTAAAAAAAAAAAAATATATATATTTAATATAAAGCGGCCTGAAAATAATCATATAACCCAGGGGTCTCCAACGTACGGCCCGAGGGCAAAATCAGGCCCGCAAACAGGTTTTATCCGGAAATTAACCTGAAATTTTGGAATGAAAGAAACTGCTGTTGTAAATGTGTCCACTGGATGTCGCAATAGCAATTCTTTGTATCTTTGTAGATGATGCTACATATGTACGGCTGCACGGGTTAACTCCTGTGATGAATCACCAAAAAATATCGCATTGACCATGCAATGGATTTTGACCGTACAAGCTCTTTGTCACACTGTCATACAGTCTGTGATCAGATCATTGCACATGTACGTCCGTACAAAAATGAGTGAGGAGACTCGGACTGGTGTGCTGGCGGGCAGATTTCACTCCAAAAATACGGAACTTTGGATACAATTGTTACCAGGTTTTGTGCAAATAAATGACATGCAAAAGCAAAATGTTTAAAAAACGTTCCTGGGTGACATTCGGACGATAAAATCGCATACAAATATCGGCGTCTTTTCTTGAGCTAATTTCAATTATGCAAGTAAGTAATCACCTGTGATTAATCCATATTATAAAATCTGATTAATGTGATTAAACTAATCAATCATTTGACAACCCTAATGAATATATTTATTTAAAAAATCATACCATGGCTCCTCTCTGTTTCGCATTTGGCTGCGGCCTATTTTTAGTCGAAAATATGTGTATTAAACAAAAATGTACATATTTTTTACTTTAATTACCATACCAACTTTATTTATAAAGTATTTTAAAAACACCCACAGTTGAAAAACATATGGCTGTGTCACGGCCTGTCACACTTAATTTTGGGTTTCTTGGTGATTTTCTGAGTGTATTTTTAGTTCCTGTCTTGCGCTCTTATTTTGTAGTTTTTCACAAAATACGCCTGCCTTCGAGCACTTTTCCCCTCACCTGTTTTCTGGTGTATTTAGCACTATTTAAGTTGAGCTTGCGACGCAATTGGCTTGCCGGGACATAATTCACGATTCACTGTTGAGGATTCGTTCGATGCTGAGCTCTAGTACGCACATACTTTGTGGACGCCGTCTGCTCCACTTTCTTTGTAAGTGTTTTTGCTGTGTTCCAGCATTTTGGTTTTGTTTCCCTGTCCGTTCAGAGCACTTCCCTGTTGCTCTCCCTTCTTGTTTTGTTTGTTTAATCAATAAACCCCCTTTTTACTGCACACCGCCTCCTCATTCGTCTACATTTTTAAAATCACTACAACCTCAGTCGTCTTCCACGAAGCAGCGCTTGACAATCTGTACTGTTTATATTATTTATGTCTATATTGCAGTACAGTATATGTCTTATTTGTCATTGTGGCGACTATATCGGGTTAAACTAGGGATGTGCCGATTGAATGGAAAAGTACAAGATCGCCATTGCCGTTTAATGACAATAACAATAGGCGATCCCCTATGGCTGACACTGTATTTATCTTCCCCGACTGAAAAGCAGCTAGCAGCTAATTATGTGTCTCCATACACAGTGCGGAGCCGCTCCCCTAACCTAATAATAATCACCTCCAATAGGGCAAATAAACTGCACTTCTTACTATCTAAAGCATCATTATCATGTTATATTCTCACATAGCTAACCACCCCATAATATTTTGGTTTTGTTTTAAAAAAAATATATATATATGTAGTTAATATAAAGCGGCCTGAAAATAATCATATAACCCAGGGGTCTCAAACGTACGGCCCGAGGGCAAAATCAGGCCCGCAAACAGGTTTTATCCGGAAATTAACCTGAAATTTTGGAATGAAAGAAACTGCTGTTCTAAATGTGTCCACTGGATGTGGCAATAGCAATTCTTTGTATCTTTGTAGATGATGCTACATATGTCCAAAATAAACCACATGATGTTAGTGCATCAGTCGAGGAAAATGATCAAACTACATAAATAACATCCTGTAATTTGATTTTGATATAATTTTTTTATCTTGATAGATTGAAAATTAACACCAATGAGTTGACTGATGAACATTTTACATAATTTATTTAGAAAATATAAATAACGACAAATAAAGATAGGATACTATTAACCGTAATATGTAAGTGTAAAAAAAAAAAACAACAACATTATGACTTGTACAATTTCAGAATGTGCTTGTTCTATTTTTAAACAAAGAATTTATTTAATTCAGCTGAATTTATTTAATTCATCCATTCTTTCACTCTCAAAATAATCTTACTTATCTCATCATATGAAATGTAACTTACTTCACCAATTATTATTTATTTATTTATTTTTATTGTGATTACTTATGGAGTATATTGTGAATAAATTGAGAACAGGAAGTGAACAAAAGTTTTAGCAACTGCTATGTAAAATAAATGGGGTAGGATTAAATAAGCTCTGCTTTTTCCTACTCCTTTTCAAACATGTTGAAAAGAGAAACTGGAAATTGTGATGTATCATGTTGTATGCTTGCATGTTCAAAATAAACTCAAACTCAAACTCAAACTCAAACAATCTGAAGTTGTCTTTATTTTTAAGTTATCGTGCCGTGATTTTACCAGTCCGGCCCACTTGGGAGTAGATTTTTCTCAATGTGGCCCTCCGATCTAAAATGAGTTTGACACCCCTGACATAACCTGTCATTATTTACTAAGATAAGATTATAAACCTCCAAGTTTTCTTTTTCTTCAGAGTGTAAAGTAGACATGAGTCGCGTGTACATATCATCAATGGGTAATATTTTCATTTTCTTTTTCATTTTTCATTTTTTATTTAACTCCTTCATTGATGTGCATCTTTGATCAATAGACAATTAAACCTCAGCAACTAAACACACATTTACACACCAATGCCTGAGAAGGAACAGGATTAATAAAAAGGTATATTATACCGCCCCCTTCAACATAATACGTAGTCTTACTTAATGGATAGTATACAAACCAAACAAATACAAAAACACACAAAAAAAACACAACAAGTGCAAAACTTCATGAAGTACAAACCGAACAAAAAAAAGTAATATACACCTCACGGGTTGATACAAAACAAATACAAAACTAGACCAAAAAAATAAGTAAAATAATAAATATAAAGCAAAATGTAAACACTTATGGCTGTCCATATGATCTTATTGTTCTGTCTTTATATATTTTTTTCAATTGGAATATCTTTTTACAGTCTTTTATCTCATTGTAAAGAGAATTCCATAGTTTAACCCCCACCACTGATATACACATTCGTTTTAAAGTTGTCCTTGAATACTGATGTTTGAAATGACCTTTTCTTCTATGCTCTTCATTCTCAGAAGTGATGACAAACATTTTTTGTAAATTTGCTGCTAATGTTATCAATCATAACAATACATAATTATTATATATACATATTTCTATTAGTGTATATCCTTTCGGTTAAGCCTCCCCATGTCTTTAAAACCCAGTGACACCCCTGTTTCTAACTTTAACGGCGGGTCCTTGAATGCACCACAGTTATGGGCAAAGGCAACTTGAACATGCATTTTTCCTACGCTGCCACAGATACATTTTGTTATATTTTTACCTTTCTACTATCATCTTTTTTTTCCAAAATGTTGGTGTTTTGTGTTCATTTTCAAAGATGATCTTTGATGACATTATGACGAGTGAATTGTTCCAAGTTAGGTTCGCCGCTACCCAGGTGGAACAAACCATTTTTCATTTTCAAAGCGGGGGGTGTAGGTAATCTAAATTGGACTCAAGCAACCTTATTATTGTGATGTTTATTTAATCCTAACAGTTATGAGGTCATTCTTTATGACATACATTTTAAATAACAAAAGCCCAGGACGCCCCTAATGTCCTTATTTGAAAACAATAGAGGTATTGTTTGTATTTTTAGGTTCAAAAGTTCTGTTGTCACGACGACAAAACGACACCGGTTTTACCCGTCCTGCAAAAAATCCCCAGGAATATGGTTTCACAGCTAAGAGAGAGCTGTTATTATAATGCACGAAAGTCGGAATGACGATTGTGTTTCAAATCATAACCTGCTTCCGATGTATAATGGACACATGATATGGCAATTAGCTGCTGCTATTGGCTCCAAAGCTGAGTGGTGGCTGCCAAGGCTTGAGCACCATCAACTCGTGTTTCTGGAAGTGTGCGCAGGCCCTGGTTTCTGTACAAAAAAAAAAAGAAAAAAAAAAAAAAAGGTCCCGGGAAGCTGGATGAGACCAGCCAGGCATGTCTGTGCAGTGTAACCAAGGCTGACTGGCTGACCTCAGACTGTGTGGGCTCTTTAGCAGCACATGAAGGAGCTTTTTCATGCGCACGGGAACAGGAGGTATCGCCTTCCCCCTTCTCGCCGCGACGCTCATTCATGCCAGACACAATGCGTTATTATTGGTTTTGAATTGAAATGTTAATTCTGGAGGGGGACCGGGCAACTGGGCCTTGGGAGCTTTCTCTTCGCATTTCTCATTTTTCACTTGACTGAGGGGTTGCTTTTTTATTTGGGCCAGGGGGAGTTAACCCCTTCTGGTCCTGCCAGGTACAGACTGGGGGGATGTGTGGGAGGGGGGGGCTAAAGAGGACTGCGGGTGTGGAACAGTTTGTTTTGGTTATGCAATGTAAGCCGCTTCAGTTTGACAACAGCTGAAAGTGCAGTCGGCTTGAGGGAAAACTGGTTCAAGACGTTAAGACTGTTTTATCTTGGAGAGAGAGTCCATTTACAGCAGGGGTCCCCAAACTACGGCCCGTGGGATAGATACGACCCGCCAGCGTCCAAAATCCGGCCCGCGGGAAGTCCGAAGTTTAAAAAATGTTTTTTTAAATAAAAAATTAAATTAAATTAAAAAAGTAAAAATATATATATTTTTTTTAAAAATAAATAAATATATATATATATATATATATATATATATATATATATATATATATATATATATATACAATTTATTATTTTTATTTTTTTAATCTGTCCTTTCTTATCTATTTTCTACCGCTTGTTACTCTGTGTCTCCTAGCTGCTCAGGCAAATCATATTGTCTAAAAATGCATTTTCCCATCGATAATGTGACATCATCGCGCTCACGCCGCAGTGTTGGGCGAGCTCGCGGCAAGTGCGCGCTCTTTCATATACAGTATATATATATATATATACTACCGTTCAAAAGTTTGGGGTCACCCAAACAATTTTGTGGAATAGCCTTCATTTCTAAGAACAAGAATAGACTGTCGAGTTTCAGATGAAAGTTCTCTTTTTCTGGCCATTTTGAGCGTTTAATTGACCCCACAAATGTGATGCTCCAGAAACTCAATCTGCTCAAAGGAAGGTCAGTTTTGTAGCTTCTGTAACGAGCTAAACTGTTTTCAGATGTGTGAACATGATTGCACAAGGGTTTTCTAATCATCAATTAGCCTTCTGAGCCAATGAGCAAACACATTGTACCATTAGAACACTGGAGTGATAGTTGCTGGAAATGGGCCTCTATACACCTATGTAGATATTGCACCAAAAACCAGACATTTGCAGCTAGAATAGTCATTTACCACATTAGCAATGAATAGAGTGTATTTCTTTAAAGTTAAGACTAGTTTAAAGTTATCTTCATTGAAAAGTACAGTGCTTTTCCTTCAAAAATAAGGACATTTCAATGTGACCCCAAACTTTTGAACGGTAGTGTGTGTATATATATATATATATATATATATATATATATATATATATATATATATATATATATATATATATATATATATATATATATATATATATATATATATATATATATATTCCTCACGCACTACTTGACTGAAAGTATATATATGTGTGTACATATATATATACATATATATATGTATATATATCAGGGGTCCCCAAACTATGGCCCGCGGGCCGGATCCGGCCCCCCAGCATCCAAAATCCGGCCCACAGGAAGTCCCAAGTTAAAAAAAAAAAAAAAAAGTATATATATATATATATATATATATATATATATATATATATATATATATATATATATATATATATATATATATATACATACATATATATATATATATATATATATATATATATATATATATATATATATATATATATATATATATATATATATATTTTTTTTTTTTTTTTTTTTTTAAATATTTTCTTTAGAATCCATTTTCTACCGCTTGTTACTCTTGGTGTCTCCTAGTCGCTCAGGCAAATCATATTGTCTAAAAATAAATTTTTCCACTGATAACGTGACAATGTTAAATGTTGATGAACATCAATGTTAATTGATGTTAAATGACAAAACGGATTATAAAGACAATGTATATATGTATATATATATATATATATATATATATATATACACAGCCTGGCCCCCGGCCAAATTTTTTTAACCCAATGCGGCCCCCGAGTCAAAAAGTTTCGGGACCCCTGATATATACCGTATTTTCCGCACCATAAGCCGCCCCGTGTTATAAGCCGCACCTTCAATGAATGGCATATTTCAAAACTTTGTTTACCTATAAGCCGCCCCATGTTATAAGCCGCACCTACGCTGCGCTAAAGGGAATGTCAAAAAAACAGTCAGATAGGTCAGTCAAACTTTAATAATATATTACAAACCAGCGTTCTAACAACTCTGTTCACTCCCAAAATGTAATGTGCAAATGTGCAATCACAAAAATAGTAACACTCAAGATAGTGCAGAGCAATAGCAACATCAATAACTCAACGTTGCTCGAACGTTAATGTCACACAACACACAAAATAAACATTTAAAGCTCACTTTCTGAAGTTAAATTATCATTTATCATTTATTTCTGAAATTATGGAGTCGTAGATCAACAGATTCCTTTTGAATATCACCATGGGTGGAAGTTTTTGGCCGTTAGCATGGCAAGCTAGAACCACAGTGAAGGACGACTTCTCATTCCCTGTGGTGCGAATATTCACCGTACGTGCTCCCGTTGTATCCACAGTGCGGTTCACAGGAATATCAAAAGTCAGTGGAACCTTGTACGCGTGTCTCTTAGTAGGAGCCATTTTGTGGTCTTTACAGAAACACACAAATGAAATGAAACGTAATATCCGCACACTTCTTCTTCTACGGGGGCGGGTGCTCACCATGGCGGTTGCTTACAGTAGAAGAAGAAGCGCTTCCTCTTCTATGGGGGCAGTTGCTTACCGTAGAAGAAGAAGCGCTTCCTCTTCTACGGGGAAAAAAGATGGCGGCTGTTTACCGTAGTTGCGAGACCTAAACTTTATGAAAATAAATATGAATATTAATCCATATATAAGGTGCACCGGGTTATAAGCCGCACTGTCAGCTTTTGAGAAAATTTGTGTTTTTTAGGTACGGCTTATGGTGCGGAAAATACGGTATATTTATGTATGTATATATATATATATATATATATATATATATATATATATATATATATACACAAACCACCCAGGCCAAATTGTTTTTAACCCAATGCGGCCCCTGAGTCAAAAAGTTTGGAGACCCCTGAGTGTTTGCTACAAATATTTTTTTATATATATATATATATTTTTTTTAAATTTATTCGCACAATATATACAGTACAAAAGGTAACATTGTAAAAAATAAATAAATAAACATACAGAAAAGAAATGAGTAATGAGAAATACGTAATAAGAAATTAGTGCAGGTGAGAAAAGAAACCCCAAAAGGCTTATGCAAGGTTCTCACCTAAAGCAGTTTGGAGAATTGAGATAAGATAAGATAATCCTTTATTTATCCCAGAACAGGGGAGTTTACAGTGTTACAACAGCAAAGGGTATAGATTGACAAAATAAAGTGCACAAATTGAATATAAATAAAGCCTGAAATTTAAAAAAAAAACACCATACAAAAAACAAATATAACAGTGTGGAATTATTTTTTTTTTTTAAAGAATTTAATTTTAGCAAACATTTGTAGTCAGCATTTCCAGCGTAACACAGACATGCACACAGTGCATGTAAAGTGTAAAGTGCAATAATAATATTGCAGTGCACATTTTTTTAATTGCACTGGGTCAGAATGAATTGTCCGCTTGTGTTTTCGGGATCTACTTTTCAAAAGTAATCAATTATAGTTACTCGTTAGTTTAAATGGAATTAGTCTTTATTTAATGTAAACAATTACTAGAGAAAGTATTTTAAAGCGTTACTTTAAAAAATATGCAGTTGAGAGAAGTTTCATGAGAGCAGAGCGTGTGTGTATATGCCTTTTAAAATGTTGCTGCATGAAATTATTTAATGCGTTACTTTAAAAAAAAAAAAAAGTATATCTGTCATACGCATTTGAGAGACATTTCATGAGAGCAGAGCGTGTGGATATGCCTTTAAAATGTTGCCGCGTGAAAGTATTTAATGCGTTACTTTAAAAAAAATATGTATATCTGTCATAAGCATTTGAGAGACATTTCATGAGAGCAGAGCGTGTGGATATACCTTTAACATGTTGCCGCGTGACGTCAGCGAGAGCACGCTCAGAAAGGGCAGCATTTTATCTCAGCTGCGTTTGTTTGCTTAGCAGCGGCAGTTTGCCGACAGTGACGGCAGCTCTGTTGAATCCTTTCACTGGATTGTGTTACATCTGGTTAATAAACAGATTGAATGTACTTCCATGGCTGTCATATTTTCTTTTTCACAAACTGGGTGTTGTAGGACTGCAAGTTTGACACTTTAATCATTGATTTGTTGTTCATTATTCCCTCGTAGTAGTAGTGTGTGTAATACATGCAGGCCCGTTTTAAGGTATTTGAGGACCCGAGGCAAAGGAGGTACCTGGACAGGACAGATTGAAATAAATACATTAACTAATTTTTATATTTTTTTAATCGATTTTGGATTTTTTAATATCGATTAAGAATTGTTACAAATAAGAATCGTATTCATTTGAAAATCCATTTCTTTTGAGACCCCTATTTAACAGATTAGAGAATTACACTGTACCTTGATCACATTTGAGGAGGGTGACTGCATAGATATTTGAGTAAATCACCTCGCTAGTTTATATTCATTCATTTATTTTTAAATGGTTTTAAAGAAATATTTGCTTGTTTTTAGGTTTCGTACACTGACTATGGGGCTAACAAAGCACATTTAAAAGCATGTTTTGGCGTGCTTGGTGGATATTTACATGAGCATTAAGCTAGGTTAGCGTGCTTGCTGTGGTTTCACAGTGGCCATAGAGCCACAAAGTCGAAGTCTTACTGGTCTTTTGCTGGGTTTTTTGCGATGTCGTTGTGGCTTGTGCAGCCCTTTGAGATACTTGTGATTTAGGGCTATATAAATAAACATTGATTGATTGATTGATTGGTTCTTTCTCTTGTTCTTGTTCCTCTTCTACTTCTGGATTCCTGACGGGTAAGTTTGTTTAATTTTTGAACCGTATTTCGACGCGCAGTCAGCAAAAGTTCCGATGGCGTCACTCTTCCAAGCGTGTGTTGGTTGGCTGATGTTGTCGTCGTATTTTCCGGTCACAGAATCAAAACGTTTTTTGTCGCTTTAAATTTGAATGATTGAAAATGACGAAAACGTCTCACAGGATACGTCTGACTGATGAACACCTTCGTTCGATAATGAAGGTTGCCTCAGCTCAAAGCCTGAGCCACAACATTAATGAACTAGCATCGTTGTCAGGGGGCCCCCTATTAGCTAGGGGCCCAAGGTAACTCCGTAGTTTGCCCAGCCGGTTGCGATGGACCTGATTACACGTTGTTTGCTGTGTGATGTTGCCTTTTCATATTTTATATCAAGTTCATTTTAGTGTGGTGCAGGTTGTTGCTTTCATTAGTAAAAAGTTACTTCCTGATTCTGACAAATATTTTAATGAGCAAATTAAAACAACTCTGTAATACATTTAAAAAAAAGTAGTTAGTCAAAGATCATGTATATGCTAAACAATCGTTGCAGTTTTTAGGATTTTTTTTAGGATTTTTTATATAAAAGCAACTCTACTGGTTTAAAGCAAATACACAAATCAAAGATATTCTATATGGCAGGGGTGCCCTGATGTTTTTAGGAATCTGCTACACAAAAATCCAGTCAAAGATCCTCTGAATGACAAAACCAATCCACTGTTTTTAGTGGTTTATTGAAAAAAAAAAAAATGTTAGTCAAGGATCCTCTACATGACAGGAGTGCTCTGTTGTTTTTCACGACCTACTGGAAAAACGTAAGTCAAAGATCCTCTATCTGATATCAGACCTGTGCTGTTTTTAAGGACCTACAACAATACTACTCAAAAATCCTCTGTACAACAGTAACTCTCAACTGTTTTTAAGGACCAAGTGAAACTATTAAAATATCTTCTATATGTGACACAAAAGCTGTTGTTTAGAAATTATTAACTATAGAAATTGTTAGCCGAAGGACTTCTGTACAAAAGGAGTGTTCTTTTTAGGGACCAACAAAAAAACACCAGTTAAAGGTTTAAGGCCTCTCTCTACATGACAGGAACTATTTGCTGTTTTTTTTTAATAACTACCGTAAAAATGCCTGTCAAACATCATCTATATGACAGGAACTCTGCTGTTTTAAGGACCAACTGAAAATACACTATTCTAAAATCCTACCTACATGACATGAACACTGCTGTTTTTAAGGACTAACGCTAAAAGATTGATGGTCAAAGATCATCTGTATAACAGGAGTGTTCTGTTGTGTTTTAGGACTCGGTGCAAAAAGTGCTAGTCATAGGATTTCAATACGACAGGAATGACAAAAAAGATTATGTGACACAAACGCTGTTTTTAAAGGACTTACTAAAAAAATGACAGTCAAAGATCCTTTGCATGACAGGAGTGTGCTGGTTTTTTTTAAAGGACATACTGCAAACATCTTAGTCAAAGATCCTCTATCTGAAATCAGTGCTGTGCTGTTTTTAAGGACCTGTAAAAAAAAATACTAGTTACAAATCCTCTATATGACAAGAACCCTCTGCTATTTTTAAGGACCAACTGAAAAACCACTATTCAAAAATCCTCTAAACGTGACAGTCAACGATCAACAATTTGAAATCAGTGTTGTGCTGTTTTTAAGGACCTGCAAAAATACTAGTTAAAAATCATCTATACGACACAAACTCTCTGCTATTTTTAAGGACCAACTGAAAAAACACTATTCAAAAATCCTCTATATGTGACACAAACGCTGCTGTTTTTAAGGACTTACCAAAAATAATTGATAGTCAAATCCCTGTAAGGCATGACAGGAATGCGCTGTTGTTTTTGAGGACATACCGCAAAGATCTTATTCAACGATCCTCTATCTGAAATCAGTGCTGGGCTGTTTTTAAGGACCTGTAAAAAAATACTAGTTACAAATCCTTTATATGACAGGAACCCTCTGCTATTTTTAAAGACCAACTGAAAAACCACTGTTCAAAAATCCTCTATAAGTGACAGTCAAAGATCATCTATCTGAAATCAGTGCGGTGCTGTTTTTAAGGACCTGCAAAAATACTATTTAAAAATAAATACTAGTTAAAAATCCTCTATACTACACACACCCTCTGCTATTTTTAAGGACCGACTGAAAAAACACTATTCAAAAATCTCATACATTTAAAAAAAATATTGTAATAGTAGGCCTGCAACTTATTTTCACAATAGAGGTACTTTTTTTTCCTCATAAACCATAATGTTATTAATTCATATTAGCAATTATTTTTTTGTTTTTGTTTTTACTTTTCTAATTCTGGAAAAAAAACAACAACAAAAAAACTTTGCGGGTTAAAAGTGCATTACCAAGGCAACATTTGTCAAATTTCCTCCTTAATAAAGTAAAATATTAACATTCATAAACCTTTTGATTAAATTCAAACATAATAGGTCCTCATTCAAATCCACTTTTTACATTGCTGGCAGTAGAATAATTCAAAATATTACGCAATGTTTTTAAGAGTATATGCACAACAAGTTAATTATCTGGACTGAGTATAACTAAAATCACGGTGAAATTTTGTAATGTGACCTTATTACTTTATTAATGTGACTTTTTTACTTTATTATTAAAAATTAATATTCTGATTTGTAGTAATTTGACTGTTTTTCAAACAGCCTCTTTAATTCACAAAAAAACAATATTGTAATATTGTCGTGATATGACAATTGTATTATAGCTATGTTTATTAAATATTATAGACTTTAGTCTCATACATTTAAAAAAAAAAAATTGTAATAGTAGGCCTGCAACTTATTTTCACAATAGAGGTACTTTTTTTCCTCATAAACCATAATGTTATTAATTCATATTAGCAATTATTTTTTTGTTTTGTTTTTACTTTTCTAATACTGGAAAAAAAAAAAAAAAAAAGCCCGGGTTAAAGGTGCATTACCAAGGCAAATCCTCTATATGTGACACAAACGCTGCTGTTTTTAAGGACTTACCAAACAAAATTGATAGTCAAATCCCTGTAAGGCATGACAGGAATGCGCTGTTGTTTTTGAGGACATACCACAAAGATCTTAGTCAACGATCCTCTATCTGAAATCAGTGCTGTGCTGTTTTTAAGGACCTGTAAAAAAAATACTGGTTACAAATCCTCTATATGAGAGTGACACTTTTTAAAGACAAACCGAAAAAACAAATTCAAAGATGCTCTTTGTGTGACACAAAAGCTGCTGTTTTTGTAGAACTAACTGCAAAAATTGCAAGTCAAATGTCTTCTATACCACAGGATTGTTCTGTTGTTCTTAGGTATCTACAAAGATACCTATACTCTGTTTTTAAGGACATCCAAAATCCTCTGTATGTGGCGTGGATACTGCTGTTTTTTTAGGACCACCTGGAAAAAACACTGATCAAAGATCCTCTATATGAGAGGAGGGGAGTGTCATTGAAGATGCACTGTGATGCTGCACAAGCATCTCCAAGAAGCGTATGCATCAGCAGGCCTGCTCGCTCTACAAATATATGACTGCTGGATCCATATAAACGACTGCTGGATCCATACACGTGCCTGCTGGATCTATATATATGACAGGAATTAAACGGCATAATCAAATTGTTTGCGCAACCATTTAGCATCTCATTCGCCGGCTGGCCTAGGGGGGGGGGCAAAGTGACCACTGGAGACCGTGGGTCCAGCCGCAGTAACAAAGTAGGGCAATAACTAACGACGATTAAGGCGATATTGATGGCCTGTGACACGCGGCCGCCTCAAAGATGCCATTGGCTCAAATAGCCGCAATAATTAAGTATATGAGGGTCAGTCAATTTTATCTGCCTGCTTTTATTTGGATCGATTGTTTCGTAAAAAAAAAAAAAAACGGCCAGGCCTCGCCGAGCATTATTGGCGGGGCGAAGGGTGTCGACTCCGTGCTGGCGTAGTGCTGAAAGATGTTTGCAACATGTCAGCAGCACAAGATGGCTCCTTTTTTTTAAAGAAAGCATTGCTTTAATTGTTAGGGAACGTATGTTTTGATGGAATGTTGTGCAGAAATGTAACTTAACGGTGTTGCATACACTTGCACTATTGACATATATTTTAATTATTTAATTAATTCATGCATATTTAATAAGTCTTACAAGTTTGTCTGTAGGAAGTAAAGCTTTGCAAAATGTCCTATTTTGAAGCCATATCAGTGACAGAATTTTTTTTTACACGATCACTGGCGTGTCCAGACTTTTTTTTTCAAGGGTGGCACCTAGTTCTGCAGGGGTGGCACCCATAAAACAGTCAGTCTACCCCAGTAGCAGCAGGAGCTACCATAGTAGTTTACCACGGTTACTGCCACCAAGTACTGTATTTTCCGGACCATAGGGCGCACCGGATTATAAGGCGCACTGACGATGAATGGTCTATTTTTGATCTTTTTTCATATATTAGGCTTGTAGGGCGCATTAAAGGAGTCAAATTATTATTATTATTATTTTTTTTAATTGAAAACACTTCCTTGTGGTCTACATACTTTATTACTAAAAATTAATATTATGATTTGTAATAATTTGACTTTTTTTTTTCCCCTAAAACATTTTTTTTATTTTTTTTTATTTCATGAATTTATTCTAAATTTACAAAAAAAAATTGGGGGATTTTATGACCTACTGTGGGGGAAAAAAAAACAAAAAAAAAAACTTTGCGGGTTAAAGGTGCATTTCCAAGGCAACATTTAGTATGTCAAATTTCCTCCTTAATAAAGTAAAATATTAACATTCATAAACCTTTTGATTAAATTCAAACAGATTAGGTCCTCATTCTAATCTAGTAGAATAATTCAAAATATTACGAAATGTGTTTAAGAGTATATGCACAACAAATTAATTATCTGGACTGAGTATAACTAAAATCCCGGTGAAATTTTGTAATGTGACCTTATTACTTTATTAATGTGACTTTTTTACTTTATTATTAAAAATTAATATTCTGATTTGTAGTAATTTGACTGTTTTTCAAACAGCCTCTTTAATTCACAAAAAAACAATCTTGTAATATTGTCGTGATATGACAATTGTATTATAGCTTTGTTTATTAAATATTATAGACTTTAGTCTCATACATTTAAAAAAAATATTGTAATAGTAGGCCTGCAACTTATTTTCACAATAGAGGTACTTTTTTTTCCTCATAAACCATAATGTTATTAATTCATATTAGCAATTATGTTTTTGGTTTTGTTTTTACTTTTCTAATTCTCAAAAAAAAAACAAAAAAAAACTTTGCGTGTTAAAAATGCATTACCAAGGCAACATTTGTCAAATTTCCTCCTTAATAAAGTAAAATATTAACATTCATAAACCTTTTGATTAAATTCAAACATAATAGGTCCTCATTCAAATCCACTTTTTACATTGCTGGCAGTAGAATAATTCAAAATATTACGCAATGTGTTTAAGAGTATATACACAACAAGTTAATTATCTGGACTGAGTATAACTAAAATCACGGTGA